>NW_027526225.1:18870548-18889954 GCF_048455015.1 Haemaphysalis longicornis | reverse complement strand
AGCTTATTGAGCGCCTAATAAGCAATCGCCTTCAGTATCATTTGGAATATGTGCGCCCGTGGTTACACAAGTCCCAAACCGGATTTCGCCCTCACCCAAGTACGCACGACTGCCCTTGGCTGCTGCCACGCCTTCTCAATCTCAAATCAAGGGCTGGCAATCCGGATTACGTCCTTACTATTGACGTCCGGAAAGCATTTGAGAACGTTAGTCAAGAGGGAATCCTCGAAGAGCTCGCTGTGGCTTTCCCAAGACAAAGAGCCAAAACTGGATTCGCAATTTTCTTCAAAATCGACCGATTCACTTCAACAACACGCATCCAGGTTGGGGCCCAAGAACCTTTTATTTGTATGGAAGTGTTCCCCAGGGTTCCGTGCTTGAACCCGTTCTCTTGAACTTGGCCAAGGCACGCGTCGCCCGCAATTTGGAAAGGGACAACTGACAACTCCGGCCTATTTTCGTATGAACGCTGATGACCTCACAGAAAGGGTTGAAGGCGCTGACTACGAATGCACTGAAGACATGGTCACAGAATTGGAGGCGGCAGCAAACAGCTTCTTCACCATTCTGCCTACTCACGGCTTTGAACTGGCATCCGAAAAGACAGAATTTCTACTAGTCCACGGTCAGCAACAACTATCCGCCAACATGCATCATAGTATTTGCATCGGCGACACTCGTATTGCCTCACACTGTGGCTATATTCGTCTGCTAGGCGCTTCCATGGGTAGCCACAACAGCGATCCACACTGGGTAACGGAGTCGCGCAATAACTGGAAACCGATGTTGCGCCTAATCGCTCGCATTTCTAACAAATGTGGCGGCGCTAACCAATCGTCGTGTCTGACGCTCTCAAGGTCCGTAGCGTCAATCATCTCACTTATAACCCCTGGCCTATGACCCTTCTTCGACACACAAGAAGCACTTAGAGGTCCTTTACTTGGCCATGCCTCGTACAATCACTGGACATCCTAGGCATACTCGCATTGATGCTCTTGAGCGGACTGCTCCACTCCCTTCGATGGAAGAGCTCCTTGCAAAAGAAGTACAACAACTTGAGCTTCGGCGGAACCAAACTCCCCAAGGGACTGCATTCCGTGCCTGGGACTAACGTGTACTTCCAGCACTCAGCCCTTCCGTTGGCCTCACCCCCCCCCCACCCCCCCCCCGGTTAAGCCCGGCAGTTACAGTTGCTCCCCAACGAAGCGGAATTTCCCGTTTCGGTTCCACTGTTCGTGAAAAAGGCACTTCAACCAGTCCTCGCAGCGAGATTGCCGGATGAGGTGGATATTTTTACAGATGCCAGCCTCTCCCCTTCGCATATTGGCTTGGCCTGGCGCTACCCAGTTCAACCTGGCCTGGACGGTTGCTTCACACGTCAAGCTTTTAGCTCGTCCCTCCTGGATGCGGAACTGCAGAGCATCCGAAGCGTAGTGCATCATTTGGCCTTCACTATTACAAACCCGCCCCCTCCACGTATTCGCATACTCACCGACTCCCACCAGGCCGTTAAGAGATGCGTAAGCCCTTCACTCATCACCCAACCGTGCACGGAATCCAATACATGACCACTATTCTGGTCCGTAATGGGAGCGCTACCTGTTTTTCATCGGTGCCGGGTCACCCGTACACGGATGGGGGAAACCATGCAGCACATTATGCAGCACTGCAGTGTATTTTTAGTACCCCTCCTCTGGACGACCACGCTTTCCAACGGTCCCCTTACCTTCGTCTTCAACTCGACCACGCACGCCGGGCATGAAAGTGCCGTCTTTCTTCCGCTACCCCTCCTCTGGTTACCTGGCTCTGGCTCCCACGAAGCCTCGCTTTGCGGACGTATTCATTGATTGATTGTGGTGTCTAACGCGCCGACGCAACACAGGCGATGAGGCGAGCCGTAGCGGAGGGCTCCAGATTAATTTTGACCAACTGGGGGTCTTTGACGGGCGACATAAATAGTGGAAGCATATAAGATTCGAAAAATGTTCGACTCGTGTGTTAGCGCTCCGTCTTTGTCAATCTTAGATACAGAATTCACATATCTTGATGAGAGCGGTACATGAGAACGTGCGCCTGCGCAGTTGCTTTTACTGGATTCATGGATGAAGTTTTTATCGTTGTTTTTGTACTTTGAATGGATTTATATTTGTGTCTCCAATAAAATTGTTAGTTTTGGTCCAGCGCTTGTCCTGTATTATACACCTCCTTTTTGTCCCGTGATCTGAGCGAGGCGAAGGTGAATCTGTACCAGCTAGCCCGGTTTTCTACGTTACTTCAGCCAAAATCCCGTACACACGGGCTTTTAAATGCAGAGCATTTCTTAGCCTCGCCTCTTCCTGCGTCGGACGGCGTCCACAGATACGCGTCCGCAGCAGGTGCGCCTCTCCTCCTTCCGTCCTCTCTCTCAACAGCAGCTGGCGGGCGCATGCGTCGTAGTCAGCCCGTTCGCTCCGTCGTGGTCTCAGCGTAACAGGTGCGGTGTAGCAGCGCGGTGGGGCGTGGAAGGGCGCGCGCTGCTTGCGCTCTCTCTCTCTCTCCCCCCCCCCCGTACTGCTCTCTCTCTACTGCGCTCGCTGCAAATATAAAGCGGCTAGCGGTCGCTCGTGCTTCAGTCACTGGGTTGCTCCTTCCTTCCTTGGTGGACGCTCGCTCCACCCTAACGCGACTTTACTCTCCTCTCTCTACCCCAAACTAACACCAACGCAACTACGACCCAACTACCCACCCTAACGCGACTTTACACGCGTTAACGACCCCCAATGCTCTGCATTTACTCGTGTTCCCCTCGCGGGAAGGTGCGGGAATTTTTTTTGCGCTTCGCCTCCACCATAAAAGCGGCCGCCGCGGCCGGGAATCGAACGCGCGACCTCGTGCGCAGCGGCGTAATGCCGTAGCCACTGAGCCACCGCGGTAAGTCAGGAAGTATTCATCAATAAAGCTAGGAACTACGCAGCCCTCACACCCCACATCACAGGAAAACGAACCCATCCAATGGCGTCTCCACGTCCCTACTGTGCCGGCTGCCAGACGACCGTATTCGCTACCCTCGACTACCTAACGTGGATCTGCTCCGCGTTTTCTCTGTGTCAGCCCATCCTCCAAAACGCTATGGCTCTCACCATGACCCTCCATTCGAAGACAGAAATTTTCTTGCAGCCCTTGGGCTCTTCAGAGTAGAGAGTGGTCTCTCAATATTAGTGTAGACTGGGTCTACCCCGGTCGTGAAAATTCTGTAAGAGAAGATCTGCCTTAGCCTGGCCTCCGCAGATTAAAGAAAACTCCTGTGTGGCATTTATGGAAACATCAATTCTTAAATGGTGCTACTCCTCCATCTCGTCCTTCCCCCTTCCCTATTTTAGCCGCATGGCCTTCCCATCATTAATAAAGGACTGCAACAACTATAGAATAAGAGGAGAGACCGAGGGTCGAGACGTCCTGGTGGTACGATGGTTCTCTATTTACAAGATGGCGGATGAATGAAGACGAAGCAGCTCGAGGGAGAGCTTCTCCCACGTGATGACAGGCAGCGATGGTGATAGTCGACCTCATCGGTGCAGCAATGATGACCCCTATAAAGTTTCTACACCTTACCCGGCCACAAAGAAAATCTTGTCAGTCCGTCTCCGTATGCGTACATATGTTCGAAACCGTCACTGTGGCCGCCTTCTGAGCACACGCCGAGTCTGTCGATGCAAAACACGTTGCTAGGTCGAAATTCGAAGCCTGTCTTCGACGGTCTTGTACCCCGATGTACGTTCTTCGCGTTCTTTCGCTGCGATCTCAAAATAGTGTCTTAGAGGCTTCCGCTGATTTCTGAAGTTCTGGACATTAGTAATTCGATTGTCGTTGTCACGTGCCTTGTTGTTCAGATGTTTTCTGCAGTGTATCGTTTTCTTGAGAAGGAATTGCCGAATACGTGCTGCGGCCATCTTTCTCGCATAGCTTACAAAAACGTATACATCCCGCTCTCCACTTTCGTGCATCGCTTGTATGTAGGTCAATAATTTGTCCGTCTCATCTTGCTCTTTCAACACTGCCAGTGGAAAATTGATAGCCTCATGTTCGAGGCATTCGCCACACCCAGCTTCTGCCAACGTCATTGGAGTCGATGAGCCGGTTATCTTACTCGCGGTAACATTAGCGCACTCTTCAAGTTCACACGAATGTAGAGCGCCTTCCGCATGAAGTTCAGAGGCAGCCAACGAAGGGGTAAGATTTTGACGTTCTCTCTGAGGAAATAAATCTGACAGAGTCGTACTTTTTGGCAAGAAGGCTAGTTCACCAAGAGTTTTAAAATCACCTATGTCGTAGCATAGTTCCGTAAGTGCAAGAAACTCATTGAAGTTTTTCGAAGAGTACAATTTCTCGATGGCTCGCATTGTTAGATGGTGTTATGCTTCTTGTCTCTCGATCGGTAGTAGAATAGGATCATATTATGCGTGATATCGCCTTCATAGTCAATGTTGGTAGTAACTTTCTGGTCTAAATCTTCGATATCATTAAGTGGTTCGATCTCCTCATTCAACAACCTCAATTTAACTTCATTTTTTTGTAGCTGGCTCAGAAAGGTTGTTAACATACCGCCAACATCAGTGATCGTTACGGAGGCGTCTCATACCGCTTTTCCGTTTCGGCACAGTTCTCCTGCGATTAACCGCTTTTTTTTCTCTTTCATTCTTCACTTCGCGGAGGCGGATCGTAGACACAGGTATACTTTGTTCGGGTTGTGCATCTTGCATTGATTAATGAGCTATAGCATGCACCTCACAGTTCCCAAAATCGGGACCTGGACCCATCGTGAAATCTTGGGAGGTAAGGGTGCATCGTCGCCTCATCTGGCCATCACGTCGGTCGGCGATCGGTAGCACCAGCGTTGCTTTCCACCCCAGCGGCCCGTCGTCGGCATCGTTTGGTATTCCTCCTTCTAATAGACCCAAGTTCAGATAACTCTGAATCGAAGGGGGGTCTTCATCCCGCGTTTCCGCACCAAAATATAGAATAATAGGACAGACCGAGGGCCGAGACGTCCCGGTGGTACGATGGTGCTCTATTTACAAGATGGCGGATGGATGAAGATGAAGCAGCTCGAGGGAGAGCTGACCCCGCGTGATGACAGGCAGCGATGAAGATATTCTATCTCATCGGTGCAGCAATAATGACCCCTATAAAGTTTCAATGATGACCCCTATAAAGTTTACACTCAGCACCAGGCGTTCAGTGTAAAAAGATATGCAGGCGAAAAACCGAATGAAAGAGTTTTAGCGACCACAGAGCGGCGCATGGTCTGTTAGTAAAGGGATAAAATAAAATAAACAACACTTTCGCGCCTAGCGCACTACAACAAAAGAGCACTGACGATTACTTTACACCCTAATGCAAAATTTGTACGCAAGCCGAACTGCAGTCTTGTGGCGCACAGAACATATCTCTGCGTCTCACTAAGCGATCACGTGGTCAGTAAATTCACGGCGGCGCGCACTGCTCTGATGTTATCTCTCAGCGCGCCGCCGCCGCCGAGCATGTTGTTGCAAATCGTGTTGGAACCTCACGCGCGTCACGAAGTTCTAATGAGCCCCGAACGGAGAAGGAGCAACTGGCGAACATGTGAGGGGTAGGAAGTGAAAAGATGACGACATAGCAGCACCTGTCGCATTCCCCCTCCCACTTTCGCAAGTTCCTGCTCCTTCGTTTTCTTTCTGCCTTCGGTCCCGCGTTCACTCGCTAGGTTGTGTGGTCATCGCCGCCGCCGCCACGGCCGCTCTCAACCATTCTACCGGGCGCCAAAGTGATTCGCACTAAAATGTAAACAGAGGAAGACTTAAAATTTCATAACTCCAACCGGGGATTCCTTCACGTACGAAATGTAAAACACAAAAGTGCTTGAAGAGCCGCGACGAGAAGAAAATTTGCACCCGATTAGAATTTTTGCTTATTTCCAAACGATCCACGCCCTGTTTTAGGTAATAATAAATCCCATCACGCACACACCTGCATTTAGTGCCCTTATTATGAAAATGGCTTTTCATGGGTCTTTTCACAATTTGCCTCCATCGTTTCTAAAGGAGCGCAGAGCAACAGTTGGTGGGGGGACGCTCAATTTTAACGACCAAAGTGGAACGACCCTGTTTTTAACCGGAGCTGCAAATAAGGAGGAATTACTTGTTTTTTTCTCATCCTTCTTGCGTGCACCAAAGTTTTCTCCCTCCAGGAAGAATAATGCAAGACGAAGAGTACAGCTTTATTCTATAGTCATTTGCAAGATGGGGTGGGACTCATTGTCCTCTTCAGTCTTTTTAAAAACTTGCTCGCCGAAAGAAAATTGGCTCGTTCCTGCGCAAGATGGCGTGACTGCGCATGTAAAACAGTCGAGTCGCAAAAATGTTTGGTGTTTATTATTTATCTCCCAGCAACGCATTATCATATCACCAAGCTTATTTTACTGCGTCGTGTCTGATAGGTACGCCTATTCCCACGTATTCTCCCCGAGTTTGTGTTTGTCCTTTTTCTTTGTTCACATAAAGCTAAGTTTTCCATTAAACATGCATGTTACACAATTTAAGCATTTCGTTGGCGGAAATTTCTCGCAGCATGTCATTATTGCGAGCAACTGTTGCGCCTAAAGGCTAGGACATCACCACTAATAAATACTCCGCAGAACACATTCGCGCTAGAATAGTGAAGAAATTCTGTCGCCAGATGAGGACAACATGTCGGCAGTGGCGACGGCTGGTCGACGGATCGTCTAATCTTCTTCGATATCTCGCCGCAGGAATTTTGACAACCTCGTCACCGGCCACGGTAGCGCTCAGCTGGAACCACTTGGCGTAAATACCCTCACCGGATTCAACGTGACGTGGAAGCTTGCGCTGGAGGCTGCTCGGGGGCGTTTCAACACGCCTACAAAAAGGAGCATCAACCTGTGAACCGGACACTCGGCAGTGGCGACGGCTGGTCGACGGATCGCCCAATCTTCTTCGGTATCTCGCCGCAGGAATTTTTACAAGCTCGTCACCGGCCACGGTAGCGCTCAGCTGGAACCACTTGGCGTAAATACCCTCACCGGATTCAACGTGACGTGGAAGCTTGCGCTGGAGGCTGCTCGGGGGCGTTTCAACACGCCTACAAAAAGGAGCATCAACCTGTGAACCGGACACTCGGCAGTGGCGACGGCTGGTCGACGGATCGCCCAATCTTCTTCGGTATCTCGCCGCAGGAATTTTGACAAGCTCGTCACCGGCCACGGTAGCGCTCAGCTGGAACCACTCGGCGTGAATACCCTCACCGGATTCAACGTGACGTGGAAGCTTGCGCTGGAGGCTGCTCGGGGGCGTTTCAACACGCCTACAAAAAGGAGCATCAACCTGTGAACCGGACACTCGGCAGTGGCGACGGCTGGTCGACGGATCGCCCAATCTTCTTCGGTATCTCGCCGCAGGAATTTTGACAACCTCGTCACCGGCCACGGTAGCGCTCAGCTGGAACCACTTGGCGTAAATACCCTCACCGGATTCAACGTGACGTGGAAGCTTGCGCTGGAGGCTGCTCGGGGGCGTTTCAACACGCCTACAAAAAGGAGCATCAACCTGTGAACCGGACACTCGGCAGTGGCGACGGCTGGTCGACGGATCGCCCAATCTTCTTCGGTATCTCGCCGCAGGAATTTTGACAACCTCGTCACCGGCCACGGTAGCGCTCAGCTCGAACCACTTGGCGTAAATACCCTCACCGGATTCAACGTGACGTGGAAGCTTGCGCTGGAGGCTGCTCGGGGGCGTTTCAACACGCCTACAAAAAGGAGCATCAACCTGTGAACCGGACACTCGGCAGTGGCGACGGCTGGTCGACGGATCGCCCAATCTTCTTCGGTATCTCGCCGCAGGAATTTTGACAAGCTCGTCACCGGCCACGGTAGCGCTCAGCTGGAACCACTTGGCGTAAATACCCTCACCGGATTCAACGTGACGTGGAAGCTTGCGCTGGAGGCTGCTCGGGGGCGTTTCAACACGCCTACAAAAAGGAGCATCAACCTGTGAACCGGACACTCGGCAGTGGCGACGGCTGGTCGACGGATCGCCCAATCTTCTTCGGTATCTCGCCGCAGGAATTTTGACAAGCTCGTCACCGGCCACGGTAGCGCTCAGCTGGAACCACTCGGCGTGAATACCCTCACCGGATTCAACGTGACGTGGAAGCTTGCGCTGGAGGCTGCTCGGGGACGTTTCAACACGCCTACAAAAAGGAGCATCAACCTGTGAACCGGACACTCGGCAGTGGCGACGGCTGGTCGACGGATCGCCCAATCTTCTTCGGTATCTCGCCGCAGGAATTTTGACAAGCTCGTCACCGGCCACGGTAGCGCTCAGCTGGAACCACTCGGCGTGAATACCCTCACCGGATTCAACGTGACGTGGAAGCTTGCGCTGGAGGCTGCTCGGGGGCGTTTCAACACGCCTACAAAAAGGAGCATCAACCTGTGAACCGGACACTCGGCAGTGGCGACGGCTGGTCGACGGATCGCCCAATCTTCTTCGGTATCTCGCCGCAGGAATTTTGACAAGCTCGTCACCGGCCACGGTAGCGCTCAGCTGGAACCACTTGGCGTAAATACCCTCACCGTATTCAACGTGACGTGGAAGCTTGCGCTGGAGGCTGCTCGGGGGCGTTTCAACACGCCTACAAAAAGGAGCATCAACCTGTGAACCGGACACTCGGCAGTGGCGACGGCTGGTCGACGGATCGCCCAATCTTCTTCGGTATCTCGCCGCAGGAATTTTGACAACCTCGTCACCGGCCACGGTAGCGCTCAGCTGGAACCACTTGGCGTAAATACCCTCACCGGATTCAACGTGACGTGGAAGCTTGCGCTGGAAGCTGCGCGGGGGCGTTTCAACACGCCTACAAAAAGGACCATCAACCTGTGAACCGGACACTCGGCAGTGGCGACGGCTGGTCGACGGATCGCCCAATCTTCTTCGGTATCTCGCCGCAGGAATTTTGACAAGCTCGTCACCGGCCACGGTAGCGCTCAGCTGGAACCACTCGGCGTGAATACCCTCACCGGATTCAACGTGACGTGGAAGCTTGCGCTGGAGGCTGCTCGGGGGCGTTTCAACACGCCTACAAAAAGGAGCATCAACCTGTGAACCGGACACTCGGCAGTGGCGACGGCTGGTCGACGGATCGCCCAATCTTCTTCGGTATCTCGCCGCAGGAATTTTGACAAGCTCGTCACCGGCCGCGGTAGCGCTCAGCTGGAACCACTCGGCGTGAATACCCTCACCGGATTCAACGTGACGTGGAAGCTTGCGCTGGAGGCTGCTCGGGGGCGTTTCAACACGCCTACAAAACGGAGCATCAACCTGTGAACCGGACACTCGGCAGTGGCGACGGCTGGTCGACGGATCGCCCAATCTTCTTCGGTATCTCGCCGCAGGAATTTTGACAAGCTCGTCACCGGCCACGGTAGCGCTCAGCTGGAACCACTCGGCGTGAATACCCTCACCGGATTCAACGTGACGTGGAAGCTTGCGCTTGAGGCTGCTCGGGGGCGTTTCAACACGCCTACAAAAAGGAGCATCAACCTGTGAACCGGACACTTGGCAGTGGCGACGGCTGGTCGACGGATCGCCCAATCTTCTTCGGTATCTCGCCGCAGGAATTTTGACAAGCTCGTCACCGGCCACGGTAGCGCTCAGCTGGAACCACTCGGCGTGAATACCCTCACCGGATTCAACGGGACGTGGAAGCTTGCGCTGGAGGCTGCGCGGGGGCGTTTCAACACGCCTACAAAAAGGAGCATCAACATGTGAACCGGACACTCGGCAGTGGCGACGGCTGGTCGACGGATCGCCCAATCTTCTTCGGTATCTCGCCGCAGGAATTTTGACAAGCTCGTCACCGGCCACGGTAGCGCTCAGCTGGAACCACTCGGCGTGAATACCCTCACCGGATTCAACGGGACGTGGAAGCTTGCGCTGGAGGCTGCTCGGGGGCGTTTCAACACGCCTACAAAAAGGAGCATCAACCTGTGAACCGGACACTCGGCAGTGGCGACGGCTGGTCGACGGATCGCCCAATCTTCTTCGGTATCTCGCCGCAGGAATTTTGACAAGCTCGTCACCGGCCACGGTAGCGCTCAGCTGGAACCACTCGGCGTGAATACCCTCACCGGATTCAACGGGACGTGGAAGCTTGCGCTGGAGGCTGCTCGGGGGCGTTTCAACACGCCTACAAAAAGGAGCATCAACCTGTGAACCGGACACTCGGCAGTGGCGACGGCTGGTCGACGGATCGCCCAATCTTCTTCGGTATCTCGCCGCTGGAATTTTGACAAGCTCGTCACCGGCCACGGTAGCGCTCAGCTGGAACCACTTGGCGTAAATACCCTCACCGGATTCAACGTGACGTGGAAGCTTGCGCTGGAGGCTGCTCGGGGGCGTTTCAACACGCCTACAAAAAGGAGCATCAACCTGTGAACCGGACACTCGGCAGTGGCGACGGCTGGTCGACGGATCGCCCAATCTTCTTCGGTATCTCGCCGCAGGAATTTTGACAAGCTCGTCTCCGGCCACGGTAGCGCTCAGATGGAACCACTCGGCGTGAATACCCTCACCGGATTCAACGGGACGTGGAAGCTTGCGCTGGAGGCTGCGCGGGAGCGTTTCAACACGCCTACAAAAAGGAGCATCAACCTGTGAACCGGACACTCGGCAGTGGCGACGGCTGGTCGACGGATCGCCCAATCTTCTTCGGTATCTCGCCGCAGGAATTTTGACAAGCTCGTCACCGGCCACGGTAGCGCTCAGCTGGAACCACTCGGCGTGAATACCCTCACCGGATTCAACGGGACGTGGAAGCTTGCGCTGGAGGCTGCTCGGGGGCGTTTCAACAAGCCTACAAAAAGGAGCATCAACCTGTGAACCGGACACTCGGCAGTGGCGACGGCTGGTCGACGGATCGCCCAATCTTCTTCGGTATCTCGCCGCAGGAATTTTGACAAGCTCGTCACCGGCCACGGTAGCGCTCAGCTGGAACCACTCGGCGTGAATACCCTCACCGGATTCAACGTGACGTGGAAGCTTGCGCTGGAGGCTGCTCGGGGGCGTTTCAACACGCCTACAAAACGGAGCATCAACCTGTGAACCGGACACTCGGCAGTGGCGACGGCTGGTCGACGGATCGCCCAATCTTCTTCGGTATCTCGCCGCAGGAATTTTGACAAGCTCGTCACCGGCCACGGTAGCGCTCAGCTGGAACCACTCGGCGTGAATACCCTCACCGGATTCAACGTGACGTGGAAGCTTGCGCTGGAGGCTGCTCGGGGGCGTTTCAACACGCCTACAAAACGGAGCATCAACCTGTGAACCGGACACTCGGCAGTGGCGACGGCTGGTCGACGGATCGCCCAATCTTCTTCGGTATCTCGCCGCAGGAATTTTGACAAGCTCGTCACCGGCCACGGTAGCGCTCAGCTGGAACCACTCGGCGTGAATACCCTCACCGGATTCAAAGGGACGTGGAAGCTTGCGCTGGAGGCTGCGCGGGGGCGTTTCAACACACCTACAAAAAGGAGCATCAACCTGTGAACCGGACACTCAGCAGTGGCGACGGCTGGTCGACGGATCGCCCAATCTTCTTCGGTATCTCGCCGCAGGAATTTTGACAAGCTCGTCACCGGCCACGGTAGCGCTCAGCTGGAACCACTCGGCGTGAATACCCTCACCGGATTCAACGGGACGTGGAAGCTTGCGCTGGAGGCTGCGCGGGGGCGTTTCAACACGCCTACAAAAAGGAGCATCAACCTGTGAACCGGACACTCAGCAGTGGCGACGGCTGGTCGACGGATCGCCCAATCTTCTTCGGTATCTCGCCGCAGGAATTTTGACAAGCTCGTCACCGGCCACGGTAGCGCTCAGCTGGAACCACTCGGCGTGAATACCCTCACCGGATTCAACGGGACGTGGAAGCTTGCGCTGGAGGCTGCGCGGGGGCGTTTCAACACGCCTACAAAAAGGAGCATCAACCTGTGAACCGGACACTCAGCAGTGGCGACGGCTGGTCGACGGATCGCCCAATCTTCTTCGGTATCTCGCCGCAGGAATTTTGACAAGCTCGTCACCGGCCACGGTAGCGCTCAGCTGGAACCACTCGGCGTGAATACCCTCACCGGATTCAACGGGACGTGGAAGCTTGCGCTGGAGGCTGCGCGGGGGCGTTTCAACACGCCTACAAAAAGGAGCATCAACCTGTGAACCGGACACTCAGCAGTGGCGACGGCTGGTCGACGGATCGCCCAATCTTCTTCGGTATCTCGCCGCAGGAATTTTGACAAGCTCGTCACCGGCCACGGTAGCGCTCAGCTGGAACCACTCGGCGTGAATACCCTCACCGGATTCAACGTGACGTGGAAGCTTGCGCTGGAGGCTGCTCGGGGGCGTTTCAACACGCCTACAAAACGGAGCATCAACCTGTGAACCGGACACTCGGCAGTGGCGACGGCTGGTCGACGGATCGCCCAATCTTCTTCGGTATCTCGCCGCAGGAATTTTGACAAGCTCGTCACCGGCCACGGTAGCGCTCAGCTGGAACCACTCGGCGTGAATACCCTCACCGGATTCAACGGGACGTGGAAGCTTGCGCTGGAGGCTGCGCGGGGGCGTTTCAACACGCCTACAAAAAGGAGCATCAACCTGTGAACCGGACACTCAGCAGTGGCGACGGCTGGTCGACGGATCGCCCAATCTTCTTCGGTATCTCGCCGCAGGAATTTTGACAAGCTCGTCACCGGCCACGGTAGCGCTCAGCTGGAACCACTCGGCGTGAATACCCTCACCGGATTCAACGGGACGTGGAAGCTTGCGCTGGAGGCTGCGCGGGGGCGTTTCAACACGCCTACAAAAAGGAGCATCAACCTGTGAACCGGACACTCGGCAGTGGCGACGGCTGGTCGACGGATCGCCCAATCTTCTTCGGTATCTCGCCGCAGGAATTTTGACAAGCTCGTCACCGGCCACGGTAGCGCTCAGCTGGAACCACTCGGCGTGAATACCCTCACCGGATTCAACGTGACGTGGAAGCTTGCGCTGGAGGCTGCTCGGGGGCGTTTCAACACGCCTACAAAACGGAGCATCAACCTGTGAACCGGACACTCGGCAGTGGCGACGGCTGGTCGACGGATCGCCCAATCTTCTTCGGTATCTCGCCGCAGGAATTTTGACAAGCTCGTCACCGGCCACGGTAGCGCTCAGCTGGAACCACTCGGCGTGAATACCCTCACCGGATTCAACGGGACGTGGAAGCTTGCGCTGGAGGCTGCGCGGGGGCGTTTCAACACGCCTACAAAAAGGAGCATCAACCTGTGAACCGGACACTCAGCAGTGGCGACGGCTGGTCGACGGATCGCCCAATCTTCTTCGGTATCTCGCCGCAGGAATTTTGACAAGCTCGTCACCGGCCACGGTAGCGCTCAGCTGGAACCACTCGGCGTGAATACCCTCACCGGATTCAACGGGACGTGGAAGCTTGCGCTGGAGGCTGCGCGGGGGCGTTTCAACACGCCTACAAAAAGGAGCATCAACCTGTGAACCGGACACTCGGCAGTGGCGACGGCTGGTCGACGGATCGCCTAATCTTCTTCGATATCTCGCCACAGGTTTGTCTCGCCATTTTTGTAGCGAAAACCATTTTTCATTGTATAGCTGTCACTGCTGCCGAGTTCAGAGTCTTTGCTGTGTTTCTCTTGCCTTGCATTTTTGTATACGTGAACATGTCAAAAAACAAGTCTGAAAGCGATAGGGAAACGCGTAGTGAACTTCGGGATCTACAAGCTGAGATCAAGGAAATGATGAAAGGAGTAGAGTTCATGGAAAAAGAGTTCGAAGCCATGAAGAAGCAACTTGCGGAAGATCGAAACGAGCGGCTAAGCTTAAAACAGGAAAACGAAAAGCTGAGCGCAAAGTGCAAGGAAAATGAATCCAAAATCCAAGAGCTTCACAGGAGGCTCGTTCAGTGTGAGCAGTAGTCACGCCGATCGAACGTAGAGATAAAAGGTCTTGTGGAGGCGGAAAACGAGGACGTCACTGATCTAGTGAGTAAACTGGGCGCGGCGATTGGCGAGCCTATTAGTGCTGACGACATTGAAGTGTGCCACCGAATGCCGACTCGGGAGGAGGGCAAGTCAAACGTTGTAGTGCAGTAGAGCAGGTCGAAACGGGATGTCGTCCTCGAGAAAGCGCGAAAAAGCCGCATCAAAAACAGCAATGTTGGAGTCTCGAATGAAGGTGCCATATTTGTGAACTATCACTTGTGCCCTTTCCTGAAAAGCTTCTTGCACAGGCAATCGCAAAGAAACGGGAGCACCAGTGGCGCTTTGTGTGGACTGGAAATGGGAGAATCTATGCGCGCAAGTCGGAAGCGAGTGACTCAGTGCGCATTCAGTCGGAGCG
Source organism: Haemaphysalis longicornis (assembly GCF_048455015.1). Lineage (NCBI taxonomy): Eukaryota > Metazoa > Arthropoda > Arachnida > Ixodida > Ixodidae > Haemaphysalis > Haemaphysalis longicornis. The sequence goes on along the minus strand of NW_027526225.1, from coordinate 18,875,510 downwards.
TGATCTTGAAAAGATCGCCTGAAGCGGCTGTTCGTGCTTTTTCTGTTAAAACCTTTTTTTTTTTTCATGCACTATCAACAGCACTGCTTGCCGGCAGATATCTGTGTACCGCCACGGTCTAAAAACATGCTCTCTGCAATTCACGTAAACGCACGATCGGTCGCCCCTAAGCAGGATGAACTCAGCGTGTTTTTCTTGGAATTAAAATTTCTGTTCGATGTAATTATGTTTTCCGAAACATGGTATCATGCGGAAAGTTGTGTGTTCGTTATGGAAGGATACAATGACTATTTTGTCAGTCGAAGTGGGAAACGCGGCGGGGGTGTCGCAATGCCTGTAAAACAAAACATGTCTTTTGAATTGGTGCAGAAATACACGTGTATAACGGCAGATTGTGAAATTCTGTGCGTGAAAATTGAAAACAACTTGTACGCTGTTCTTTACCGCCCCCCTTCTAGCAATTTCACGGCTTTTTCCGAATTCTTGGACCAACTTTTTGACTATTCTTCAATTGAGGGTTATAACATGTTACTTGGTGGCGACTTTAATGTGAACATGCTGGATGACAATATTCATTCTAGGGAGCTCAGTTATAAAATAGCTACTTCTGGTTTTAAGAATATAATTGCAACACCCACGCGTGTGACACCGACTGGCCAGATCACTCTTGATCTCTTCATAATTAATCAAGGCATTGAAATACATTCCACCGGCACAATAAGTTATGATATAAGTGACCATTGCCCTATTTTTATTGTGTACATGAATGCCATTACACGCAAGGATTGTCCGCTTTGCACAAAGTACAGATTGTTTTCGAGTATAAATATGGACTCCTTCCGAGGGCGTATACTGAACCAAGACTGGTCGGCAGTTTACGCTAACAATGACGTTAATGAGAGCTATTCACAATTTCTGTCAATTTTTTCCCATCACTATGACGACTGCTTTCCATATGTCCATGGGAAAGAAAAAAATACGGAAGCCCTGGATTGGCCCTGAGCATGTAAAAATGATTAAGAAGAAAAATCAGCTGTTCAAAAAATTTATAAAAACGCAGGATCCTTGCAAGTTAGCGGTATTTAAGAAGTACAGAAATAAGCTAAATGCTGAATTAAAAAAAAGCAAAGTCATCCTATTTTGATTACCGTCTCTCAGATGCCTCCAGACAGAATCCTCATCAGGTATGGAAAGTAATAAATGATACCTTAAGCCGTAATTGTGCGAAACCTACACTATCTGAGATAACTGTGCAAAATAGGAAAATTTCAGGGGTAGCTCTGGCAGAGCATTTTAATGATCAATTTATTAATATTGTGCAGCCAACGGAACACCGGGCAGGGGCCACAATAGAATATCAAAACTCTGATACTATATTTCTGGCGCCAACAGATGAAAGCAAAATTTGTCGAACGTTCATTAGTTTAAGAAACAGTAAAGCAAAAGATATTCACGGCATTCAACTTCAACCAATTAAGTACGTGATAGACATCATAGCACCGTGTCAAGCCTACATATATAATCCTGTTCTGGAATCTGGTCAGTTTCCGCATTCTAAGAAAATAGCCAGAGTGTCTGTTATATTCAAGAACGGTGATAAGAATGACGCAAACAACTACAGGCCCATATCCATACTCCCAGTATTCTCTAAAGGATTAGAAAAAGTTATATTTTCCCGCATTGCCACTTTTTTCCTTAAGCATGATATAATTACAAACTGGGAGCATGGTTTTCAACGAGGCAAATCAACAAAAACGGCACTACTGGCACAAAAAGAACTCTTAATTAAAAATATTGAGGATAGGAAGCTTACACTCGGTATATTCATAGACTATAGCAAAGCTTTCGACTACCTGAACCATGGTATTCTGCTGACAAAGTTACGACGCTATGGTGTCCGCGGTATAGCGCATTCTTTTTTTTCAGTCTGACCTTTCAGAACGGAAACAGTGCATTGATGTTGGAGGCTTTATTTCATCCCATAAAACTATACATCATGGAGTACCTCAAGACAGCGTATTAGGGCCGCTGCTGTTTAATATCCCCGCACGGGGCACCTTGAGCAATCTTGGTGACGGTACTGGCGATACCGCGCACCCCGAGCCCCCAAACATAAGCTGGATCAAACCGTGGCGATGTGTTTATAGGTGGAGGGTTAGAAACCACGAACGGTGGCCGTCGGAGCCCAGGTCAAGCTCCGGCGGATGGGCTCCCTGTCTGTTCACCAGGCAGGGAGCTCTGGGACCTCTTTGGCTACCAGGGTAAGGTCAAAGAAGAAAGTACCCCCGTCTCCCTGCTTTCCAATGTATCATATGGCATTTTCCAAACCCCCCCCCCCCCCCAAACGTGATCGGCCCCCGAAAAGGGGCCGCACCGAAGCTTCGTTCCCACCCCTTCCCAACTTGAGTATTTCGAAACCGAACAACTACCCTCGCTTCTTAGTAATAGAATCAGTTGACCAGTTGAACCCTCTTGCTTCAAAGTCAGTATTTCTCGTCTCCAAATTTCTTGAAGGTGTCATCGGCGAATCATATAAAGCCAAAAAACAAAGAACCGGTGAAATCCTTGTTGAAGTCAGTAGCCAGGATCAGGCTGATAAACTACTTGCACAAACCCGCATTGCCGATCTGGCCATCCGAGTCACGCCCCACCGCAGCCTAAACAGCTCCCAGGGCGTGATTTCCGAATATGACCTAATCAATGAATCTGAAGCTGACCTGCTGGAGGGCCTTCGTAGTCAGGGCGTAACAGCGGTCAGGCGCATAACCATCCGCAGAGACGATAAACAAATACCGACAAAGCACCTCATCCTAACCTTCGACAAGGCGACCCTTCCTGAATTCATCAACGCAGGTTACATTCGTTGTTCAGTCCGGCCTTACATCCCGAACCCACGGCGCTGCTTCAAGTGCCAACGGTTCGGGCACGGCGCAAACACCTGTCGCGGCCGACTTACCTGCGCAAAATGCGCCCAGCACGATCACCCGGCCGAAAACTGCAACGTGCAACAACTTCTTTGTGTAAACTGCCAGGGTCCACATGCGGCCTACTCCAGAAAATGCGAAAAGTTTCAATTAGAAAAGAAAATCATTAACATCAAGGTCACTGAAAACATCACTTTCCCAGAGGCGCGGAAGAGGTTCGCCTCTTTCCCTCTGGGGAGGTACGCCGACGCAGCTCGCCGGGGGGCGGAGCAGCGTCTGGTTTCGGCGGGGACCCAGTACCGCGAGTCGGACTTGGTCCCGCCCCCCCCCCCCCCCCCCTCGGTTGCCTTCGGCAGCCCAACCCGCCTCCGCACCGCTCGCTGAGCCAGCAGCGGCTGTGGTGGCATCCACGTCCGGTGGGGATGCTGCTGCACCCACCGTTTCCCCCTCTCTACCGGCCCGAAGCACACGCGAGGGCCCGGACGAGATGGAGACGGAGGCAGTCGCAGCGACCCCCTCCGCCGCCTCACTGCCTGTGCCATCTGTGGTGCTCCCCACGCCTTCGGCACTGGCAGCACAGGCAAAGAACACCCGAAAGGGTACCACGTCAAGGGGGCCCAGTCCGCTGGGCACCCCCTTGACTTCAGATGACGGCATGGACGTCGAGCCCTTCCGGCTTTCATCGCAGCGGAAGGAACGGGCTGCGACGTCCAGGTCAGTAGAGAAGGCCAGAAAACCCCTTCCAAGAGTCCAAGCCCCGAAAGACCCTACATAAATAGTCACACTCCAGTAGCTCTGAACACATAATAATGGGAAGAGAAAATATTGTTCAATGGAACTGCAGAGGCCTTCTGAATAATCTTGACGACGTTTATGAGATTCTGCATGCCAATCAGCCAAGTATAATGTGTGTCCAGGAAACACATCTGAATTCCAAACACACAAATTTCTTGAATAGTTACATGGTATACAGGAAAGACAGGGATGGCTGCACACACTCTTCTGGCGGTGGCGGTACTCTTCGTATGAACGCACATACGAACTACAGCAATGTGAACCGATACGTGGTTCATATGATAAAGGTATAATCTTGCACTCCTTCATGATTGATTCTTGTATTGTCTTATCTAGAGCCGTTCCTTTTTCGGCATTTTCGAGCGGTTGTTTTGACACAATAAAAGCCCGGTTTCACGCATTCGTCGTGTCTCCAGAAGCTTATCACAGCTTTTCGGTCGACGAACCGGTCTACGGGGGAATGCATTAGTTTTTTCACATGATGCCATCGGTCCCACCAAAAAAGCCTTTGCTTCAAAAGACGCCATCCTGTCAAGAAATATTAGTTAACGGGTCGTATTATATATGTTTATGGAACAGGATCTCGCTTAGACGGGGAACAATTCATGCAAGGACCCGATCAAACCATGGGCCCGTTAACACGGTGACCCGTACGGACGGGATGCGCTTCAACCAGACCCGTGGAAGGGGGATTCAGCTGTTAAAAAGCCTTGAAAAGAAAATACAACTACGTTTAATTTGAAAGAACTAGGATTTAGTATCTCATTCAGCTCCATGAGAGCCACAAAAGATGTTTTTTAACGAAAAAAAAAGCAAGAAGTATTTCAGAATTTTCAAATTTTGCGCCACAGTGACGTGTTATGAGCAAGAATGACGTTATACGGACCAACAATAAAATATAGTTTTCAGTGCGTTAACTGCACGTCAGCATTCTAGTGATGCGGTCAAATGGAACTAGAGACCCCATTTCAGACGTCCAGTCATGTGTCTTCGCGATAGGTCAGTTAGGCGGCCGTCAATCGCACAAACAAGGTTCCGTGACGTCATAGAAAAGTTGCGGGCTATTGGCTAGGGGGTCGCGACCGCTTCACACGTTTTCTTTCATATCTCCGTCATTTGTTCGAAGATTGCGATGATATCGGTATCATTGTTATCGGGACTAAGCAGTCTGTCTAATAAAACCAACCTGTATTTTGTCTTCATGGCTCCTTTAACATTCCTATGGGACCTTATACGTCATTAC
>NW_027526225.1:18869183-18870525 GCF_048455015.1 Haemaphysalis longicornis | reverse complement strand
AATAAAGAAAGAGGAAACACTCAGTATGTTTGTAGACCTCAACCAACACGCCCAGCAACACGTTCACTTGTGGCACACTTAAAACGTTTCACTATGCTGGTGACTGGACTTCTGATGGCTGAGTGTTAAGTGCGGAGAACCTTAGGACCGCGCAATGTCCGGTCGCATCCGTGCGCATAACATCTACAATATAAAAAAAACGTACAGGCACCGACAGGATTCGAGCCCGTGTCTGGTAGACCAGACAGAGTTTTTGTCAGTCTTACCCATTGGGCTACGACCGTGAGTTAGTACCCGAGAGTCAAACGGCTTACTCCCTCGCCTGTAACGGTGCGTAGTACCTTAGGACCTCCCAATGTCCGTCCGCGTCCACCCGTGCCCACACGACCATCAAGCGCTAATCAAGCGAAATTCGATTGGAGCCTTGAGTTGCACTTTCATTTAGGGAATAATCAAGGTGCAACTCAGGACTCAAATCAAATGACGGTCGGGACGCAAATCGGATGTCACTCGGAGAGCAACTTGGATGTCATTTCGAGTCCCCGTACTCCGCACCCTCGCCATCATCCACGGAGTGGAGATGCTGCCATTTTTTCCTCGATGTGAGAGCGCTTTTAATATGCAGGGGACAAGCAAAGAACGGAATCAACGAGCAGAAGGAGCAAGGCGCAAACGAACAGCTGAAATTTACTCGAAATAGAAAAAAAAAGAAAGTTATGCAGTATCCGCAACCCTTGCTAACCACTGTGGATGCGTCACATTTATTTAATTATTTCGGTTAAACTATTTTTCTCGCTAGCAAGACAAAGGAAGATGAGCTAACACCCTGCATCTCTATTCAAGAAATCATGCAATATGCCTCCCAAATTTTACTGGTTGTTTTATCGTTAAACTTGAAAGTTACGGTGGTATCGCTGAATGCCGGAGTGCGTTTACACTAGGCGGAGCGCGTCGAAACCTTCCCCGATTATCCGACATATAGGGATATTGGGAATACAGGGCGATGGGGTAGCTCACCTTCAAATACGTTGGTAGCTAGAGTAGCAGATAAATAAAAAAATTGCTGCATATGCACAGGCGTTTGCCAAAAGTGGTGAATCATGTATACATATTCTGCCCATAATGACGTCACCACCACGCCTTCAGGCGCAGTGTTCTCTGCCTTTTCAGCCTGGTTTGGATAAGGACAGCAGATATGTTCACGGTATTTCACTTTTGAACCGGTGCACGAACATGACACCCACACTAACGTAAGTGAAAGCTATCTATATATTTTTTTGCTGCCGATAAACTTCGGTTTTTAATGAAACCTGTTAAAACTGCGCGGTAAAATCGGGCCAAC
>NW_027526225.1:18522644-18869083 GCF_048455015.1 Haemaphysalis longicornis | reverse complement strand
CAAGAACTCAGTGAGACTGAATACCGGTGCCATGAAGGAACAGTTCGCTTAGCAGTGTGGAGCTGCAAAGGACGTTAGAGTTGGAAAAACCGGGATCTATTTCACCGAAACTGGCCGAACCGATTTGTACTTGGTGGCGTTGTGTCCAGTTGCTTCTACACTTCCAGACATCACCGCTGCCTCGCTTGCTTCCCGTTTACTGCGACGCAAAGAGCGACAGAAGTCGTTGGTTGCGTTACGTTTGATCAGGGTTTGATTAGCAGTTCCTCACCAATTAGGCACACCTTTCGGGGCAAAATCAATGCTAAAATTGCTATAGAAAGTCAGACTTTCGTTTTAAACCAGCGTGCGAGTTGCTTCCAGTGTCTCTGCAAGAATTCGGATAAACGCTTTCACTCGTTTCTTTGCGTCTGGACACACTGCAAAAGCCATAGTCATCGCCAGCACGGAGCGGCACTGCGTGGTGTGGTCGACGCAATAGTTGTGCCATCAGTTTATGTATTGCTTCTGCGGCTTTCATTTAAAGTGGCCATCAAATGCGTTTATAGGTGAAACTGGACGAAAGCTGTCCACTAGCCGCTACACCGGTGTAATGACGTAATTTCAACGATCAGAAAACGCCCAGACCGGGAAAGAGAGAAAAATCGTGAGCAAGTCTCTAATGTCCTGATGGGCATAGACAATAATTTCGGCTGAGGTACTTTGCGACCTCCTACTATAAGTACTGGGTGTGTTGGTTGACTACATTCTGCAAGCATTTAAGGTTTCGAAAAAAGTTTCAAAAGTGGGGCAGGGTTCATTTATTGAGATTACAGACTGAAGGAATCTAGATAAGCACAGCAAATTCTACCCGTGGCAGACATTATTGGTCCTTGTACGAATTCTCAAGAGAAAAAATACTGTTTGGTTGTGCGGTGTAGGGGGATTCACACGACGGATAAAATCCATTCACTCCGACCCCGCGCCGCGTATGACATGACCTCCCGGCACGCCTCCGTGCGGAAACATAAGGCAGGCAGTATACACGCCGGCAGCGCAGGCGTTGGGCGCTCGGGAGCGGCGCCGCTGGGTTCAGGAGTGGCCTGGGTCGGGATTTGTGGTGCATTGGCGAAACGCTTTAACTTTATGCGCAAAGATCGCTCTTTGCATGCCGAGTTGGCACATTCTATTATGTTTTGCACTGCCGTGACTCGGGGCTGCGGCACCAGCCACCACATACCAGCCAGAAACTAGGGCCTGGGGCAAACCGCATCCGTCACCACTAGCAACAGAGCTAAGAGCAAGGGACGAAAAGTAAAATAAGACAGAGTTGCCAGACGGGGGAACAGCATTGCGCCAAGGGCGAAGGATTCCCCGAAAGAGCGGGGATCGTCTGTACAACTTGCCGTTCCCGGCGGCTTGCCGCCTGCGCTAGCGGCGGCTGTGCACGTATACGCAAGAAAACGTGACGTCCGTTCATGTGATACCCAGCGCGGGGAGGGAATGAGTGGTTTTTATTCTCCATGTGAATAACCTTTATGAAACGGCTGAACCAGATTATACGTAAACCCCCGCCATTAGGTCCCCTGATATCACGGGCAAAAAAGTTTTTTTGTTGTGTGCAGTCAATGTCACTTCAAACATCATTGGCGTGTAATGTCTGGATCTACATCTCGCTGTGTTCAGCTGCACCTTGAAACCAATGAGTAGTTCACAAGCAGGATAAATCATTTTTGTTACACTAATATCGCCATACAGTTAAAACCTTATCTAACGAAGTCAGCGGGAACTACAAATTATTTCATTAAATCTAGAACTTCGTAAAATCAGGACTGTTATTTTAAAAGCAGTTGATTGCATAAATTATATGTCTAAATGCAGGCGCACCACAGCACCTACAACGACATCATAATGGTGGCGGCCGCGGCGCTCGCCTGCCGACAATTTATCAATGCTCTAGAAGTCTACAATGAAAATAATAATATTATAATGCTAGGGGTGCTGCGGGAAACTAATTTATTTCCCTGCAAAAAAGGTTGCAATTTTTGCCTGCACGTGCTTCGTTAGGATTGGGCGGACCGACTTTTTGTACCACGCAAGCGCGTTCAACGCGTCCTCGGTTCCTTCGTGAGCCCCACCAAAGGAAATAAACATGTCAATAGAGCCCATCACCTGGCCTGGAGCGGGCACAGGAGATTCAGCAGTTTCTAGGTCTTCAGTATCCTCTGACGCCCCCTAAACTAACCGTACGATTTCTTCATGGTAGAAAACTTCAGCCATGTAGGCGTGTGCGTCTGCGTCGGCCCTCAGCTAGTCGTGGAAGCTCAAACCTGCTGCCGCCTCGTTAAACCTACGAAGCTGTTCCTAGGAACTGGGCGGGATTTTTTCTGCTTTCTCATGTCTGTCTAAGCACTTCCTTAAATCGAGAATGAAGCTTTATTTATTTTCTTAGTTCGAGTTCATGAAAGCACTGGCCCGTATGGGCACCAACACACAGAACACAAATAAGCCGGAATGGGAGTAAATGGCTTGTGTCATAACTCAGTACCAATTCGGAGTTTTCAAAACTCCTTCCAATGGGAGTTTCGCATTACTCCCATTATTTCGGCAGTTTTTTCAGTAGCATATGGGAGTTTGATTTTACTGCCACTACAATGGGAGTTTCCAGGGGTACCATTGGGAGTGTATTGTTTCCTCCAACTGGGAGTTTTCAGGGGGCGCATTGGGAGCAGTGTTGACCTGCATTCGAGGTTTTTTTTTTTCTGTGTGTGTTTTTGTGCGCTTCATATATCTGCGCTGCAGTGGAATTTATTACTGCATTTGGGAGTTCTTAATGAGGGCACAGGCTGCATTGTTATTTTTCGTTGGGGATCACGTAATTTCTAGTCTTTTTCCGCTTCAAACGTTGAATGGCGAAACGTGAAAAGTTTGTTTTCTGCACAGTCAATTTATTGCATAAAAATTTCATGAATACGATATACGTGTGAACGCGTTAATAAGACAATAAAAACACTGAATCAACAAAACACCTACATCGAGAACACAAGGTATCTTGGTAAGCACTTTATCTACTACAACACTCCTCAACGAAAAAAATTTAAGCCATTTGCAAACAATGAGGTCAGCATGTCGTCGGTGCGTTGTTTGCTTGCACCTGCCTCCCAAACGCTGACGTTGCCGCACCCCCTGGCACGTTCTTCTGGAAGCAACAGCAGCACATTCATTAGAGGGATAGCAAAACGCTTTAAATGTGCGGTAACAAATACATAAGGATATTGGGCATCTGACCTGAAAAAAAAAAGAAACGGCACTGTAAAGACGCTGAACTTGTCACTCTTGTGTCCAACTTTCCGCAATGTCTGAATGTTTGTTTAAAGCTACGCAAAATTTCACTTCTGTATGAGACACCTGCGCTCACTAGTTCGTCAAAACGAAGTGTTCTGCTGTTCAAAAAGGTGAGCGACCCTTGTGGCGACCAACTTCTCAAAATGCTTCCTTTCCCTCGTTTCCTAGCGTGTAGTGTTCTGGGAACGAGCTTCAGGTTTTACCCCCCGCACTGCCCCTCTCTCCCCTCACCGAAAGTTAAGGAAAAATTTCGGTCGGTGTGACGCCTGCGCGTGCCCCCCTTCAAAAAAAAAAAATAAAATAAGCAGTCGTCTGTCGACTTTACAGAATGCTCCCTCGAATGGCGTTTGCTGGTTATAGTTACACGCGCCTAGCGTACGGAGAGCTCCCACGGTGCACCGACATTCTCCCTTTCCAGTGAAAGCAATTAATGGGCACAAGTCTCCCAAAATGTTGCGTACAATAAAAAAACGTGAAAATCTTACCTTCAACCACCTCGCAGAGGCACAACCGCGTTGTTTTTAACGAGCCACTCTTCAGCGATCACTGCATTTAGGCCTCGCGTCGGCTCGCTGGCGTATTCCGTCGGCTCGAAGGTCGGTGACACGGACGCGACGTTGCAATCCGTCGCACGTCAGTCCAGGCTGGTTCCACAATGTTCGCAACGAGCTTCGGTTGTTGGGAAGCAATTCACATCCGTTCGTGCGGCCGCAAGTTCACACTGGCAATAAATTTTCGGGGACGCTGGAGCTCACACGACACACGACACCAACTGGCAGCCATTTTGTAAGGACGCGTATAGGAGGAAGGGGTGAAGGAGGAGGAGAAGGAAATGGAGGTGGCGTGGGAGTTTTTAATACTCCCATTAGGACAAACGCAGTAATCACAGCCAGATACTGCGTTTTGTGAAGAGGTACAACCGTGGTAAATGCGCTTATTTACGACGGCTTGTGGCCCCCGGTGTAAACTGGCAGTTTTTCCACCATCATACTACCACACGTGGGAGCAGGCCGCCTGTCGTGAGGAGTTTAAAAGACGTATTCCAGCCAAGAAACTCCCATGCAGGCTAACTTGTGTTTTGTGTGTAGGGGGTATCCGAATCTGTTCGTTGGATCTGGAAATTCGTAAGATCGGCTTTTGTTAGATTGAGTTTTGATTGCATATGGGAGAAAATGCACCATTAATTTTTATATGTATTTGAGTTTTATTGTGTAGCGCCAAAGGAAGCAATAATTGTTGCTTTTGGTCTGGCAGATACTGACTGAAAAATCGCGGAACGCTTTGAGTCAAGATAATGAGCCACGTACATGGCATGAACGGTGATGGACAGGGGAAACCATGTATGTGAATTTAATGTCCAAAAACATTTATTAAAGAATTTTTACTTCTTTGGGTCTTGGGTTGAATTGTTTCGTCTGCCGTAGTCTCCAACATGTAATCTGTAATATGCTACAAAAATTGTACGGAATATTTTTGTTTTCAGCTTTACTGCCCAGTACATCACTTTTTAACGCTAACGCTGTTCGTTTGGGTGCGTTGCTTGAATTTCTTTTGTTAGCGATTGATGCTGAACTAGCAGAAACTTACAGGGAAAAGATTTGCAGCAGCGCCGCCGGAGCAGTGCACAGCGTGGCAGCAGATCCTGTCGCGAGCTGCGAGCCACGAGGCACGAGTCACGCGGCCTTGAGAGAGCGAAAGAAAAAAACTTTATTTGAGCCCCATGGGGTAATCTGGGTGGCGTTTTCGGTGGTGGTAACCGGCCGGTGACAATTGCACTCGCTGTATGACCTTAGCCTGGATCTCATGGTCCGAGCTGCACAACGCCTTCGCCCAGTGCTCTCCTTCTGTGAAAGGGGGGAATGGGTATCAGGGGCAATTCCACATGCAGTGGTCTTGGGTACCGAGGGACCCGCAGTCGGGGCACAAAGGGGTGGGGTACAAAGATGGGTAGATAAGGTGAAGTCGATGTCGGGAAGGGAGTGCGTGTGTCTGGGTGAGTCGCCATAGGCGTTCCTTTTCATTGGAGAAGGTGGGAGCGGCGGGGGTAGTTGGCGGCGGGAGAGGCGGTAGTGCGAGGTTATCTCGTGAAAGGTAACAAGTCTGTCGCGGTCTGATAGGGCTCCGTGGAAGGGCTCAAGGCCAGGACCAGCTTGGACGGTGAGCTCTCGAGCGGCTCTGTGTGCTGCCTCGTTCGCCCCTACACCCGTATGGGCCGGAGTCCATACCAGCTCGACTGGGGTGGTGGGAGAATTTTGAAGAAGGATTTTGAGGGCCAAAAGCGAGATCATTCCTTTGGCCAAATTTGGAGATGAAATACAGAGACCGAGCCAACAGCACCGTGCTCGTACTCTACCACGCAGGATCACCATCGGCGCCTAGGCTCACCCGTCTCCACCGCAGTTCGCCTTGAACTAACCCCTTGGGCCTTCTCAATAATGCATGCGGGACGTCTTCTCACGTCCCCTTTGCATTTGTAAAGTTTAATGTTATATCTTACAGTTTTTAAGTCAACTTGAGAATCTGTACTTTCTGTAAACGCAGGTGCAGTTTTGATAACATGACTTGAAGCATTTTCCAACTTTATTGATTGATTGATTGTTGGGTTTAACGCGCCGACGCAACGCAGGCGATGAGGCGCGCCGTAGTGGAGGGCTCCGGAATAATTTTGACCACCTGGGGATCTTTATCGTGCCCCGAAATCTCGTGCACACGGACGGGCATTGCACGGGCAGTGCACACGGGTGATCCCCGTGCATGCACGAAGCGAAGAGGAGGCGGCACAAAGGTAGTCATGTCCGATCCCAGTGCACGCACAATAGCAAAGAGAAGGCCGTACAAATATAATTGTGTCTGATTCCCGTGCACTAACTATAGCTAGAAAGCGGAGGCGGTCAAAGGTATGTACAATAGCAAAGGAGAGCAGGTGGCACAAAGGTAGTCCTGTCTCATCCCCGTGCATGCACGATAGCGGAGAAGGGGTTGATACAAAGGTAATGGTGTGTGATCCTCTTGCATGCACGATAGCGAAGAGCAGGAGGCGATACAAAAGTAGTGTCTGATCACCGTGCATGAACGATAGTGAAGAACAGGAGGAGGAAGAAAGGTATGCACGATGGCGAAGAAAAGGAGGAGGAACAACAGCAGTCGTGTCTCATCCCCGTGCGCGTTAGCGAAGAAGACGAGGTGGTGCAAGGGTAGTCGTACCTCATACCCCTGCGCTGCACGAGAGCGAAGAAAAGTAGTTGGTACAAAGGTAGTCGTGTCAGATCCCCGTGCATGCACGAAGCGGAGAAGATAAGGCAGTACAAATGTAGTCGTATCTTATACTACTACATACACGATAGCAAAGAGGAGGCGGTACGAGGATAGTCGTGTCTGATCGAGGAGGCGATGATCTCAGCAGTAGTATTTGCCAGTTTCCATTCTGCTTGAGTAAAACATTACGCCAACTGCCGTGTTGCCTATGTGCAACTCTAGATACAAAAAAAAAAAAACTTAAGTAACCCGCTTGTTCGTACCGTCGCTGAAAAAGCCAGTGACCTTTGTGCACCCTTGGTGCCAAAGTTTCAGTGCACTTAAAGTGTGGAAAACGGTAATCGAGCATTACGCTTAATTTATATTTATCACACAAAAAGGGTTTTTTATAAGGAAGGGTGGCTTGATAACTTTTAAAGCGGTGGCTGTTCACAGTTGGAACGGTCGCTGCACTGTTCGGAAACAGCCGTTTTATTTACAGCGCGATATGCGAACGCTTCACTGTGAGTGCAAAACAGCACGGAGGGGTAGGTTTAGCAAGAACACTGTTGCAGCATGAAACAAAATCAAACGACCCGGTTGAGGCACTCCAAAATATAGACTGGTGGGCCTCACATAACAACTCGAAATCTAACACAGGCACGGTTCAATCATTTTTAACATAGTTTACATATTCAGGTTTACGCGTGTTGTTCAATCACAGCATGGGTGTCACACAAAGCAACATCCGACGCGCAATTGAAACACTGGGCGCTTCACGTAAGTGCGTGAGTAGAGCGCAACGCCACCTGTTTCAAGAGCAGGGGGCGCGTGCAACGGCGTAAGAGCCCCGCAGCCCTTCGCCTTCTCCCCTCGCAATCCTGCTTTTTGCCCTCTCGCGGGCGACTGATCGTTGAATCCCAAACACGCTGCCCGTACCCGCAGCAAGAATTCAACAAATCGAAAACACCACTATCAGATAAGCTGGCCGTGAAGGTCAGAGATCTGTTAAAAGAATGTAGCCTTCGCTCTGACTGTCTGTCACTTGCTTTGGCATCGTAACTATAGACGAACAGGAAAGGCGGCTGCATCAAGTCAGCTCAGCAAGCCGCCACTTGCAGTCCCACAACGCAGCCCCATCTGCAGCAGAACGTGATTGCTTAGGCTGTACCGCGGGCTTTAATTCATAACATTTTTGCTTTGCAAGATCCGGCTTATACATTCAGCCTATTAGATCACGCATGCCACGTGCATTTATTTTACGGCATGCCTCATCCATTTTTCCTGCACCGCGTACCTCCCAATCTCACCCGCCACTTTTAAGCCGGTTGTAGGCAACGCACAGAGCTGTGCGGGCCAGTTGAGTCAAAAGAATTTCGAGCGTTGCGTTGCCCTGAATTTCTGTCTTGTAAACATTCCCGGACCTCGCAGGTTGCGGCTTCTGCTAGGATGAGGGACAGACAGACTTGCGGCGATCACGAGCCAAGGATTGGGTTTTGCCACCTCCGGGCATTGTGCCGAGGACGTCTACATCGTTATAGACTGTCTTTAGAACCAGTCTACCGTGGCACTAGATGAGCTATAAGAGACTTTGTAGATCGCGGAGTTTTTCTTAAGTACGGCTGTTAAGGGGCGGGTACATTGCGCAACTGCCAAGATAATGCCAGAGATAACGTTTAAGCTTCTGACTGTATTATAGAACGATATGTACCGCCTTGGAGGAAACACTGGGCTGCTAAAGACAGTTGCGCCCCCGTTTCAGGCTTGGATGCGCTAGCCTTTGGGTATGTAGCCGTGCGAGCACTACGACTCGCATGAAGCGAGTATCGTGCGCTTAGCTTTGGGCAACAATGGTCTGCGGTAGTCTGTTGCTATGGTTCTTGCTTACCTTAACCTAGGTACCCATTAAATATTAGGTGCAAAATGAAACACCGACAAGAAAGGAACACTTCAGGAGCGGTTACGATCAACTTAAAGCTTTATTAGGTGAATATTTTTTTTGCCTCTCAGCTGGTAACTATACGCGTCAGCGCGCTGCAGAAAATCCATCTTTCCAAAGTTTGGGGATGCATTATAACGATGTGTTTGCACCGCGGCACATAAGGACTTCAAAAGGAAAGAAAAAGCTTCCCGTGTACGTTAGTGAAGATCGGTTTTTCCAGTTTTGAAGCCGATGTCTATCTGCTTGAGCCTTTCAGGCATGGTCGAAACAGTTTTGATTTTGGACTTGGACTTTCACTAAGTTTGCGTGTAAGGAAGCCTTAGAGATCGCCGTCATGCCCGAGCGTCTGCCCTGCACGAGCGTTTCAGAGATGGCCCTGATGTATGCTATGTTGACGCCGCTGATTACCACCCTACGCGCGCCATAGCCATCGTGGCGATAGATGCTCAAGGCGACTCCCTGGCATCCGCCTCTCCTTAGCGTAGTAAGCTACGCTGGGGAAGGACAAGAGGCCGCTATTGCGCTCGCCATCGCCTCCACAATGGCTGAAACCAGAGTGAGCGACTCTAAAACAGCACCCCGGAATTACGCAATTGGCATGATCTCTAATACCGCCCTAGGCATCTTACGCTCCATCAAGCTGCTAGTATGCGCAACGTGCAAATAATCTGGACACCGGCCCATGCATCTCTCCCAGGCAACGAGCTAGCACAGGAGGCGGCCCGCGTTTTAAGCTCCCTGGATTGCCCTGACGGCACTGCTTACTCGGACAACGGGGCTAGGAATAGGATGGGTGCCTACCATGATATCGTTTAACACTATCGCATGGAACGCAGGAAATATCTCGCAGCGCATCCCACGCTCAACAGACGCCAATCTTTCGGTTGGGGTCAGCTGCAGGCTAATACGTTCCACAATCCTGCGGTATTGCGCCACATTTATTCCGAATTTTATAATGACCAATGGAAGTGGTGCACCCAGCGAGCCACACTCACTCATATGGTCTAGGCTTGTGATGCTCAGCCACGAACTATACGAGTATGCTTACGAATTACCAGTGCGGAGCATTGGGAGACCTGTTTGCTTAGCTCCAATCCCGAAATACAGGTCAAGGTCGTCCAACTGGCCGAAGATGCCGCTCGCACCCAAGGGCTGAAAGCCGCCGACTGAAGGGGAGGAATTCAGGAAGGCTCCCACGTCCTCTTCCTCCTTTCATCCAGTTTTGGTCAAAATAAAGTTGTTATTATCACCAGGAAGCCTGAAGATTTAACCATATTTATCGTAAGAAAGCGACCTTGAGTTTAGCTAAGACACATATATAGCCGACCATGGCCCAACTATGAAGCCAGTGTTTCCGCTGTACGGGCGTACAGGTCCTTTCTGCCAATCTCTACCCTCTGTGTTAAAAAAGTTACACTGCCTTGTCAGAAATTCTGAGAAAGAGCTGGTCTTATTTGTTTCCCGTGTTACAGTTCTCAATAAATTTCAGTGATGAATGTTCACAAGCTAATCCTTCTGTCTATTTTACATGAGGTCGTTGGAATGTAAACATAGCGGCATGCCAATCAACGTCAAGTTCATTATATGTTAATTTGGCGGCAAATTTTAATGTCCTTGTCTCTTAAACCGCAATGTTAGGCCTCAAAATCTGGGACATCTTTGGCCAATACCATTTTGCAAGTATGTATTCAATGTCGCAGTATGTGGCAGGGTTCAAGACCTTTCTGGTTGTAACGACCATCGAAGGCAGACGCAGTGGGACACAAACATTCTAGCTCAATGGCGCAATACTTGCTTTCGCGATAGGACTAGTGTGCCGTTTTTTTTTAGTTGGGGAGTTTGTAGTGGAGAGTGCCGCTCTTCAGGGGTCTTTTCGCAAAGCATTTTCGGGGGCTATCTCGCAAAGCAAACAATATAAGGTGCTAGGTCACGGAATAGTTTAGACAAGAAAAGTTCTGCCTAAAGAAAAAACAACAAAAGACCAGATGCACATCATTTAGGTTTTGGTTCATTCTCTACTGCTTGTGCCTATGCACCCAGTCGCCTCCGCACGTGCTGCAAAAATTGAACCTTCCTTTCTAAGGGAAAGTCATAACCTAGTGGCACGTATATACATACGTCGAGGGCAACGACATACTTTCTTTATTAGTTCTATATGATAAGGCCGATCGCGTTGAGAGTTAATTATATAATTGATATAAATTATATTGCTCGTGGTTTAGAAGAAACTGAAACTTAGCAGGGCCGGTGGGTTATTTACGAGAGTGTTTATCCGGGCAGTATTCATTAATATTTGCCATTTCAAATGGAAGAAAATAATGCCAGGGGTGCCGATACCTGGGCCATGTATGAGCTACTTGGGATTTCGGGAACAACTTCCTCATCAAAGAGTCTACTGAGTGCTTATGAGTTTATTGGCGCAAAGTAGTGAAAACATTTTTGAATGTATATGACGGAAATGCAGACGCTCTGCACACATGATAGAATTATTGGGTTTGACAGTGCGAACGACAAATGCAAGTGAAAGGACGAAACTCACTGGTGGTTGCTTGTGTCAGGTCAAGAATACAGCTAATAAACTGTAGGTCGCCCAGGGACGAGAATAAAAAGGGAATCAGCGGCCATTCCGGCCTGTTTCGCTGTTGATTTTGGTACACAAGTATATACAGAAGCGCGTGTGTATCGAATAAAAAGTAGCAAAAAGAGCCTAGGCACAATCAACGCCCTTAAAAAAGAGGGGAAGGAAAAGAGTGTAAGCTTTCTCGGCATCACGCTTTTGCCGAAGCACGGTGGCTATCTAACCATTTCTGAGCGTTTTATTTTTTTTGTGTGTTTTTATTTTGTTGCATTCATATATGTCCTGCTTATATGCCAGACCTCATAGCAGTATACTTCATTTGTATTTCAGTGTTGTTGTGTCTCGTCGTTTAAGTCGTTCTATCCATCGTGCAACGAAGTATGAGCATAAGGGGTACAACCGTTCATATGAATCAATGTCGGCGAACAAGGGAACCATACATTTAACGGGCTGAAAATTATAAACAAAACTTCCGGGATGCTGCCTGATGTAGCAAAAGACGGAAACTTGGCCTTCGCATTGGGATACAGTCAAGTTCATTCAAGAAACAGGCACAAAGATCAAACACTCAAAAACATTGTAACTCAGAATAATGAAAAGTAAGAACTGCATGCTTGTAATGCTTTTTTATATGATATAAAGTTACAAAAGTTACTGGGGAAAGAAAAAGAAACGGAATATTTTGACGGCACGTCATGCGAGAAGCAACATGTCCTCTTCAAACACGCAAGGAGTGGGTACTAAAGGTAATGCCGCAGTGCTTATAAGAGGTGTGGTTAAAAAATGTTGTTTTGGCAATAGTAAATCTGGTTTCCAGCAGATTACTTTTTAGAGGTAGTGGTTTCGTCATTGATACCAGTATATGTTGGTGGGTTGGCTAAAATATCTCGGTAGATTTCACTAAAAAAAAACTCTTTCACACCAACAAATTTTATTTCTCGACGTTCATATTCTGGTAACACCAACGAGGGTTGCAGGATCGCTTAAAAGCCGACGAAAAGATTGAAATCACTCTAATCAATACAGAACCTGTCGCAACGCAGAGCAGTCTTTCGCCATTATAGGCTGTAGCACCGTTATTCGCTCGCTGCTACTACCTATCACGCTCTTCGCCGCCATGCCTCCCTCCTCTCTTGATAAATGGAAGGGAGGCATGTCCAATGTAATTCAAATTTTCCTCCTTCGCCGTGCACGCTCGCCCCCTGCCTGAAACTGCAACAGCGGGAGTTGTGTTCTTTTTGTGCTTGCTTTTCCTCCGCGGTGTTTGGAATGAGCCATTTTTTCCTTGCACTGCCACTTTTTTTCGCTTAAAAGAACCAACCCCACGAGCATTCCTAACTATATGAACGCGGGCGCTGCCAGTTGGTTACGTATATTTTTCCTCAAATGTACCGCTAAACAACGGGGAGATGTATGAGAATCGCCAGCGGTTGAAAAGTTTCAAGCGGTTATGGCTATATAAACCGCTTGGTTTTCGCAGCCTCTGTAAGACACCTGTACGATGGGACACCACTACGACGGTACACCGCGGGGCTCTACTTTGGTCTAGCGAGTGGGCTACGACAAAAACCCGGGCCCCTAAAGTGCTCTCCGCTTAAAAGAAATACCGTAGGAAGGGATGCTACATCCTATTAGAAACGTTTCACCTTAGCCATTATTTTATTATCGCGTCATTTCAAGAACTTACAAAATAAAATTTTCCTCGCTTTACTATTTAAAGCATCCACTACGGGTCGTTTCTGCGTAACTCTTAGCCGCCGTCAGTGACCAACGCAAGGTTTTACAAGCGTTCCACTGCCATATATCGAGGTTACTCTTCAAAGCTAGGAAAAATATCTGCTTTCGACGTAACCGTTTCAAAAGAATGCCATTCAGATTTTGGCCGGTAGCCTTCACTTCGTATTTTAAAATAACGCTGTAACACAAAGTGGCGATGCTTTATACATTTTCAATACTCCATCTTGAAAGGCGTTGTAATCTTCACTATTATATTAGCTTTTGATTCATTTCTGCAAAACCTTCAGTATGGCTGATGACCAGAGTTTTATAATTTAGCCGTGTGGTTTCCTTGAAAGAAGAATGGTATTCAGATAGATTTAATCAGGGAGTTCACCCCTCATAAAAGTTGTTTGTAGTACATTTTGCTTGCTCACCACAAATTTGGTTATTCAGTTTAAGTTTATTTAGTCGGTAATTGAATAGTGCAGTGCATATGTTTACCGCAACGTCTAAAAATAAAAAAAATGATGCATATAAAAAAAAACAGCCTTGATGCGCTTGAACCACCTAATTCCCAATGCGGACATAGCAAAATTATTTTGGCGCAGATTGCTTCAACGGGTTTTGCGGATGACCTAATGTAGTAAAATAAAGCTCACGCGCATTTCTGAACCCGAAATAATTATATTCGACGTCGACAACTGAAAGTGCACCAATTCTTTGTTGGTTTTTATTGAAAAAGTTCATGTCCACGTGGTTCTCGCCTAACGCCGGGCGGCGGATAGGGTTTGGGGGGACAGTCAGATTAGAATAGGAGTTGGGGAAGGGCGTCACGACGAAAAACCATCAAAGGACAAAAACGAAACGTACTGCGCCGTAATTTATTGATAATGCATAGAGCAAGCAGCTGCGCAGCCACGACTAAAAAGTAAAAATACAAGTAGAGAAGTTTACTGCTTTTTTGTGTCCGCAGTTCTCTAAAATGGTAAAAATGGATGACGTACATTAGAAGCAAAAAAGTGACCCCTGTTATCACTGTTTGTGTTTTTAATTCAGCAAAATTTCTTCGGGGAACGAGGTTTTCAGGCGGAGACGCTTTGTCGCAGGTGGGCGACAGCGGGGGGTCTGAAACGAGCTATTCATGCACGACTGGGCGCTCTTCCACTGAGCAGGCGGTGCAGCTGCGAAGGACAAAGTCGGAGTTTCCTGCAGTTTCTGACGGGTGGTTTTAACTTTCACAGGCAAGAAAAAACACCAACTACATTCAATTTCTGAAATGCTGGAGCGGAATACTAGAATATGTTATTCTTGATGCTGCTGCCAGAATTCAGGACTACAAAATTTGGAACTCTAATTCAGAGATCGGAAACATGCAGTTAGAAATGACAATATAGAATAGTTTAAAACAGGTAGTTATGCTTTTTAGGACCAGTGGTTTAACAATATTTGTTTCTAGGGTGGTTACCCCATGCTGCGTTAAGCCTTAAGCTGTACAGATGCCTATAGCCTTAAAAACAGCACCAATTTTTTAAAGTTGCGAATTGTACTGGATGCACGGGCTCTTTTATTGTTCAAGAGACGGTTCAAGTGGAGGCAGTCGCCCTATCTAGCTTTGACTGAAGGCCTCCCGGAATTCTTAGAATATACAAAATAGTATGAGGTACATTAAAAATAACTAACGCCCAAAATTCCTCAGCGCCGCGACGTTTAGGGCAAATAAAAAGTCTGCGATAGTCATGTGCTAACAATTGAGCCGAACACTGGCAGAAACCGCTGTTCTTGCGAATCCCAAGGTTAATATAAACTTTGCGCTTCAGTATGTTCCACCAACTTGCCCGCATCAAGATCCTGTTGCATGTAGACTTTGTTGGTCTTCCTCAAATCGTAGAGTCATACACCAAAGAACACGTCAAAGGGAAATAAAGAATCACGTCACGTAGGCTATTAATTGGATCCATGAAAAGATCAATAGGCCAATTCTTCATATCTCCTAATTTATAATTACTTTTCTCCTAAAACGTTCCTTATAAGCGGAGCTATGTAATTATGAAGTTTTTACCCAGCGTGACACAAGCCTGCCACAAAACTAGGGCTATATGTGAGAAACACGTGGTTATAAAACAGTACATGCCCTTCAAAAAATATGACACCGTTTTTTAGCGTGAGCTACACTGGCCGAGGTTGAGAAGTTTCACACGACTCCTGGAAAGCCGTGCAGAGCACGAGCGAATAGCAGTGACGTCACACGGCGCACAGAACGTTCCTTGCTGCCCGGCGTCTCTCACACGCCCCACGCGCCCAGCGTCTTCGCCAACCTCCATTCCGCACGTGGAGGCCCGGTCCACTTGATTATCACGTGAGGTGTGGCCGGTGTTGGAACCTATGGCTCGTGTGTCGCAGATACATCGGCGTGTGCCTGTGGAACCAGCTTGCTTCTGGGGAGATTGGTGACGCTGCGCCGGAACCACTTGATAAATTTACATGTGTCACATATTGCGTATACCGTGTGTGTCACATTGAAGCAGCCCTAAGCATGATAATCAAGCTAATACTAGACAACCGGGAAAGCTAAGAATAACCAGATGAACCTTAGCTCATGCTACGTATATTCTAGCATAGCCGAACTAAAACACTGCTAATTTTTAATCATAATGAGAGAAAAGAATATCATTGTGCGTGCAAATTCCGCATTTACGGGCATACAGAAAACATGTTCAGACTTATATCGCCCTTTATTCAAAACAGAAACGCAAAAACTTTCCAGGGATTCTTAATGTGAGAAATGCTTTAATTGGTGAGAAATGGATAATCAAACACTCATAAAACGTGACGCTAACAGCGACTGCAGGCGAAGTTTGCGTGACAATAAACCGGGAGCAAGTGAGGCTATGGTAATGTATAGTGGTAGAGAACCAATCAAACACAACGTTACGCCTACCGAGCTGTATGGTCACTTTCGGTGAAATCAGTCGTGTTTTCCCGAAATTCCATGTCTTCTACAGGTCCGCATTACTAAGCAGAATGTTCCCTCAGGGGGCCCGTGGTCAGTATTGACTTTTTGTTGATGAAAATCATATTGTGCTTTTGAGGCATCGCACATTTTTTGCGTCGAACTAACGGTCCGTGCATAGCTCGCACGTTTGCTGGGAAAGCAGTACCGGCGCTCCAGTTACGAATAGTAGAGCCATCCAGTTCAACGAGGAGAGACGTTGCGCACGCCAGGGAGCCTGAGCACTTCCGGTGCAAGTTTTTGCGGTACTTCCAGGGGATGTGGCTTGTTTTCTTATGTTTTCGCTTAAACCTTATTTAAAAAAAAAAGCTACGCGTGAGAGTACTGTAATCGTGCTCTCGGTGAGCAAATCTATGGATCTAGAGCAGCTTGCAATTTCTCTTCCGGGTCCCGTTAAAAGCAGCAAATTTAGTGATAAGGCTGCAGTGAATGGACAGCGCTAGCTTTACAAAAAAAGGCCCAGGTTGCACAGATTTGAAAACGAACTCCCGTGAACGCAACTAAGAGGATCAAGGACAAGAAATCAGTACTGATCCTTCATATTTCATAGCCCCCGAATATGGCTTGTCCGCTGTGTAAGTTCCGGAGAACCCTGAGAACCGCTGTGAAAGTTTCGAAAGTAGTTCGCCCTGCTTTTGCATGACATTCCGTAGCGGTGGCAGCAAAGCATTCTAATAACGTTGAGTGTAGAGGACACCGCCATAAACAGGACAAAGCGAAGACGAGACAAACACAAGCGCTTGTGTTTGCCCCGCCTTCGCTTCGTATCATTCATTGCGCTGCCGTCTACTCTCAAAGTTATGTACCAACCGCCTCAATCTTCAACTGATATACTAATAAATATTTTCACTTCCAGGACTTCACACAGTGTGGTATGCTCCGAAATTACCTACGAAACGTTGTATTTACGCGGCTGCTTTTTATTAGCACGCGATCATTGATAACAACGATGCCCAAGGGTGGATGATGATCTGCAAAGACGAATAACTCTACGGCGTACCGATAGGCAGACCCCGGCGAAACTAGACGCCACTAACTTACACTCACTCATCCCCAAAACTCTATATTTCTTCACACACTCACTTGCATTCACCCTCACCAGTCGCCCTCAGAACGTGCACTCTCTCGCACTCACGTTCATCAGTCGCCAGCCCCACTCGCACTCACTCGTGTTTACGATCACCCCTCGCCATCCCCCGACGAACTCATTCGCGCTCACGCTCACCACTCTCCGTCACCACTGGCACTATCTCGCTCGCACATTCACCACTCGCACTTACTCGCACTCAAGCTTGCCCCCCGCCATCACCACTAATACTCACTCCCGCTCATCACTCATTATGACCACTGGCACGCGAGTGTGCCCAGCATACCCTTCATAAGTCAGGACACAAAAAAGTATCAGTGCATTACGGCGTCAGAAGTCCACTCAAATTGTCCCCCTAAATCAACACGCCACGAGAGCGTCATTTCCACGTTGCCCTGTAGCAGGTGTGTAGCGATGACATATTCCCGAAGCTACACGGAAGCGCGCCGTGAACAAGTATCACCGCGAGTGGCTCCTGCGACGAAGAGCCAACAGCGAGTGCAAGCGCAAGAGTCGCGCTCTCCTCGGTAAGCCCCGCAAATCGTGCGAGTAGCGCGACTGCCCTCAACACTCGTTAGTGGTGAGCTGAGCTCAGCTCTCGCGAGTGGGAGTGGGGCTCGCCACTCGAGAGTGGTCAGTCCACTCGCACTCGCGAGAGCTGAGTGGGGCTCACAGCGAGTGGCGCTTGCACTCATTCGCACTCGCCAGTCCAAGACGATTGAGAGGCTCACTCA
Organism: Haemaphysalis longicornis; assembly: GCF_048455015.1. Lineage (NCBI taxonomy): Eukaryota > Metazoa > Arthropoda > Arachnida > Ixodida > Ixodidae > Haemaphysalis > Haemaphysalis longicornis. Next base: position 18,851,455 of record NW_027526225.1, on the reverse strand, counting down.
CCACTCACTCGTGAGTGGTGAGTAGGGTGCACCCGTGAGTGAGCCTGCTCACTTATGCAGATAGGTTATGCATTTATAAAACGGGAGATTTTGCACAGAGCCGATGCCAGCAGTACAGGATCTTTTCACAAGGCTGTGCCGCCACTAACTTCACCAGCCGGCCACTCGGGTACGGTAATGTCATATCGGCGTTACTCGTTATAACGTCTCCTGCCGAGATCACCAGTCGCTTTTCAGGCCCCGCGGGTTCGATGCGCTGACGCCAGCGTTATCGGGTCTAAGATAAAACCAAGTGGCCATCCCGGCAAGTTCACCAGCAGCATTAGTTTTCTAGAAACCCGGCGAAGGGCCAAGAAAAGCTACGCTCTAAAAGAATAAAACTTGAAGGAATCGGAAGCAGCTTTATTTTCTAGAGAATGTATGCTGTCAACAACGAAGTTCGCACAATCTGGAGACTAGATTTAAAAGTTGTAGAAATACTTCATTTGTAGTTACACGCGCTGGCAGCGTCTATCAAGGAGGCAGTGCTGAAGCAATTACGTTATTACCGAAGTCATAATATTCCTTTGAGACCACGTGGAAGATCTGTTCAGAGGTAAACCTGGAAAAATATAGATTAGACCTCGGTCTGCTAAGAAGTGATGGCGACATTAAACTTGTAAATCTTGCAAAACAATTTGAGCTCTTTGCCCTCAGTCGGCCTTGGGCCATAAAAACTCAAACATATTCATCATCATCAACCTGAGCTAGCCTGAGAACTCTAAAAGCGCTCGTACCCTTGAAAAATACCGCACATAATTTTTAACCACAAAAACGGAGGCATCACAAACCTTGCCTATACGCTCATCAGCCTACGCTCCGTTGAATGCAGGCTATTTACCATAGAATTATTTATCCACATAAGCAAATTCCTTCAACTTGAACAACCTTGACTAGGATGTAGGAGAGGCTCGTCAACAGGTTTTCACGTTCATTACGTCACTCAGGCAATACAAAACTCTGGGGAGTGTACTAAACCCTTTTATATTATTATTTAAATGAAGAAATACAAAAAAGCGCTTGAGTTTGTAGACACCGCTGTAGCACTGAAAGCACTGAAGAAGAAGGAAATAGATACGGCGGGCATAATTCTCTTTGACATATAGAAGAAAATCGCTGCTAATCTTTCACAATAAGAATAAAACGTCCCGTTGAAGAAGGGACCGAAGAAAGGAAATGGTATCTCTTCAAAACTGTTGGCGGCATTCCTATAGGGCGGTAGGGGTATTAACGCGATTGGATTGAACAGTCAGGGAAGGCAGTGAACAGAGAAGCCTTGAATCAGGGATGCCAGGGGCCGCGTGTACAACCAGCTGGTAGTGCCAGAAAAGTACCGCAGACATCTCCTTGATCTCGCGCACGGCAATGCCTGGGCCGGCACCTCGGGATCAAGAAGACCAAAGCGAGGCTAGCCCAGGAGTACTACTGGCCTGGATGCTGGAAGGACGTAGAGCACTTTGTTCGATCGTGTGACGCGTGTCAGCGGGTAGGGAAATCCACTGACAAATGTATGGCACCCATGGTGTTGGTACCTGTCATTTCAGAGCGCTTTCGTCGGCTTGTGATTGACATCGTTGGTCCATTGCCGGAGTCACGGTCAGGCTGCCGCTACGTTCTAACCGCGTTGTGTGTCGGATCTAAATTCCCCGAAGCCATCCCTGAAAAGGAGCTAAACTCAGTTAGTGTCGTGAACGCTTTGTGGTCCATTTTTTCACGCGTAGGATTTCCCTCCGAAATTCAAAGTGACAATGGGAGCGTGTTCACGAGCAACCTAACTTCTGTGTTGCTCGAACGGTGCGGGATCAAGCTGGTGCATAGTTCGGTGCACCACCCGCAATCGAATCCGGTCGAACAGATGCACTCCGTGCTGAAGCGCATTTTGAGAGCTCTTTGCTTTGAGCACAAGCATGACTGGGAGGCCTGCGTGCCCGCAGCGTTGTTCGCTATGAGGTCTGCGCCTCACGAGAGCACAGGTTTCAGTCCCGCAGAGCTTGTTGACGGGCGTGACTTGAGGGGTCCTTTGCGCATGCTGAGAGAGTACTGGAAAGGTTGTGGGGACGACCCAGGCGTCGTTGCTTACGTGCAAGAACTTTTGGACAGGCTTGGTAAGACGAGGGATCTGGTAAAAAGCAATATAAAAGCTGGCAAGTTTCTTCCAAGGCTTACTACGGCAGGTCTGCCCGAAAACGCACGTTCAGCGTGGGCGAGGAAGTAATGCTGTTGCGCCCTTCCAAGAAAAACAAACTCGAAGTACAGTGGAAGGGGCCCGCAGAGGTGGTGTCAGAGCTGTCCGACACCAATTATGAGGTGAAACTGGGTAAGAAGTCAAACAAGGTTTTTCACAGCAAACTTATGAAACCTTACGTACAGCGCCAAGTCATTGTGAACAGAGTGACTTTGACCGCGCCAGCAGAGGAAATTGCTGACATTCCCAGCTTGGCAGATGTGGAGAAGCCTGCCATAGATGGGTTGCTTGAGCTGATAGGTAAAGAACCATGTCTCAACAAACAGCAGAAAAATGACCTAAAAGCCCTTGTTCAGAAGTTTGAGGCCGTGTTTTCTCATAAGCCGGGGAAAACTACGCTAGTCGAGCATGACATCGAACTGTCAAATGACAAGCCCGTTCGGAGCAAGCCGTACCGCATTTCCCCGAGGCAAAGAGAGATCATGGATGCTGAAGTCAGGTGCATGTGTGACCTGGGTGTGGCTGTCCCTTGCGAGAGTCACTACACCTCTCCGCTAATTCTCGTAGAGACACCGGGCAAAGACCCCAGACCCTGCGTGGATTACCGGAGGCTAAACGCCGTAACGATAGACCAAACGTATCCAATACCAAACTTGGAGGAAAGAGTGGAGACTGTGTCTAACTCGAGGTACATCTCCACGCTAGATCTTGTACGGGGTTACTGGCAGGTCCCTTTGTCGGAACGCGCCAGTCGTGACGCTGCTTTCATTTGCCCATTAGGCACGTTTCGTCCGGTGATGCTAAGCTTTGGTCTAAAGAATGCTCCCTATTGTTTCTCTAGCCTAATGAATAAGGTACTGCACGGCCTATCCCACTTTGCCCTTGCCTACCTGGACGATGTGGCCGTCTTCTTTGACAGCTGGGAAGAACATATCGAGCATCTTGAGATTGTGCTCGGAATGCTGCGCGAGGCAGGGCTTACGGTGCGGGCGGAAAAATGCCACTTGAGCTCTGCTGAGGTCAGCTACCTAGGACACGTTGTCGGGCAGGGTCAGCGCCGACCTTCGGAGTTGAAGGTGGCCGCTGTAGTTGACTATCGCCGACCGCGTACTAAGTCGGAGGTGAGAGCTTTTCTCGGCTTGCAGGATACTAGCAACATTACGTTAAGGATTACTCTAACCTAGCTAGCGCTCTGACTGACTCCCGAAACCCGAACCTGGAATCGTCAAATGGGATGCGATGAAAGAGGCCGCGTTTATGAAGCTAAAACAGGCTCTGAGTAAAGGGCCCGTACTAAGGGCACCAGACTTTTCCGAGGAGTTCGTCATTCAATGCGATGCGAGTGACCGGGGGCTGGAAGCAGTGCTCTGCCAGCAGGATTCCGATGGCAGAGAACGGCCCGTTTTCTATTTAAGCCGCAAGCTCAGCAACAGAGAGGAGGCATACAGCACCTCCGAGAAGGAATGCCTTTGCCTAGTATGGTCCATACAGAAACTGGCTTGCTACGTTGCTGGATCCAGGTTTGTGGTAGAAATCGATCATTGCCCTCTAACTTGGCTAAACAGCGTGTCATCTAAGCACGGTCGTCTCCTCCGTTGGAGCATGGCACTCCAACAACACAATTTTATCGTTCGCTACAAGAAGGGAAAACTACACACTAATGCTCATTTTCTCAGCCGGACTTTCTGAGCAACGAAATGCTTCTCAGAACCCCTTTCTGTGTTGGTGTATTTCGCCCTTTTGTAGATAGTTGCGCATTTTTTTTTCATTTAGTGTACGAGATTTTTGTATATAAACACCAGAAGTAGTTGCATTTAGTACTACGTGTTTATGGTCAGTTTTTGAATATTAAGGCATTTGTATGTGCCAGTTTGGTTCTCTTGCGTAATGGTGAGCCCAACCCAATTTTACGCTTCAATATAAAGAAGGAAGCTACAGATTATTGTTGATTGACGTAGCCGAGCTCTGTGAGCTAGCTGTCTGTAGGTTATCTTTCAGATCATTGTTCGTATGTCTGTGGACTTCCATGTTATCACAGGTTTCATTTTCGTAAGTGTATGTGCGAAATGTTATGTTTTCCAAAGAGTCGTGTAAAGTCATACTTTGTTTTGCTGTACCGTCGTATCGGTCTCATGGTTTTGACTTTTGTGCTGTAGACTGTGGAGACAGGCAGGCGTTGTCTCAGTTGCCTCGAAGTACGGCAGCTGTAGCCGAGTAGTTTTGACAAATGGTCATGGGCAAAAGGGGAATGCCTTTTGAGCTCCTGTTGGCTTCTTCGCTCGTTTGCGCCATCTGCCTCGTAGAGCTCCTATAGCCCATTCATGATTCTGTTGCACTGCTGTAGTTGCGGTTTTAACAACACCTGAAATTGAGGCCTGATTCTGAGCTTGTGCCGCGAGATGAGCGCGTCGAATCGTTTCAGGGGGTGTAATGTTTCAGCAGTCAGGTTGGTTTTGTTTTGTTATCATGGTCTGCCATTTCGAGTGGTCTTCAGAGGGCCCTTTCCGTATTGAGTGTGGTTCGACAATGGTTGTCCTGCCGAGTTCGTCATTTCTGCAGGAGCCATGTGTTCGTGTCTTCTGTGGGTTCACGGAGGATTCCAGGAGAAAGCAGCAGTTCGGAGAACTCTGCCTCAAGCCCCGGATGGACCTGCTGACCAACCGCATCATTCCAGCCGAGCCGCGATGAGCCGCTCGTCATCCTGGTGCATTGCCTGCCGGCGGGGGTGCTGTTGCGACGCTGATTCCCCGAAAACCTGCCTTTGACCCTCCGTCATCGACTTGCCACGAACCGGCGTATTCACAGTGGCGAACTTGCTGTTGAGAGGCTGATTCACCAAAAAACTGCATTCTAACATCCGTCATCGACTTTCCACGAACCAGCGTATTCACAGAAGCGAACAATGCGGCTACCTAAACTATGCGCCTTTCAGCGACCTCGTGGCTTCTCAAAGCGCCAACCGGCCAGCGGCGGTGCTAACAAAAGCATTGCTTGGCGCCCTGCACTGGAAGCCTCAGCGGCGGGCCCGCGCCTCATTGTCTTGGCGTTTTGTGGCGTGTTGTCTTCAATAAGCCATTCGAAGAATATTACCGCCGAGGGATGCAGGGCGTCTTTGTGGTAGTGCAACATCGCCAGGACAAGGGAAGGCTCTGACCACGGCGGATTGCCACGGCGGCAGCAACCTGGCGCTCACCTGCCCAGGAGAGGAGGGGTCTCTCGTGCGTGTGCGCGTGTGTGTTTTGCGTGGTGGCGCTACTATAAGTGCCATGAACTCCGTGATTGGTGCGTCCTGACGTCAGCCGGAGAAAAAGGGTGAAGGGGAATAGACCCAACGTGCTTATTTATTCTCGCGCGCGCAGGAGCGCACTGCCCGCTCTCATACCAAGATCTAAATACTTGTATGTAAAGTTTTCTTCTTCGTCAACTTGCCCATCATTACTGCCTCGGCACTTCCGCAACCTCGGCCCACATCGACCACGCTACCCTGGTTCGCAACAGTGGAGACAGCGGCGAAATTCCCAACAGTGGAGTCAGCCCCTGGCTTCCCAATAATACCAAATGAAAAATGCCGATATCTAAATTTTGTTCAACATTGAGAAAATTCGGCACTTATGATATCTTGGAAATAAAATCTCCTTCAGTGACATCACAGCTAGAAGTCAACAATGAACGTTTCTATAAGCCCACACCATAAGCACAGGAAAGCAGCTTTTCTTCCACTAAAAAATAGTTCTTGTTTTTTTTATTTTTGATTGCAGTCATACCATTTTGATTTAGGGCTGGCGCCAACAGGGAGCGCATCTTCGCTTACATGTCTCGTTGAAGAGAGGGAAGAGGCCTTTGATTAGTGCTACGTAAGCCTCTGAGAATGATAGCGACACCGCATGCGAATATTGAGCCATCTTTATTGCGCCAAGTTTTTGTGTTGCCCTGACACCGTGGTTCAACGCGTTGAGTTAGTGAGCAGGAGTCCCCAGTTCCTATTCACGGTCAGAGGGCGTCTTTTCTGCTGGAAGCGGAAAAACAAAAAATGCTTGAGTTTCGAGTGTTTACGACCGTGGCCAGCGTCCTAATTAATCCGTAGTCTTGTACTCAGTGCAAGTCACAGGCGACGTTTGGCTGCACTCAATAAGCGTAAATTTTCTTCTATCTTTGCTTCTTGGGGTATTTTTGTGGGTGCTTGTTACGGCTGCTGGAAACTGCGTTTTTCTCAGTAATACGTCGTTTCGCGAATGTTGTCCTACCACAAATAACACTTATTTTGTTGCCGTATTTCTTTCTTGCGGGCACGTGACGACATGCACGCCTTGCAGACAGCGACCTGGAGGATAGTTGTCTGGTTAAAACAGACAAGGACGTCTTGAAAGTGGAGCGCGATGGATCCCAGGACAGCAGCCTTGTGGCCGCTCTGCGTACGCGGAATAGTCCAATACTGGGCGCATCGACTTCACAAGGCGTGCCTAACGGGCTCACACGTTCCGACATTCAAAGGGAAGTACGGTTTACTGGTGTTGTGTATATTGCTTACACAGTGTTGCAATAAAAGCTTGAAAGCGACATTGTATTTCTCGTGAAATACTGTTTCGGGTTTCCTAAGGATACGGTGCGTGCTTAAATTCAACTAAGCCATCAAGGAAGTGCTTGGAGCCTTGTTTAAGCAGTTTTGTTATGTTTCAGACAATATTGTGGCGTTAGGCGTGGCGCCTGGCCGAACAGGCAGACAGAAAGGCTATGTGAACAGCGCGTCTCACCGACAATGGCTTCCTGACTGTGGTACGAGTACTCGGGGCACGCACATTTACGCCGTCATCTTCGAACACTCGGCTGGTCATGAAACCCATTCCGTACCCCACACTGGGGGGTTGCACCGAGCACGACGACCATATACGCTCATCAAACAGGAGATTGCTAGCCTTAACAGATATTCACTCGACAATATCTAAGTTCACTCACTCGGTATTACGAATATTGTTTTCGGGAAGGGTGTGCAGTTTTCATTCACCTAGAAGCGATTGATTTTATTGCTAAAACATGTTCCCCGTAAAAGAGTGTTCTGATAAACCGCTATGCAACAGCAGTGAAGGGAGCATCCACATCGTTGTTTGCGTACGTATGTTGAAATGGGCATCTGAAACGCGGAATCCCGCGAATGGTCAGTGCTGACGATCTTGGGTCAAAGGGCGACATCAGGACGGCTTCTCGTCTTGTGTGTACCGCAACATCGTCAACTCAAGATCAGCAACGCAATTCGCCGTGACACATCTGCGTAAGAAATGTTGCTCGCACAATTTAGGATTCCTGGGAAAAGCTAACGTAAACGTAAACATAAACGCTTGAACATCGGTTACCCCCTGGCCTTTGCTCTAACCTCAACTTCAGGCTTCCTGAAACTCGTTGGATGACGTTGAAGCCAAAACTACCCGATGTCTCACTTCCTAACCTACCTAAACATTTATTATCACCTCAACCTCACCTTATCATTGAGGTTGAGGGAAATTTGTGGTTGAGGTGGACCTCATGAGGTGGAATCCTTATGACGTAGTTAAACATGTGTGCCTCATACTTAATCCACCCAATTATGCTTGATGTTCTTGAACACCAGGTGAGTACATACCTTTGGCACAATTAGCTAAAATTTACAGACATAACCGATTTGTTCGAACAAGGAATTCTAAGGCCTTACAGATACGTTTAGGCTACAAACAAACCATACACTTTTTACACTGTTGGTTTTACACTCGTGAGAAATACCCAAAAGGGCTGATTAATTATCTTCGTGTTTCATCTCGTTCTGTCTCTCAAGTATTACTAGGTGGTTGGAGTGTTTTCGCAGCCGTTTTGTGCGTTGAGTTACAGCCTTTTATTAGACGAAGTCTCGAGCTTCTCGCTCGCTCGTTATTTCTGCACAAGTTCCGAATGCAGCGAAGATGGTGGACTTGTGCGATGATTGTTCGCCATCGTGAATAATGCAGGGGTAGAAGTAGTCCCGCTACTCTCCAGACGTAGTCCCGCTACTGGTCCGTTCCAAGGGAGCCCTGCATGGTAAAATGATAGTAATGGGTGAAACGGCAGCGTTGCATTTGACGCAGCAGGTGGCCCGGAGCCCACTCTCGTTTCTTCTGGGCGTTAAATAGGTAGGTGACCGACAGTTATTGCAAATTTCTTTATTTTTTTGTTTTCTAGGTACAGTAGAACCTGAGAATTTGCAACAGGGCTTCCACAGCTTAAACGTAACCACAGCCTGGAGAATATACACTGCAGCCACTACTAACCCCATGGCGACACCGAAGTGGTGTGTTCGGTGCAACTACCAGCGGATGGGCACTCCTTTTTAGTGGTAAGAAAACTATCCATAAGCAAACGTAACATATTGAAAAGTTGTACAAGCCACCAATTTAGCCATGTTGTACAGTGAGCAAAAAATAAAGCGAAGTGGTTCATGGAACAAACGCGTCTAAAGGACTTATATGTAAAAATAGAGAAGAAAAAATCGGCATGGGCAGGGCTCATAATGCGAAAGCAAGATAAACGTTGGTCATTAGGATAACAGAGTGGATTTCTCGAGAAAGGAGGCGTGGCAGGAGGCAGACGAAGGTAATGTTGGCAGATTAGATCAAGCAGTTTGCGGGGATAAATTGGTCACTGTTAACACAGGACCCGGATAATTTGAAATATATAGGAGAGTCATTTGCCTTTAGTAGGCGTAGACAGGCTGATGATGACGACGATGGTGAATCTATATTCACACTGTATTGTGATATTCCCTAGTTTTAAAAGACAGCCACCCGTGACACACTTTCATTTCTTATTGCGGGGCATTTCTCCCGTCAAAGTGAGGAAGCCTCAACCTAATTTTATGGTTACCCTGGAATGGAACTTAGCGGTCTACTGATGGGGGCTGGCAACTAGCGCCTTTTAAGTCCTTAAGCCCCGCCAGTTTATAGGCTGAACACTTGTAGAAGGTGATGGCTTTGCTCATCTGTGCAAACAGTGACGGTGGATGGTGATGCTGCGAGTAGTTGAAAACATCCTCACGACTGAACGAATCATGGAGCGCCATTCGCCCTCTGCTAGGGGCGGTCGAGAAGAGTGTCATGATTTGTGTCCTCCGAACACGGACGAGGACATTTTTCAGGAATTTAGGGCAGAAGGGCAACACTGCACTCCTAAGAAGGGTGGGGCTCAATCTTGCTAGTGGAAGTAAAGACTGCCATACATAAATCTGTAGAGAAATATGCAAATACACCAACCAAGGGCGTTTATTCAAAGCAGTCCCAACGTTTCGGAGCCTACTGGGCTCCTTCATCAGGGGTGACTGTGTATATCAAGAAGCAGCGGTTATAAAAGGTGTCTTCATTTTTTTCTTATATAACCGCTGCTTCTTGTCGTACACAGCCACCCCTGATAAAGGAGCCGAGTAGGCTCCAAAACGTTGGGACCGCTTTGAATAAACGCCCTTGGTTGGTGTATTTGCATCTTTCTCAAGTTTAACCCAACCAGACGGAGTTGTGTCGAAGATGTTCACATTCATGAATCTATACTCCATAGAATGAACGCGTAACGATGGTCATCATGGGTGTTCGAATAACGACAGTCCGGAGTTCTGGAAGAGAGGTGATCATAATCCCGTGCCTGTTAGGGGCGATTATAACGGATTAAATGCTCATACAACGCTTCTTCCCTCTCTCCAGGTGAACCGGTTTTCAACACCGAAATTTATGCAGACGGAAAAGGCTGTATAAAAAATTTACATCGGCGACGTGCACAATTATAATTCTGCGGTGATCTGTCAAGCCACGAGTCGAAATCACAAAGTTTCTTGCCGGCGAAGTCTGCTTAAACAGGTGGAGCAATAAACTGAAAGACAACTTTTCTCACAATACACCTCATCTCCCGCCTGAAAGATCGGTCTTTCCCTTAGCACGGGAGGTTTAGTCACTTTGCGCCTAATATTGAAGCGCACTGCGCGGACTGCAGAGCGCCGAATTCTCCGTTGATCATATGCTCTGACATTGCCGGGCGTTACGCAACCGTGCGTTTAAAATGAGGATTGAGAGGAATTCTCTAATGCGGTGACCTCTCCATTCTCTAATGTGCTGACCTCTCGGTCCTACTAAAGGGCGGAGAGCCACAGCCTTCCTGGCACTACGAAGAGCGGCCAGCAACTGCAATCCTACCGTAATTCCTCAGGACCTAAATACATTTTCTGTGGTTTCTGTCTTCTTGGCAAGATCCAATGTTCGTCCGGGCAAGTGTCTATATTGTGTGAGCAGCAATACTGGTTAGGAAGGGATACTCCAGGAGTGGCAAGCACAAAAAAAGAAATGAAGATGAAATGGAGGGGGGCAGCCAAAGAGAAGGATAAGCGGGAGAGTCCAGTGCTACGTTGAATAACTGTATTGTGCAAAAAGTGACAAGCGGAAGACTTATGTACAAAATGGTGTTTTCTGTATAAAATTTCAAGCAAATAAGCTTCGCAATTTGAAGTGGAATCTGTAAGTTGGTCCATTCGTCTGAGGATGATAGGTAGAAGCCATCATGTGTATTGTTGTCGTTAAACAACAGGCCGCTAGGAGGACTGTTTATTGAAACGTCCACCCCCGTCCTTGAAACGCACCCGGCCTAACCAGCCGCAAGATTTCAGTTGTCGGAAAAAAGGCAGATACCTCAAAATTAACGCCGGTACCAAGAGGACGAGTTTCCGCTTGATGCGCAAATGATCAACTACCGTTGCAATATAGTGATGGGCTCAATGGGGTAATTATGAGCGGACCGTTAAAGTGAAGGAGAACGACTTCAATTGATGCCAGGAGCATGGGATGGGTTTGGAGATAGAGACATTGATCGTTTCTTGAGATGGCAGGGAGTACAACATGCGGCCTATTCGACACCCGTCTTATTCGATTTCCTGTTTATTTTCCGATGTTTATATATTGGATCGGAGGCGTAATGTTCTTATAGGGTTATTGTATTTAAAGGAGGAGTGAAGAAAAATGATAAGTTGGTTAATTTTGGAAAACCAGCATTTGATAAATCAGCACCATCCCTCCCCCAAAAGACGTTTTTAACTAATTTGTGAACTATCTCAAATTTGTCGCTAAAGTGACTTAATATGAGCCAGCACTAAAGACGTTCTTAACTGCACGTGTGCAGTAAAGTAATATGGTCAAACTGAACTACAGGACCCACCACACTCACCCGATCATACTTCTAATCGGTGGCTGAGGCCGTCGGCCACCAATTGCATACAGAATATTCCGTGATTCCACGGAGAAATTTCAGGAAAGTGGCTGGCAATGTCTACACTGCTTTGTTGATAGTTTGTATCTAGGTTTGAAGTTAGCGATAAAATGGGTACCATTGCTACCAGAACGAAATATTGCTTTTTATGAAGGCAGCGTTGATGTCGATGATGACGTTTGGATTTTTATGGCGCAAGGCCGACTGAGGGTAAAGAGCTTCAAAAGATAGTTCTTCATCACCGTGATATGACTAGCAAATACATTTTAGTGAAGGTAACCGTGAAATCAAACAAAACTCAATGAAGATGACTGCTGTAAAGGGCCAGGGTGTCATGATACCTGATCAGAAATGAGATGTAAAATTTTGACATCAATGAGAAACTCAAAGGCGCGCTTGATTTAAAACACGTGCTCGTGTCCTCAAACGTATGGCGGGTTTGTGGAATATGTCTTGTGTATAGTTGCGGGAAGTGTTTTCGTCTTGTTGAGTCAAGCGCCTCGCATTGAATGAGTATGTGGAATACGGATAGGCTCTCTCCACACCCGCTGCACATGGGTCTTGGTGATCCAGTGAGCACGTGGGAGTGTGTTACAAGTGTGTGGCCTATCCGTAAGCTTGCCAAGACAACTTCTGTGCGTCGGTTGTGTGAATCTGTTGTGTATCGTCTTAAGTGTGGCTTTACAATGTGTAGTTTGTTGTCTGTCTGTTCGCTGGAATGTTTTTGCCATGTTAAATGTACATATTTTATGTGTGGCTTGAGGTCGGTGTAGTATAGTGTTGTTGTGCGCACTACGTGTGTGACTGCAGCAGCGGCGCCCAATTTATCTGCTGTCTCGTTTCTCGCGATCCCCGAGTGGCCCTGGACCCAACAGTCACCTCACGGTTCGAGCAATAGGCTGACACAATTGTCCTAAGAACCGTATTTAGGGTGTGGTTTTCGGACGTCTTTCGGCATGATAATGGCTGCCCAACACTTATTGAATGATAAATTTTGGGATTTGACATTTGATAATGTGATTCACAGCGAGAAAAATCCCATAAGCATCTGCTTTGGAAATGCTGCAAATAATTATGGTTTCAGAATTATTAAAATGTGTCCGTTCGCGTCACATGACACGGTGAAGGGAGTTTTGGAGGCCTCGCTGTGAAACTCTGTACACAGGTACTTCTGCTCCAATGACAGAAAGTGCTGCATTTCTTGGTACCCTATTTTTCTCGAGTTGGATGAAATACAAGTTACACGATACAGCGCGAAGCTGCCATGGCGCTATAAAATCAATGCAAGTTGATTTGAAGGTGTTTAAAAAGGAGATATTAAGTAAAGCCACCTCCTTTTTCACTCTTTCTGAGAAGGGAACAGAAAAGGATGGGCGATTTAAAAACAGCGTGATGTGGATTTATTCATAAAAACAGGTTTAAAAGGATGGTTGCGGATTGAAGAGATTTTTCAAGCATATAAAAGATCAACGTAAGTTTGCTTGTACTCCAGGCACCATTTATCGCAATTCCACAAACACGCTTTGGACAGGGCTTGTACGGAAAGCACCACACGAGAGGGGAAGTCCCATGTGCAGCACTGGGTCCAGCATGTTTAGCGCTGTTTTGGCGGCCTACCCGTAGACACCTCCGTATTCCAAAGGAGGCCCTACCAAAGCGGCATAAATGCGCAGCAGGAGTTGTTTATCTGCACCGTATGATTTGCGAGATAGGACTTTCAGAATATCCATTGTTTCTAGACATTTTTGTTTAAGTTGTTTGACGTGGGAGAGGAATGTGCATCACCACACTAAAAAACTTGGGTTGCTTTTTACAGGAATTCGGTCACCTTTCATATTTATTTTATGATCGGGCCTTATTGCGCGTCTCCTAGAGAATACGACTGAGGTACTTTTCGCGGGATCAAGTTAGAAACAATTGTCGTCTTCCCAGTGAGAAAGTTTCTTTTCCCTACGCTGGACTTGACGTTTACATCTGGATATGTTCCAAGATTTAAAAGATATTTGTACATCATCCACATACACTAAACAGGATATCGATGAAGGCAATAGTTTCCGAAGCGAATTCGTCTTGACGATAAACAGCCAACAGCTCGAAACTCCGCCTTGAGACACACCATTTCCTTAACGGGACAGTGCCCGCCAGCCTCTGACACGAAACTTTTGTTTGGACAAGTAACTGTCAAGGGTGTTCCCCGTGTTATTTGTTACACCATAGGACTTTAAGGTTTTAGGAATGCCGTGACACCATGCCGTCTCTTACGCTTTTTCGATGTCAAAAAATACGGTCATGCTATACTGTTTATGTATTCAGGTATTTTTAATGTACGATTCTAATGTAACAAGTTGATCCGTTGTCGATCGCCTTGCCGGGAAGCCTGCCTGGCACCTCTCAAGAAGACCATTGTACTGAAGAAAGTAGATGTGTCTCCTGTTGACCATCTTCTCGATAAGCTTCTGCAGGCAGCTTGTGCGGGCTATGGGTCGATAACTGGCGGGAAAAGAAGGGTCCTTCACCTCCTTCAGGAAAGTCACTAAAAGGTCCTCCTTTAAAGATGCTGGAATGTTCTCCGAAAGCCGTATGTTGTTGCATAGGTGTAGGAGTGTGTCAAGAGCGCCTGGGTTTAGGTGTTGTATCACGGTGTATGTAATCTTATCTGCACCTACAGCTGAAGGTCTGCATGGGCCCAGGCCAACCTTCAACTCATACAGTGTAAATAACACATGTAAACGCATGTTAACTTGTTATTGTGAGGGAGCGACGTTTTCACGAGCGGTTTTTTGTTTCATTAAAGTGTTTGTGTACAGTGCTGAACTGGAAACGTATCGGAAGCGTTGTGCAAGTGTGTTAGCCTGATCTTCGAGCGTGTCCCCGGTTCTGCTGACTAGGGACAGACTGTGTGTATGTTTTCCTTTTAAGTTTCCCTATTGTAGTGCACACATTCTCTGTGACTGTATATGAGTTAATGAATGTAAGGAAGGTGCGCCAACTCTCTCGTTTCGCCTCACAGCGCACACGCTTAACAAGTGCGTTCGCCCTTTTAAATGATACAAGGTTATTGTACGTCGGGTACCGGCGGAAGATAGTACTTTACACCTTGTTCTGGGCCTCCCGCGCTCGCCTATGGTCCTTATTCCACCAGGTCCTTCGTTGGTTGCACGGGGCACAAGAGGCCTGGGCAATGGACTTTTCGGCGGCGTCGAGGATACGCGCCGTGAGGAGTTTAGCGGATTCATCTACGTGCATGTGTGTTATGGATGTGTAGTGCAATCTAGATGTTTCTGTATATGCACTCCAGTTTGCTATAGCTTCATTGAACCTTTTATGGGACGGCGAACTATTAAGGCCTTTATCTATGCATGTTAGTAAAGTGGGGAAGTGGTCACTATCATATGGGTCCGTGCCCACGCTTCATACAAGGCGTGGAAAAAGAACTGCCGGTCCTATTGCCAAATCAAGATGTGAGTGTGCGTTTTGTGCTAAGGTGTGGTATGTTGGCTGCTTCTTGTTGAAAAGGCATGCTCAAGAGGATGTCTGAAACTTCCTTATCAGGCAAACTCGGACATCCGTGCGAGAAATTCCCCTAAGAGAAGTATGCGTATTCAAGTCGCCTGTCAGGATGTGTGCTTCGAGTTGGTGGTCTACCAGTGCCACGGAATCAGAGCTCGCAAGTGCAAAGTCAGGAGTAATGTAAACGGGGAATACTGTTATCAACCTATAATTATTATTGTGCGAAGCGCTACATACTCAAGGACAGTGTTTAGAATGATAATATTACATGCTAATGATTTTCGGGTGACCATGGCAAGACCACCGGAAGAGTGTGTGCAGCCATCGCTGTCCTTTCTGAATAACATTTATCTATTAAGAAAGCTTGTCTGTTTACTGTTAAGGTGAGTTTCTTGCTGAGACCTGACACTTGGCAGATTGGCATGCAGTATCAGTAACATCGTCAAGATTTTTTAGAAGGTCGGTGCCGTTCCATTTCATTATGCTTTCTCTTCACATTATGAAGTATTAAGAGCTACTGGAGTGTGCTCTTCATGTATCGTCTTTCATGGCATGAACTATCGGAAGGGGTTTTTTTCGGCCTCTTTGGAGGTTTGGATGAAGAAACTCGTTCCTTACTCTGTTAAGCAGACAGGAGGAAAGGTTCCACATTCATATCCTCATCAGATTTGGAGGGGTCGGGGTTTCACGGTGGACAGGATCACCTAGACTAAGCACCCTTGCGGGTTCCCTTCATTTCAGCCGCCATCGCCGCAGGCATTGGGAGCGCCACGTGTGGCGCAGGCGGTGCGGCAGGGGTGAGAGCCGCTGAGGGTCCCTCGACTTCCATTTCCACAGTGCCCGCAGATGTACAGGAAAGCGGGGAAGCAAAGACAGGAGGACCGGTCCCTTCAGTGCTTGTTGCCACCGCAACCGCTACGAGCTGGCCCTGCGGTGTGGTGGCGAGTTGCTGGACTCCCAGAGGCAACCCGACGGGCGGTGGGACCATATCCGACTCTCGGTACTGGGTCCCCGCTGAAGCCAGTTGCCGCTCCGCCCCCCCCCCCCTCCCGTCGAACTGCGTCGGGTGCGTTCTTCCCCAGGGGAAAGAGGCGAACCTCTTTCGTGAATCTGGGAAGGTGATGTTCTCGTTGACTTTCAATAAATGTTCTGCTTTTCTTGTTTGAACTTTTCACAGCTCCTCGAATAGGCAGCGTGCGGTCCCAGGAAGTTCGCAGAGGTGAAGTTCTCGAATGCACAATTGTCAGTTTGGTGATCCTGTGCCGCACAATTGCGCACGTCCGTTTACCACGACAAGAGGTTCTGCTGTGCCCAAACCGCTCACACTTGAAGCAGCAGCGTGGGTTCGGCTCGTAGGTTCGGACCGGACATCTCATGAAGCCTGCGTTGACTGACTCAAGAAGTGTTGACCGTTCAAATGTCAAGATTATGTGCTTGATTGCCAATATTTGGCCATTTCGGGGTATGGCTATTCGCCTCACTGCTGTCACCCTATGATCACGAAGGCCCTCGAACAGATCGGCTTCGGTTTCACTTATAAGATCCCGATCAGAGATCACGCCCTGGAAGCGATTAGGGCTGCGATGAGGCGTGATCTGGATGTCAAAATCGACCATGCGCGTTTCCACGAGGAGGTTAGACGATTGTTGTTTGTTTTCTACTTCAATCAGGACTCCTCCCGTTGTGTTTCCTAGCCTTGTACGACTTTCCGATAAGGCTTTCCAGAAACTTTGAAATCAGAAATATAGACTGGGAGGTGATGGGTTTTGACTTATCTAGGGATTTCATTATCAAAAAGTGCGAACAATTATAGGGCTTTGGAAGCGAGATCGAAGGTAAAGGAGGAAAACAAACTTCGGTGCGTCCCTTTTCACTCACCGATCACGTTCGTGGGGGAAGGAGGGGGGTTGAAAACACCATATCATATAGTATAAAAGACGGGGACGGGGGTACCTTCCCAAATCTTACCCTGACAGCTTGAGAGGTTCCGGAGCTTCCTGCCTGGTAAACATACAGGGAGCCGATCCGCCGGAGCTTGACCACAACTCTGACGGTCAACTTTCGTGGTTCCTCACCCTCCACCTATAAACACATCACCACGGTTGACTACAACTTATGTTTGGGGGCTTGGAGTCTGCGGTGTCGCCAATACCGTCACCACGATTACTAAAGGTGGCCCGTGCGGGGCAGCGTTGGTTTTCCGTTAATCACCCCTTCAACGGCATACGACCAATGGTACCAGTTAGGACCAACTCTGAACATTCAGACCCTTGCTACTCCAAGCTCAGTCGCCTGTTTATCCGGCTTAGAAGTGCCACGGTCCGACTTCCGAAGCCTTCAAGGTGAAGTTCTTCATTTACATATATAACTCAAGCGGCAAATCCAAGGGTAGCGAAATGGTGATTAGTGGTAGGTCGGTTTTGTCTTTTAAATTCATACTGTGCAGTAAAAACAAATGCAGAGCCAATCTCTAGGGACGTATTTACGTGATTACCTAATGGGAGTTCCATATCAGCGTCTCACCAACCATTGGACGGACTTACTGCAATGCATAATTGCCGCACTTTACTATGGTAGTTATATCAGTGCGTCGAGACATCGAATGGATCTGTTCGTTACCTTTGTAGCATTGAGAAGTCGTAGTCGTTGAAGTCGTAGTGATCAGTGACACCTGTCTCGCCGTCGGGCCAGGTGCTTGCATTGGCTTCTTTCCATTCCGCCTTTGATCCTAATAAAACACGAAAAACAAAGGCGTCGTTTAACTGCAGCATAATTGACCGACGTATCGATTAACACAAACTGGCACTGCTCACATATGACGAACATGGTTTTGGTGGGCGCTGGCCACTCCCACTTCCGGCTCATCATGTTTGTAATTTTTTATTCACTTCAGTAGCTCTGCACAGCACAATACACACTGTGAGGTGTTGAGAGACGCTGCAAAACAGCGCAGAACAAAAAGTTCTGATGCTGCGCGTCCTGCTTATGAATTCAAAAAGGCAACGCTCCGTCTGCCGCGAAGAAACATTGTGTTGGAGCTATATGTGCTGCACCCATAAGGTGTAGCTGCCTTGACTACTCACTCTATCAGCTGATAGTCATCGTTGTAGCTCTCGAAGTTCTGACAGGAATACGTAAAGTAGATCAAAGCAAAGGCAGGACTCAAGTTTGTGCGGTTTCTCTTTCCACGTTTAGTTTCGAACTGCCCTTCTAGCTTCTTGTTCATAACAATAGACCAGCCGACAGTCCCAGACAATGCTGTGATTCTGCTTCATCACAGTGCACTCCATTGATAAATTCAAGCAGAAAACAATGAGATTCAGGCGCCTGACGATGTCGAGCTTACGATCTGACTTAAACATTTGGTATGCGCTGTGGCAGCACGCAGCACAGCATAACGTTCTGCATTGCGCTATGTCTCAGCGCCCCATAGATCCTGTTCCTCGGTCAAATAGTAACGTTCCGGTCATTCGGCGAATTTTTCTGTTGGCTGCGCGGATCGGCTACTGGAAGAAATAGTGCTTAACATAAACCCCGGGATTTCGTAAGTTTGCAGGTATGCCTACAGCCTTCCGACTGCAAGTACGAAGGAGCGTCCGATGAGGAAGCATTTTTTTTATTTATGAAAAAGGTTTATCACAGGAGAAGCTACGATTTTCTGTGAAAAGTCTCAGGTTTCGCAAAATGTTGGCATAATGCGCGTTTGCTCGACACCCTAGCCCATTGAACAGGATGATGAGGATAGTTGAATTGACCGGGGATAAGTTCGTGCAAGTTGCTTACTAATGTAACGTGTTTTAGAACGCAGCGTAGGCAAGGGAAAAATTATGAATAGAAATCCAACGCTGGCCTACAACTGATACAAAAGCAACTGATCGCTTCTTTTTTGAAATACGAGTACTTAGGTACGGAGTCGTAACGTATCAATGCATTTTATAGTCACTAAATCACTTCAGAAAGGTAGAACTCTAAGCGATAAAAAGAATTAGATTACAAATTATTTCGTATCCGGGCAGCTCCATAGCCTAAGTACAACAAAAATACAACGAAGTGGTTTCGTTCAACAATACTATCGCTCGGGTGCTCGATAATGGCTTTCATACAAGTGGTTAGCTGGTGTAGACGCGTAATATGTGATCCATGGTAGTATCCTTAGCCTCCGGAAAAGACAACAGAATCAAAAGCAATGCTGGTAACATGGCATTTGGCCTTTACATATGCCCGTAATAAATATTTTTAAAGTCCCCCACATTTTGGCAGGCAATTTTTCTAAGGAACGTTTGCTGCATGCATCTGGAAGTAATATGTCGTTTTGGAAAAGTCGCGTTTCTTAGGCTTCATAACGTTTTCGCCTTTATGAAAAAAATTATTTCCTGTTTGAAGTTTGTTAGATCGAGCTTTGACTCAAAACGCTAATGCTAGTTGGAATTCTTATCATATGATAGTTGGAAGGATATCATACGAATACCGGGAAATTTAAATGGCAGGCGGGCGCAGGCTCCCCGGTAATAATTCATGCGGCAGGGTGATTCTGAGCAAATTCCCTCAGTATTTATTGATCTATACAACTTTTATTGTAACGCGAAGCTTGGTCCTACCGCAAAGCAACAGGAGTCAAAGTCCAATGGCCTCAGAAACTTCTCGATGTCTGATTTTGGACTTCCATACTGATCATTCCCATGTCTTTGGCACCTGCCAACTTGGGTGGGGGGGGGGGGATTAACTAAGAACAAAGTATTGACAGGGCACTAACGCTTCATGGGCATTCATAGAATCCCCTTGTGTAAGGTGGCTTTCTGGAAGTGCGTTTTGGGCGTGACGCCTTGTATGTTGGACTTTCACTTTGTATTTTGAAGACATTGGCTTTAAACGACAAATGGTATCGCGTTTCATTCACCATTCCCTTCACCCACGATCATTATTGTGGTCAGAGAAAACGAGCTTTCCGGAATTAAGTTTTCACGTACGATCTCCGCGAGTGAAACAAGGAAAGCTATGATTGAAAAGCAACTCTTCAAAAGTGAGGGAACAGGACTCAGCAAGGCGGCATACCCAATGTTTACCTGCCTCTCTCCGTTCTCTCATTTGGGTGACCGCCGTTTTACATCTGTGGGTATAGACAAGATGTAAATACGAAAGCACGCATCTTGGGCATCGAGAACAAGTTTGAAACAGTGCTCCCAAAAATCCATACACCCGACAAAATTGGGCTCCGGCGTCTGGGCTTAGTAAGCGGGCGCACAATTTGCATTCAAAACGGCACTTCATAAGAGCAAGCAATCTAGGCAGAGTTGTAGCGTTTCTCGGCACGGAAGCTGTGGGGCGCTCGTTGGATGCCGCCACAGCTCCCGCTACAGCCTCCGACCTTGGGAACTCCTTCTTTATATAACCCCATGTATAATTTTGAGATATTAATAAATTGATTGAATGATTGATTTGATTGATTGATTGGAATCCCGAAAATGCGGAGGTGCTTCCTAATCTCTTCCAACAAGGTTTATCTACAAATCGTACGAAATTTTTTAGACTCGTTGACGCTTCCTAAAGAACTTGATGCCGAATATTGCACTGTGAAGAAATGCGTGCTCTTGTGGGAAAATTGTGGTGGCGAATGCCTTTCGGATTGCACCCCACGCGTATTGTGGTTAAGCACAGCAAACAGCGTGCTCGCGCTTAGGTAGCCTCCGCGTTTTCGTCACACATAGACGAAGGGAATAAAAGAAAAGGGAAGCGCCGTACTTTGCTTCTAATTTCTACCGTCTCCGTGCCCGCTCATTTCCTAGTCAAGGCAGACCGCATTTTTTATGGAGTGATGTTCCTACAGATCTTTTAAAAGCAGCGTTCTATATACTAGGGTAACGGCAGGCGACTTCCTACTTAAAAAAAAGGAGACAAGTTTGATTGTGCACTATAATTACTGAAGACTGAAAAGTTACGACATTGCCTAACGTGAGGCTACCTTAAGTGTCCAAATGATTCCGCAGATTACAACGTGCAACAAAAAACCTCATTACGAAAAAGTAAAGGTTGCACATTATTGTTGTTTTAGCTGGGCACAAGTTTTACAACCCTCTTTTATTCTCTCGTACACTTAAAAGTATGTTGCAGCACGGCTGACTGCAACGGTTTTTGTCGCGACACGTGTGGCTCAATCTAAAACTTGCGATTTCAAAAGTTCTAGGAAGGTATAAGCAAAATTATGTGTGGGTGAGGTGTTATAGGTGATGCAAATATGCATAGTATAAAGAAAATATAATTGACAAAAATCGGCTGTCTCTCCTTTTACTTCCTATGCCAGCTCAAGCCACTGTTATCAGCTTGTATTTTAACAACACGTGTCTCTTTTGCACTGGTGTTAGTTTCGCGTTTCACCGATGAAGACAAACAAAACCGAATTAAGTCCGGGAAGGATTGGAGGGAATAAAGAAAGGCGACGGTGTAGTGCTGCTTCATAGTGCTCGATTCGTTCGGCCGTTGCCCCGTTTACATGGTCTTTGCAATGCACCAGCCAGCAGTAGTAACCACAGTAATTCCCAGTTATAACGAAGTCAGCTGGACGGTTAAAAGGTTTCTTATAAGCGGTATTTTGATATAAACAACCACTCGAAAAAAGCTAAAGCGGTTGAGCTTTAATTGCACCACAACTACAAGGAATCGAAACACAAATTATTCAGTGAAGCAAACCGTTATTCAGGTGCCAAAAAAAACCATGATGTTTGGTTGTTTGAAGTTATTGCCGGGTGCGAGGAACCCCTGCTCCAATGTGTCCTACCATTGCAAGGGCCTGTGGGCTCCGCCCATTAAAGTGGCTGTGGCTGCAGTCAGTTTAGAGAGGGACTTGCTGGCGTCACGGAATGCTACTCGAGTTTCGCGCTGAAAAGTGCCGCAATTGCCGTGGCTCGAGCCTGAGGTTGTGTTTGTTCCGCTCAAAAATTATCCGCTCGTTTTGGGTGCCCAGCGCGATCATGAAAACTGACCGGTTTTGCAGTGGATGCTTTTCATGATCTCTGGGAGATTTGTCCTCGAGGTTTGCGGCAGTGAAGTTTGCAAAACAAGAGTTTTTAGGCGACCCGCTATCGACGACACTGCTAGTCCTACGTTTCTAGTGTGGGTTTTCGCGTAGCGTCGCGTTCACGTCATTTATCAATGTCTAGGAACGAACGATGTCTAGGAACGAATTTGTGTAAAGTAGGATGGCGCGAATCGAGCATGACTGGCTCGAGAAAATCGCCCCGGAAAGACCAGCTTGTGTTGACCCGCCATGTTGGCAGCCTGACTCACTGCTGGGTCACCGCCGCTCAGCCATGCCTCCGCTCGCCACTTCGCTCTAAGTGGGTCAAGCTCTTCGCGCGCTTCGAGTAATGCGGCCTAAAATCCATGCGTTTAGGTTGGGACAACAAAACATTTCGAATAAAGCGATATTTCGAGTAAAGCGATTTTGTTATAACGAGGAATTACTGTAGTTTGTTCACAGATGACAATATTCCGCATTGGCAACTCGCTCACCAAAGAGCCCGAGACAGCTTTGCATGTCCTGGGAGTCGTAGAAGTCTTTCGTTCGGCGCCGAACCAGGCCAAGGGTCTGTACACGACCGAACGGTGAACCGACCAGCTGGAACTTTGGGCACGTGTGTCCTTGGTCGTAGATAACGTCGTAGGCGGCGATGCCGAAGCGCACTTGAGGATATGCTATCCGCGCTGCGCACAGCTAGATTGCACAATGGGAAAGAAGTGTAAACGTCGGCTTGAGAAGTGTAGACATGGTGCTGCGTGCCATATTATAAATAACGAACAGCAGCTATTCAAGAAGGTGAACCAAGAGAGAATACAAAGCAGAAAAAGAAAGGAGGAAGGAAGTAAAGGTAAAAGAGAATAAAAATAAGAGGACGAATGAGGAGAGTTTGAGTGTGGGATGTCGTGCTCTGCAGCGCCTCAGCTGCACCTGGGAAATGCCACCGCTTATAGTGGAGAGCGTTGGATGCATGTGAGCCGTCTGGGGATTTTTACCGCGTGAACTACATCGACACAAGGGCGTTTTCGCTTTTGGCGCCCATCTGAGAACCAGTCACCGCAGCCGAAATCCACCCAGCGTCCTTGGCCTCAGCAGCACAGCGCCTTGGCCAGTGCGCCATCGTTGAGGGTAAGATGAATACGATGCATTCGTATTTTTGTTCATGCATCTTCTTATGATGACTAGGGAGTTGCATGAACAAGGAGATTGACTAGAGTCAATATAAAAAGACTGTGATTTATTTATTTATTTATTCACATACCCTCAGGGCCCAAGGGCATTACAGAGGGGAGTGGGGGAAAACAAAATTATTGGAAGAATATACAGCAAGTAATAGGATGATAACAACAGCTCTTTACACAAACAGTACAGACACTGCGATAGCTATATCAACAGCTTCTTACTAAAGGAAGCATGCGTTGCACAAGTTGGCGTAAACACTCATAACCAGCTTTACTCCAACAGAGTCGACACTGCGCCAATTTGGCTGGTGACAATACAAATACAACGGACCTTCACCTGAGAAGGCTAAATAATTAAATAAACACTGGCCAAGTCAGGGAACGTAAAAAAAAACATAACAGCATACACATTTTCACTCAAACAGTCTTGAAACTTCACGCCTAAAAGCCACGACGTCCAATATTTCGGCAACTGCATGTGGCAGTTGATTCCATTTAACAGATGTGCTCGGTACAAATGAATCATGAAAACACTTTGTATGAGAATATGGAATGCCTATTTTGTAACGATGATCAACACGCGCTGACATGTACGATGGATTCGTTAGTAGTCTGTCCTTAAGAATGGAATTGCCATGATATATTTTGTGGAATAGGCACAAACGCGATATTTGCCTGCGATGGTCGAGTAGCGGTAGAGATAAAGTCGTTTTCATTGTGGTGACGCTGGACGTGCGATGATAATTTGAAAGTATGAAGCGACATGAACGATTTTGAACCGCCTCCAATTCGTCGGTGAGCGATGCAATACCAGGATGCCAAACAGCAGCCGCATATTCCAATTTTGAACGAACCAAAGTTTTATAAAGAATTAATTTCAAAGAGCTAGGTGAAGAATTAAAGTTCCTACGAATATATCCTAACATACGGTTGGCATTACTTACAACATAATCTATGTGATGATCATGTGATTGTGATGATCACTGCGATACCAACGCGGTGTCCTTCATGCTTGTGGACCTGACTGAATAAGTTGAAGCCCTGACTTCTTAACGAAACAGTCCAACTGTCGATTTGAAGAGTTATTTTTAATAATACATAAAAAAGAACAACAGGAGTGTCTGTCGTAATTATAGAAAACATTTGGTAATGTAATCTTCAGAAGACGTATGTTACTCTTAAATACAATAAAAATCGCCCTTTCGAGGCCGACCATGCAGAGGCGTAACCGTAGAAACTTGCGCCTCAGCAAGAAACAGCAGCAGTCTGCTGTGCCTCCACACCATACCCTGTACGTCACCACGGTGGAACATGGTTTTGGGTGGAGAGCACGGACAAATGTTTAACACTGATGCAGTTTTTTAAGCTTATAGTTGGGCCAGCGAACGTGCGCAGGAAGACCTCGCCAAACGATTGGACTCGTGTCGTCATCTGTCAAAGGCCCATTACATCTGGTACAAGCGCAGCTTTCGAAACGCGGTTCGGAGTGGCTCGCTATTTCGCCTGCAGGGATGAGTGGGACAATTTTGACGGTGCAAGGAGAAGAATTAATACCAAAACGAGTGAAACCAAAACGTCGAGAAGCGGCAATGTTAATCACCTCCTCAATAACAATTCCACTCGAGAGACCACACAAGCCAAATCGGGGCCACCGAACGAGTTCAACACGTTTGGCCAAATGCTCGTCCCACCGCCCGTCCGCTACTATTGGTGCTACACCGCAAATGTGGGGGTCATGCGTACATTGTAAATTCTTTAATGCTCGATTGTTGATTGCTCTTTTGGGGGTGGATAATGACGAAACCACGTAGAAAACCTGACAGAGCCTCGAAGGAGAATCAGGCATAAACTAGGGAACCGAGAATATGCTCCGTAGGACCGCAAGCTTCGCTTCTTGCCCAGTCTTCATTGCAAAAGTGTGAAGCTGCCCCATTGTTTCTTTCTGGAGCGAGATTTAGATAACATCTTGTTAGAAAAATGCTGCATTGTTTCAAAGTCACCATCATTAGCTCCTTACTCAAACTCCTTTTGCCACTGGACGTTTTTTATCGTTGCAACCACTACCACCCCCACATTGGAATGAAACAATCATGCTATTATGGATGTACTTGGTTCCGTAGGGGACTTCTTGAACGTGAGATTACAAATATAAAGCTTATAAGAGCAAACTCCTTTGTTGGTAAGAGCATTCTCATTTAGGCCGAACACCATGACTGACGCTGTGTTCCCGATCTTGAAGCTTCAGCTCATCAAAGAGACATTGAAGTGAATTTGTCAAGCTCCTGTTGTTACTTGCGCTGCGTAAACTGGCTCAAATAACCACCCTTTTTATCGTTTATGCGGTACATAAGGGGGTATTTATAAAGCCCGGAAAAAAACAACATTCGTGGTTTGCGGTGCGGTACCAACTAACGGCAGTGACGTAATACAAGGTGCTACATGATTGGACGTGTCCAAGATTAGAATTCCGACCAGTTTTCGCTTTGTTTCAGTAAAACAACGTGCTTGGCATCAGAAGTTATCGTTGGATCGGCATTCTCGATATCAGTGATTGCCATACCGTGCTTTTGCACCGTGGTCGGCTGTAAAATTTATCAGATAATCCTACCAGCACGGAGCGAAATCGTGACAATCATTAGCCAAGTCATATGCAGTGGATGAACGCCCGCCTTTGGAGCATGCCTGGCTCATGTCTGTATCGTAAGAGGCATGTTCACAGCAGGGCAAGGGTCGGCAGATTCGGAACTGTGCCCGAAAGCCGTCGGTGGTTATGTCAACACCATGCCAACAAGAGAACCCGGCAGCGCGTCAGTGTCAGACTGCACGTGTACTGCAAACTCGCTCGTGGGGGAATGAATGCTAAAGCACAAAAATGGTGAATTCAGTAAATAAAACATTGCCCAAACACTAATAAATCAATTTAAAAAGGAGACCTGCACCATTGGGTATTCGAACATACGGCTTGGAAAACAACATACGTAGTGCGCCAGACCACGCTGCTATAGGCCAGCGCTGTCACGCTCACAAATATAAAGCATATAATGTGTAGCCACATTATATTTTTATTTATTTATAGCATTTCAAGCAGCGTAGATGACTATTTCTTGTATAGCGCTAGTGCAGTAAGCATCCCTCCAGTAAGCCTCAATATTTCATGTCTAACTATTGCATTCTTCAGGCGCAAAACCGTTCCCAGATGCCTGGTCGGGTTGCTGACCACTGTGCTAGTTCTCAGATCTGAAAAAGTGCGTCGCGCACCCTGGTTTTACGCTGTACGATAAAAGGTTCGGTGGATTTTATTTCCTTAGTTCCTGTATATACTTCGCTGACTCTGGTCCCGCCTTCTATTGGCCTTACATTTTTTCTAATAGCGCACCAGTCAGCGAACTATCACATGTGCGCTGGTGTGGAGCGACTTCGGCTTTCTGCTTGATACAGTCTACAAACTAACAAACTAAAGGCCTATTTTTCCTGGCAAAAACGTGCCGTGGCATAGTTTCGATACAGGGAACGAATTGCGACGACTCGCCTGCACCCGTCGGCTAAACGACTAGCCAACTGATTCTATCCGAACGTTGGCGAGCTGTACAGTAACGCAGTGAAGCCAAACCATATTGTTTTGATGTCATACCAAAGGTCATAGGAAATCGGCGAGGAGGATCCTGAGAAGAGGATAGGTAGAGTGGTCGAAACATAGCCTAGATTCTCCAGACTACAATTTGTGTTTTTATTCCATCAATGCGTGCACATCACTTCAGTGCCCCTTTAATTGTGCATCAATGTAATGGAAACCTATACGAAATGATGCTTGGATACATCCTATAAGTTATACAGACGTAAATATGTGGCCGAAATGAAACACGTGTCGTAATTTATTAAGGCGAGATTGCGAGCCACTTTGAACACAGACTACACAGTAGGGACAAGTATTATTTTTCACCGCTGTTTTTTCAAACATTTCTTTATTATTATATAATACCCACACCCAAGACTGGAAATATTGCATATTACTCCTCCTCCGTGTGTGTCAGATTTAGTGGGCTTGAAAATAAGTACACCTGAAGCCAGGTTTGCCGTCGACCCGTCAACTTTCTTCTAATTCTACCAACCTGAAAGTTTTTTGAGACCGAATATTGGCAGAATGATGATTGCCGTCTCAGTTTTTCTAACATGTATTTCTATTCCAGGAACAGATTTGTGAAAAACAATGCTAAAAATACCGCTCTAAATGCCCCCATTACCTTTCCAGTGAGGGCGTAGTCATTGTCGAACATCATCATTTTATTCCAGGCCACGTTGAACGCAAACACGTTTCGCTTGTCCATCTTGTACCCGAAGCTTGAATTGTAATCCTTGCAAAGCTGTTAGGGCCGAAGCAAAGTGGTGCACGGATTATCAACAGTTTTGGCGAAGCGAAACCTGCACTTTTTACACAACAGTGAATATTTACGAATGCGGCTAGGGACTTGAAGCGAAGCTTCTCAACTTCACTGGCTGGAAGATTGCCCTCGGCGAATGCATAAATCTACCCCATATCTAGGCAATCCACCATCTACCAAGACAAAAACGTTGCATCGTGTTTCCGAAGGCTGAAAGGTGGTTGACGCACATGTCAGATACGTCTCCATTTGACTTACGCACGTTCGAAAACCAAATAGGTGTGGGTGACATCTGGTTACGAAACACAACTACTTTTACTACTGTAGCTCAACGAGCATTAAATGAGTGCATAACTGTTTACAGCGAAAGTACATATAGCTACCCTACATAGGTGATCGACGTCCGCCCGCCTCTGCCCCGCTTCGAGGCGGAAAAATTTACGACTCCAATGGCTCGCGAATACTCGGTAGTTCTGTATCTTATTTAGGTGGCTTGAAACATTGCAATAAAACTGGCCTCTAAGACGACTCTATCGCTTCGCCAATTTCGTACACTTGTCGTTAATAATAACAGCGGAGCTGTTGTAGCTGGCTCTATGTGTGGCGCGTAACGGGAAAACCACAAGGAGCGTCTAGCATTACCTCTCAACCAACCCCACAGCTGGCGCAACACTTGCTCCGCGGGACCCCAACACCACTACAGGAACGCCGCGCATGCGTTGTGCGCGTACGCGCCGCCGCAGCGTCACAGCTGCCGTCAAGTGCTTCCCCGCGTGCGCTCCATTTCGCAGAAGAGCCTACGAGCTGCCGGCGGCGCGCCAGTTCTCGAAATTGGGCGGCCACGGAAAGTACGCACGCCCGAATAAGAAGCCCCGTACCGAGATGCGCGCCGTACTGCGAATGGAGAACGACAGCGTGGATGGCGATCCGATCCAGCATGAGTAGCCGCGGACATAGAAAGAAATCCTGCAGATCCGCGGCGGTTCATGCCTTGCGCGACATAGTTTAAACTACCGCAGTTTTTTTTCAGGTCACACTGAATTGGAAATCCATTTCCCATTTCTGTCTGCTGAGAATACATGGTCCATACTGAGAGTGAACTATGCTTATTGAAAACAACTGTCTCTCTTGGGTTATTATAGGCAGCCCGAAACACAGCATGTTACAATCAGCCAATAAGACAACTCAAATGTTATACAGCGTTTCACCTTTTTTTTAATTACATAGCTTAAAGCAAAGGTGTGAAATTGTGGTATTCCCTTCTGCTGTCAATGCGTTGGCTTCTACTAAAGAAAACGGGTGGTCTAATGGTTGGCTCCTGGAATACAGCTGTAGAACATCCTAGTTTAACTTAGACAATTAACTAGAAAGTCTGCTCAACCGCAAATTACAAACAAACGTGTTTTCTTTCGTGCATTGATGCGTATATCGAGGTACCACCATTGCGACGCAGCAAAGCTTTCTTCATGGAGTTGAGAGGCAGATGGAGGTTTTGTAGCATGTCCGCAAATTTCCATTTAAGAGAAACCAGACGTGTATGCCAGTTCCTGGCACAGTTCTGGCGCAAATTACAGACAAACGTGTTTTCTTTCGTGCATTGATGCGTACATCGAGGTACCACCATTGCGACGCAGCTAAGCTTTCTTGATGGAGTTGAGAGGCAGATGGAGGTTTTGTAGCATGTCCGCAAATTTCCATTTATAAGAAACCAGACGTGTATGCCAGTTCCTGGCACAGTCCTGGCGCAAATTACAAACAAACGTGTTTTCTTTCGTGCATTGATGCGTACATCGAGGTACCACCATTGCGACGCAGCTAAGCTTTATTCATGGAGTTGAGAGGCAGATGGAGGTTTTGTAGCATGTCCGCAAATTTCCATTTAAGAGAAACCAGACGTGTATGCCAGTTCCTGGCACAGTCCTGGCGCAAATTACAGACAAACGTGTTTTCTTTCGTGCATTGATGCGTACATCGAGGTACCACCATTGCGACGCAGCTAAGCTTTCTTCATGGAGTTGAGAGGCAGATGGAGGTTTTGTAGCATGTCCGCAAATTTCCATTTATAAGAAAACAGACGTGTATGCCAGTTCCTGGCACAGTCCTGGCGCAAATTACAAACAAACGTGTTTTCTTTCGTGCATTGATGCGTACATCGAGGTACCACCATTGCGACGCAGCTAAGCTTTCTTCATGGAGTTGAGAGGCAGATGGAGGTTTTGTAGCATGTCCGCAAATTTCGATTTAAGAGAAACCAGACGTGTATGCCAGTTCCTGGCACAGTCCTGGCGCAAATTACAGACAAACGTGTTTTCTTTCGTGCATTGATGCGTACATCGAGGTACCACCATTGCGACGCAGCTAAGCTTACTTCATGGAGTTGAGAGGCAGATGGAGGTTTTGTAGCATGTCCGCAAATTTCCATTTAAGAGAAACCAGACGTGTATGCCAGTTCCTGGCACAGTCCTGGCGCAAATTACAAACAAACGTGTTTTCTTTCGTGCATTGATGCGTACATCGAGGTACCACCATTGCGACGCAGCTAAGCTTTCTTCATGGAGTTGAGAGGCAGATGGAGGTTTTGTAGCATGTCCGCAAATTTCCATTTAAGAGAAACCAGACGTGTATGCCAGTTCCTGGCACAGTCCTGGCGCAAATTACAAACAAACGTGTTTTCTTTCGTGCATTGATGCGTACATCGAGGTACCACCATTGCGACGCAGCTAAGCTTTCTTCATGGAGTTGAGAGGCAGATGGAGGTTTTGTAGCATGTCCGCAAATTTCCATTTAAGAGAAACCAGACGTGTATGCCAGTTCCTGGCACAGTCCTAACGACGAGACATTTATTTACCGATATACCTCCACTACCAAACGTCTCATTAGCAAGGTTGTTTGCAGGCGCATTAAACCTCATGTTTTTTCCTACGCTACTGCTTTAGCAGATAGAATTCCTGTTCGACAAATAAATAATCCATCAGAAACACATTGGAGTGCACAAACAGACAACAAGTTACACGCAATAAAACCGCACTTGGGACCATACACCACCGACACACGCAATAGATACTCTGAAGTCGCCCTGGCCAGATTACGAATAGGGCACACACATGCAACGCACTCACACCTTCTCACTGGATCTCCAAGACCTCTGTGCAGCTGTTGCGGAGAGGCCCTATCCGTAGTGCACATACTAATCAAATGCAAGGCACTTCACACAACACGACACAAACACTTCAGAGAACTCTACAGACAACATATCCCACTACACCCATCGCTGTTTCTAGGTGACGATGCCATTGTTTCTGTGAAACGTGTGTTTGAGTATTTGTCACACGTTAAGTTTTTAAACCTCATTTCCTATCACGCATAATCAAATGTGGCCCTATACACCAGCCATCACCATTATCTTTGACTGATTTTACTATGTTCGGTTGACACGTTTTTTTGGTACCTACCTTTTTGTGGTAACCACTTCACTTCATTAAATAACCTTTTCTCTAGCGCTTCTTGCCCTTAGTCGGCCTTGCGCCATAAAAACCCAACCATCATCATCATCATCTACAGTGATAAAACGGCTTTTATTCACGCGACCTTCGTGGGTCCTCTGAATTAAAACTGGCAGCAGTAATTTGCAAGAAAACTGGAAGTGAACATCAGTACCGACACAAAACATAACACCAAATAAAGCTCTAAATCAAGATTCATTTAGTAATAAATGTTTGAGAATTTGGGCAACCAGATCCCTAAAACGAAACGACTCGTTAAATGTCTGTTGCACAATATTAGAGATAAGCCAAGTCGACGAGGCCAGCTGCTTTTCTAATGCTGTACAGCGGTAGTATAAAAATTCAGACGTCGGAATTTTTTCCAGAAGGTAGCAGGGCAGATTGCCCAGGCACAGACTGCGTATTTTCGGCTGCTGAATCCAAAAACATCCATGCAGATTGCAAGGTGTGAAGAATCACCGGGCAGCCAAAATAGTGTGCATTCCCGCGCAACGAATGACTTTTCACGAGGCCTTCTGCCCATGCACATCCTGGACTCGTTTCGGTCTTAAGGCAGTACCACTTGCTTTGCCACTTTCCGCTCTTTACCAGTGGGCAGTTCCTCCGTCGCGAAGGCGATTTTGAGTGATATCCCGGAAAATGTTGGGCTGCCTTCTGATAATCTAGTTTTCCTGAGTGTCCTCAGTTCACAAGGGAGTTTGCAGACTGCAAATATACTTCATGAGGTTAATGAGCAGAACTTTAGCTTTAAGTGTGCTGTTGCGTATTTAGTTTAGAGTACAATGGAGACAAAATGCAAGCTTGGCGCGCTTGCTGCTTGGTGGCGATGATAATGATGCCATTTTTATCACCAACTTCGAACAAAAAATCGAGATGTTGGCCTTATGTCACGGGCCAGATGCGCAGATGGCAAAATTAACAAAATAACAAAATTAGTAGTGGCGACTTCCCAGACCCTTTCCACCAATTTTCCTCAGAAGTCACAGAATCTTGTTCGTGCTGTGGCCGGAAGCCGGCCTAAGCCGCTTCAAAGAAAAATGTCAGAGGGAGAGTGTAATGGGGCCTCTGGCTTTTTTTAGTGTGTCACTCATATGGGAGCCTGAAGATAAAGAAACTGAGAAAAATGGGGTTGATTGCTTTTTATAAAAAGCGGTAAAAGGCGAAAGTGAAATGTGCGTTCACAGGAGCATTTGAATGTTTATTGTGCATCGCTATGAACTTGCACATCGCTATTTTTATTTCATCGGTGTGGCACCATTACACGCATGAACCTTAGACACTGGATTACACTCGTCCGAGCATTGCGTAAACTCGATTGAAACCACAGGCAATCGCAAACCATGTGAACGAAAGCGAACGGGTTGTCAGCGAGTCATTTGGTGAAGTCACAGTACGCTATAGCGAAAGTAGCACATTTGCGGCTCGGCAGAAGTCTTGTTGGTGTGCTCGGCGAACGACGTCCTGCTGGCGGCATTCCACAAGCTGAGTGGCGTTCCTCATAGGCGGTGTACGGATAAAGTAGCGGTTTCGGCTGCTGTACGCTGCCCTATCGAGGCGCCAACTATCGGCGCTCATTAGTGTCGTGACCCACTACTTCGCTTCATCTCACCTAGAAGACAGCACCATCTGAATGGAGAAACTACAGGGAAGGACAGAAGGCGCGTTCGTACAGCTATCCGGGCATCACTGCATGGCTCAGTTGGCGCAGCGTTACACACCTCCCTTTGCGGCCAGAGTAATCGTGGGCGTGAATGCTAGCGCCTCCGCGCCAATGGAACTTTTTCTAGTGATGTCATTTTCGTGATGGATGTGACGTCGGTGAGGTTTGTGCACCCCGGCATAAAACATTCTTGGTAAAATGATTTATTGCGAAAGCACTATTGGCCTGGTCCAACGAGTTTCGCCGCGCGTACGATTTTGACCTTGGAGACATACCACGTGACACACAGTAGCCGCGGCGCCGGGGACCAGCAGCGCCGGCCGAGAACATTACAAGGAGGAGGAGCGACTGTCTCGAGCGGTGGAAAGACATTTCACATAAGGACGAATGTTTTGAGGCGTGAAGAAGCACTCGCCGACTGCTGATAATGCATTCGCTTCGTTCAGTGAGAAATCCTGTTGTCCGCCGCTGCACCGAGAGTCGCCTTGGTGCGTCGGACCATCCTGCAGATATCGCTATGCTGGCTAAAGGGTTAAAGCGAAAACACGAGTACGAGCGTGCCGAGGAGTTGGTTGTAACGAGTAAACAACGGGAGCTTCCGCGAGCCAAGCGTCGGGGGACGGATAGACAAAAATATGGCTAGGAGCTTTAGAGGCACCAATGCACGCCTGACCCACGACTTTCACGCGGACTTCAGAAACTGGGAAAACGACGCAAGTGAGGGATCGCTGTGCGCAACATTATCCTAGCAACATCGATCGGACGGCAGGCTGTGCTTCGGCTGCTTTCGGTAGCATATCCTGCCAGGTCCAGCAACGCCGCAGCCATTTTTCTAAAGGGATCATGAAGACAAAATAAAAGTGTTTTAATTATAGGCTTTAGTGTTTAACAGTGCCCTCAGTGCTGGTCCGGTAGAAAACGATGCTTTAATAACTAAAAAATAAACAATATAAGCCCGAATTTGACATGACTCTTTGCTTCTTGTGTTTCATGACGTCGGCAATGTCTTAATCAGGGACGTACGTAAAACAAAATTTACTATGCTGAATAAGGCTGCCACGGGTATTTCGTGACCTCGGCAATGTCCTATTTTGGGCACAGACTTAAAACAAGTTGCAGTACACTGACTACGGCTGCTGCCAACGATAAAAAAATATCTTGTTAGCCTGGTCACCATATGCCTTCATAGATGGTGTGGCCATAGCGCTCGAGGACCGCTGTCCACTCATGCTATATTCTTAGCGGATTTGTATATGGCTTAGTATTGTTAGGGTTGATAGCCATTGTGTTGTGAACCCCGCACGGGGCACCTTGAGCAATCTTGGTGACGGTACTGGCGATACCGCGGACCCCGAGCCCCCAAACATACGCTGGATCCAACCGTGGCAATGTGTTTATAGGTGGAGGGTTAGAAACCATGAACGGTGGCCGTCGGAGCCTTGGTCAAGCTCCGGCCGATGGGCTCCCTGCCTGTCTACCAGGCAGGGAGCTCCGGGACCTCTTTGACTACCAGGGTAAGGTCAAAGGAGAAAGTACCCCCGTCTCCCTGCTTTTATACTATGATATATGGCTTCCAAATTTTCCAAATCCAAAGATCGGCCCCCTAAAAGGGGCCGCACCGAAGTATCCTTTCCTCCGTTGCCAACGACGAGTTTCCGAAAGCCGGACAACTATGCTAGGTTTTTGGTAATCGAATCTGTTGATCCGTCGAACCCCCTTGCCACAAAGTCTGTCTTCCTGATCTCCAAATTTCTTGAGGGCATTGTTGGTCAGTCCTACAAAGCCAAAAAACTCAGAACAGGAGAAGTTCTTGTAGAAGTGAATAACAAGCAACAAGCTACAAATCTCTTGACTCAAACTCGCATCGCAGATCTCGACATCAGGGTCACACCCCACCGCAGCCTTAATAGCTCCCAGGGTGTGATCTCTGAGTCAGATCTAATGAATGAAACTGACACCGATAGGTTGGAAGGCCTTAAGGACCAAGGTGTGACAGCAGTGAGGCGTATCATGATTCGTAGAGATAACAAGGAAATCCTAACAAAACATGTAATATTGACTTTTCACCATTCCACAGTTCCTGAATCAGTACATGCAGGTTTCATTCATTGCCCCGTCAGGCCATACATCCCCAACCCCCGCCGGTGTTTTAAATGCCAGCGGTTTGGGCATGGCACTACCGCCTGCCGTGGTCGACTAACATGCGCCAAGTGCGGACAACACGATCATCCATCAGACAACTGCCCATCGCAAACCCTCATGTGTACTAACTGCCAGGGGCCCCACGGGGCCTACTCTAGAACATGCGAGAAATTCAAACAGGAGAAGGAGATCATCAAGGTGAAAGTCACTGAGAACCTTACCTTCCCAGAGGCGCGAAAGAGGTTCGCCTCTTTCCCCCTGGGGAGGTATGCCGACGCAGCTCGCCGGGGGGCGGAGCGGCGTCTCGTTTCCACAGGGACCCAGTTCAGCGAGTCTGACCTGGTCCCTCCCCCGCCCCCCCCCTGGGTTGCCTCTGGCAGCCCAACCCGCCACCACGCCGCTTGCTGAGGCAGCAGCGGTTGTGGTGGTAACCTCTTCCGTCGGGACCGGTGCCGCTCCCGCCTCTGTCTCCCCATCCTCCAGTGCGTTGGAGGGTACAGAGGTGATGGACACCACGGGCCCCGCACCGGTTCCCACCGCCACCGCACCGCCCGTGCCACCTTTGGCGCCCCGGACGCCCTCGGCGGTGGCGGCTCAAACGAAGGGCTCCCGAGGGGGGGCCAAGTCCGGGGGGCCCGGTCCGTCGGGCACCCCTCGGACATCCGACGACGACATGGATGTCGGGCCGTTCCTGCCTGCAACGCAGCGCAAGGAACGCGTCCCGACGCCAAAGCCTCCCGACAAGCCAAAAAAGACGAGATTCACAGCCCCGAAAGACGACACATAAACAAACACACACACTCCAGTAGCTCCAACACTAAATAATGGGAAGAGAAAACATAATTCAATGGAACTGTAGAGGCCTTCTTAAAAATCTTGACGATGTATACGAAATACTGCATGCTAATCAGCCAAGTGTGATGTGTCTTCAGGAGACGCATTTGAATTCCAAGCCCACAAATTTCTTAAATAGGTACATGGTCTTCAGAAAGGACAGGGATGGCTGCACACACTCTTCGGGCGGTGTAGCCATAATAGCCCGGAAATCCCTAGCATGCCACCCTGTCGCTCTCAACACCGTCCTTGAGGCTGTAGCAATACGCACAATAATATTTAATAGGTTGATAACGGTATGCTCCATTTACATTCGTCCTGATGATGCACTTCTGAGCTCTGACTTCGAGGCGCTGGTCGACCAGCTGCCCGAGCCATACATCATAACAGGCGACCTTAATGCACACAACTCTCTTTGGGGCTCCTCTAGAACGAATGCCCGAGGTCGCCTGATAGAGAAGTTTCTTACATCTTCAGGAGCATGCCTTTTCAACAAAAAACCGCCTACATACCATAACTTAGGACACAATACATACTCGCATCTTGACTTGGCTATTGGTTCCGCAGTTCTCTTTCCATGTCTTGAGTGGGGTGTGGGCACGGACCCATATGGTAGTGACCACTTCCCCACTTCATTAACGTATATAGGTATAGGCCCGAGCAGTCCATCTTCCCATAAAAGGTTTAATGAATCAAAAGCAAACTGGAGCACATTCACACAAACATCTCAACTACACCACACATCCATAAAACACCTACACGTGGAGGAAGCCGCCCAACTCGTCACGGCGCACATCCTCGACGCTGCCGAAAAGTCCGTTCCCCAGGCCTCCAGTGGGTCCCGCACCCCAAGGAGGCCCTGGTGGAACGAGGACTGCAGGCGGGCGCGAGAGGCCCAGAACAAGGCGTGGGGTGTCCTTCGCCGGTTCCCCACGTCACATAACCTCATTTCTTTTAAACGGGCAAAGGCTTTTGGGAAGCGAGTGCGTCGTGAGGCGAAAAGGGAGAGTTGGCGCTCCTTCCTCACTTCCATCAACTCATACACTGACACGCGAAAAGTCTGGACACGAATACGAAAACTAAAAGGACAACAGACTCACAGCCTGCCCCTGGTTAGTACAACAGGGGACACACTGGAAGACCAGGCTAACACACTTGCACAACACTTCGAACACGTGTCCAGTTCAGCACACTACACCAACACTTTCATTAAACACAAAGCATCATGTGAGAAGAAGTCCTTGCGAGACACTAATAAGTCGAACTCATCCTATAACACCCCCTTTTCACTTCATGAGCTGAAGGTCGCACTCGGTACTTGTAAACCTTCAGCTCCAGGTGCAGACAGGATTTCATACACAATGATACAACACTTACATGCAGACACACTTGAAACACTTCTTCACCTCTACAATAAAATATTTCTTTCGGGGCACTTCCCACGCTCTTGGAGGGAGGCCATAGTAGTGGCTTTCCTAAAGGAAGGGAAGGACCCTTCCTCTCCCGCCAGTTATCGCGTCATTGCCCTGACAAGCTGCCTGTGTAAGCTCTTCGAGAAGATGATAAACAGGAGACTCGTGTACTTCTTAGAGTACAACGGTCTTCTCGAGAGCTGTCAGGCAGGCTTTAGGGCGGGGCGATCTACGAACGATCAACTCGTTGCGTTAGAGTCATATATTAAAGATGCTTACCTCCATAAGCAGTACTGTATGACAGTATTCTTTGATCTTGAAAAGGCGTACGACACTGCTTGGCGGTACGGCATCCTCAGCGATTTGAAGTCCTTTGGTATGTCGGGTAACATGTGGAACACGCTTGCCAGTTACCTCTCTGAAAGAACGTTTCGCGTGCGAGTTGGAACTGCACTCTCTAGAGTTCATGTGCAGGAAAACGGTGTTCCGCAAGATGGAGTCTTGAGTTGCACGTTGTTTATTGTAAAAATGAACTCTCTTCGGAAGGCTCTGCCACCAACCATTTCCTGCTCAATCTATGTAGACGACGTGCAATTATCCTTTAAGTCTTGTAACCTGTCTATCTGCGAGCGCCAAGTCCAGCTTGGTGTTAACAAGCTAGCTGGCTGGGCAGATAGCAACGGTTTTAAATTTAATCCAGTGAAGTGTACTTGTGTTTTGTTTTCGAAAAGGCGCGGCATTCGGCCGGATCCAGACATCAAACTCAATGGTGTCTCAATTCCAGTCAGAAATGAACACAAGTTTTTAGGTGTAGTCCTTGACGAAAAGCTCTCGTTCATTCCACACATAAAACAACTTAAACATAAATGCTTAAAGGCCATGAATATACTCAAGGTTCTCTCCCACTCTTCATATGGGTCTGACAAACAACTTCTTTTACGTGTTTTTACCAGCCTGATAGGTTCACGATTAGACTATGGAAGCGTTGTTTATGGGTCAGCAAGTAAGACATCCCTGAAAATGCTGGACCCAGTGCTTCATCTGGGGCTCCGGTTGGCATGTGGCGCCTTCCGGACTAGCCCGGTCGAAAGCCTCTATGTGGAGTGTAATAAGTGGAACCTACAACGTCAGCGAGCATACACAGATCTTCTTTTTGCTTTTAAAATTTCATCTATGCCACACCATCCTTTTAAATCGGCTTTTTATGATACGTCTCAGACTGCACTACTCCTAAACCGACCATCGTTCTCTGCGCCCTTCTCTTACAGAGTTAGAGAGGAAGCGTCAGAGCTTGCTGTCTCCTTTTTAGATACCATCCAAAGTTCTGTAACAGATCTCATAGCACCATGGCATCTCCGCCCTGTCTCATGCGACACATCATTCACACATGTAGATAAAAACCGAGCTCCCACATGTGCAATTCTGCAGCATTTCTTGTATTTGCAGCAGAAGTATGAGTGCTCTGAATTTTATACGGATGCCTCTAAGACTTCCACCTCTGTGTCCTGCGCGGCGCATGGGCCCGGCCTTAGTGTCACCAAAACTCTGAATAGTCATACTAGTATATTTACGGCAGAGGCTTACGGTGTACTTCTTGTTGTTAATCATATCCTTCAAAGTCACATCCCACAATCCATTATATATACAGACTCCCTCAGTGTCGTGCGGGCGTTGTCGTCAACAAAGTATTCAAAAAATCACGTTGTAAATCTAATAGTCAAGGGTATTATGTCGGTGTATGTACGCAAGTTTGAACTGGTTCTTTGCTGGGTCCCTGGCCACAGTGGTATAGCCGGGAACGAAGCAGCGGACCGAATGGCTGCTGCTGCTACACTCTCGAATACAGTAGACATAACCACATTACCCTACACCGACGTGAAACCACACATCAGACAACAACTTCGCAAAACATGGCAAACGCACTGGAGTGAACAAACAGACAACAAGTTACACGTAATAAAACCACACTTGGGACCATACACCACCGACACACGTAATAGATACACTGAAGTCGCCTTGGCTAGATTACGGGTAGGGCACACCCATGCAACGCACTCGCACCTTCTCACGGGGTCTCCAAGACCTCTGTGCAGCAGGTGCGGAGAGGCCCTATCCGTGATCCACATCCTCATACAATGTAAGGCACTCGACATTACACGACGAAAACACTTCCCACAACTACACACACGACATATTCCACCACACCCGTCATACTTCTTAGGAGATGAAGCCATGTTCTCTGTTCAGCGAACCTTAAGGTTCCTATCTGAAGTTCATTTCTTACAACTCATCTCTTATCACCCATAGTTTTACCCCTGGTCCCATACACCAGCCGCCTTATTTAATTTTTAACCACTCTTGTTCTTCACCCTGGCCCTTTACACCAGCCGTGCTCATTGTTTTTAACTGATTTTACTTCGTGTTCTCTCCTATCAAATCACTTTGTGTTTGGCGCTCTTTGCCCATGTCGGCCTTGCGCCAATAAAATCAATCCATCATCATCATTGTGTTGTGAAACATTGGGTACGAACAGACAGGCAGGGTCATGTACGGTCAGTGCCACTTATGCCAATTGCGCAGTGTCCTGACTGGCCAAACGCGCCCTACTGCTGTGCGGCGTCGGGCGGCATAGCACGTGCCGTTCGCATTAGGGCTTCTGAGTTGATGTGTTCGTGAGCTCCGGTGTTTAAAAATATACTGCTATAAAAAAAAGAAGGTGCACTTAATTTAAGCGCGAATAGATCTTATAATCCCTGTTGGAGTTGCGTTCCATTTCTTTGTCTTCAACCAATAGCAATGAATTGCCCACTGTAGGTTATGAGCCAACTGCGGAAAAGTCGCGACCTATTCACAGGGCTTTTCTCTGTTTGCTTATTATACAGACTATGTGAGTAAAGTCGGCGTTAAAACAGGTGTCAGCGTAGACTATGTGAGTAAAGTGAGCGTTAAAACAGCTGTCAGCGCAGTTGTGACAAATAAGTCTTTTCACTGAATCAGCCCACTATAGTTTAGAAGCCAACTGCGGAAAAGTATCGAGCTATTCATTGGGCTTTTCGCTGTTTTCTCATTATACAGACGATGTCAGTAAAGTCAGCGTTAAAACAGGTGCCAGCGTAGTTGTGAAAAATAGGTCTTTTCATTGAATCAAAATGAAATTTGTCTATCGAAAGAGAGGTGTCAGCGTGGTTATAACGAGTCAATCTGTCGAAAAAAATCTAACTTAAAGAATGTGCACTAAATTTAAGCGAGAATAGCTCCTTCTTCATGCCTTTAATTCCTGCTTGTTTTTCCGAAGGATTTTGTTCGCTCTGCCAACTGGAAAACAACTGCTCACTATGGGTTATGAGCTCACTGCGTAAAAGACGCAGGTTAGTCACATGGCTATTCGATAGTTTCCCAATTATACAGACTCTGTAAATGAAGTTGGCGTTTTAAATGGTGTCACTTTGTTTTTTATCAGTCAATCTTTTCACTATGTATAAGTTATATATGAGCTATGTATAGTTAAGTTATATATATAGTTATGTTAACATATATAGCTAAGTACACGCGATTTATTTTCTGCAATTTCTATTTTTGCCTGTGGACCTTTATAATTTCTATACGAAAATTGTATCATTTGTACACGTTGTATTATTTATATCATTTGTACAACTTGCATTTACGTTTGTTTTTCTTAGTTTAAAGAGCTACTTTTTGTGGTTTTGTTGTTTGTTGTTTTTATTGTACATTGTTGTTGTTATGTACAACGGCTCCTGGGCCTAGTCAAGCTGCAACTCGCAGCTTATAGCCCAGGAGGCCGTCCAGCGGTTGTTCTGGAGAATAAATGAAATGAAATGAAAATGAAATGAAAGTTATATATAAGCTATAAGCTTCATGGAATCACTGATTACAGGTCCGTTGTGTTGGCGGAAGGCTTGCGCGTGGACGTCAAACAGCCTAATACGACCTATCTGGGGCTTCATGGATCGGGCGTATTCTGCTCTGTGTTACTTAGACTGTAAGATGCCTACGATATTGAAGGGAAACAGGCGGCCCAATGTTTGTTGGCTAGAATAAAAGTCTAATGCGTTAAAGTTTCATTGAGGCAGGCATACAGCTGGGGTGTATGCTTAATCGCAAATTACAAAGAAACGTGGGTTATTTCGTGCAGTCCTCCGACTGTGTCCATCTCCGCAGGACATCCACCTCTCAGAATGGAAAGGCGCTAATTCTTAAGTGCAGAGCACTTTAGGAGCTCGCCTTGTTGCCCTAGCTCACTTGCTCGACCCAAGTATATAGAGAACCAGTTCGGCGCCCGGGGTAACGCTGTTGTTCGCGGCGTACCCCAGAGGCTTCATAACCCAAGCGGTTTATATATAGTCATAAGCGTTCGAAACTTGTAAAACGCTTGCGCTTGTCATAAATCTTCGCGTTGTTTAGCGCGAAGAAAATTTTAGGTAATGATGGTTTCATTTTAGTGGCGTGAGCCCAACTAGGGCAAAGAGCGCCAAAAACAGACGGCAAGTAATTAAATATTAAAGGTGAATAGTAAAATTGAATAGCAACAGAGGTAAACACAAATAAAGACAAAGAAGATGGCTGGTGTAGAGGACTAGGTTGTGATTATGGATGGTACGGTATGAGATTCAGAAATTTAACTTCGGATGAATACTTAGAAGCACGTTTGACAGAAAACATTGGTTCTTCGCCTAAGAAGTGCGATTTGTGGAGTGGGATTTGCGTCTGTAGAGTTTTCGAAAGTGTTTTCGCCGTGTGGTTTGAAGTGCCTTGCATGTGATTAGTATGTGAACTACGGATAGGCTTCTACACACCTGCCGCACAGGGGTCTCGAAGACCCAGTGAGCAAGTGTAAATATGTTACATAAGTGTGGCCTATGCGTAGCCTGGTTAAAGCTACTTCCGTGTGTATGTCTTGCTTGTCTGTTATGTATCGACCTAAGTGTGCATTTATGTTATGTATCTACCTAAGTACCTAAGTGAAAACTATAGGTACATTTGAGGAACAATACACGTAATTACTGGCACTACCCGCGTTCCTTTAGTTAAGGAGGCCCATTGGGTTGGTTTTTACGATAGTAAAGGCAAAATGGGGCAGTGCAACGCCGGCACGTGCGGGGTGAAAAGCACAAAGAAAACAGAACCACCGCTGGCGCAGTTTCAGGCAGGGGGCGCTGGAGCCCTGCGAAGGCGGGAAGTTTGAATTGCATGGGGTGGCAGTACTAAGCGGATAACGGTGGTACATCCCATTATGGCGAATCACTGCTCTGCGCTTCCGAAAACTTTCACATTTTTATTTATTTATTTTACATACTGCAGGCCCTAACCAGACCCTTGGAAGAGTAGATGGATTGGTAAGATGAAACACAATAACGGCCCACAAAAAACATTTTAAAAACGTATTGATACACACAGGATACTTTGTGATACACATGCATACATTCTTAGGAAAAATCAGTCTCTTCTAGACGGTTCA
The DNA here is from genome assembly GCF_048455015.1 of Haemaphysalis longicornis. Lineage (NCBI taxonomy): Eukaryota > Metazoa > Arthropoda > Arachnida > Ixodida > Ixodidae > Haemaphysalis > Haemaphysalis longicornis. The sequence goes on along the minus strand of NW_027526225.1, from coordinate 18,808,882 downwards.
TAAAAGATTCCAACGTGTAACAATTCACATCATTGACCGGCAGCACTTATGTGTGTTGACACGACTAGCAGGCTGACAAATGACCGTGTGATGGTTTGTCCTGAGTGAGTGTTTAAATGGGTCCTGTAAGTACCGAGCGCGCGGTATCTTAAAATGACCGTGATAGAGTAAGTATTGGAACTTTAACCCAGAAGTTATTCTTCGTTTGGAAAGTGGCTGAAGATTTGCTCTAATAATTAGGTTGGTGGCGCTTGAATGCCGCGGCGAATAATTAGAGGAGATGAACCGTTCAACTAATTTCTGAGTTTGTTCAATTTTGTCTTTTAGGTGTTGTTTGTGGTAATTCCATATCAAGTTGGCATATTATAGGCAGGACGAATAAGTGCCCGGTATGCATTTCCTTTGACTCGGGTAGTAGGATTTGGCAAAGTTCTTCGAAGAAAGGATAGTTTTCCTACCGCTTTTTGCAGACGGTGTCAATAGGGAGTTCGCAACTTAAGTTCGCTGAAAGCGTGACGCCAAGGTAGTTCACCTGATTATTTTTAGGGAGTTCAATATTTTCTAAAGTGTACGAAAAATTAAGCGGATGCTTCTTATTAGTGAATGTGACGCATTTGGTTTTGGATGCATTCAGTCTCATACCCCATTTCTGGCACCAAGCATGTACATTTTTTAGTGAGTTGTTCTGCCCGATTTGGTCCTCTGATTCTCTTATAACTGTATACACGACACAATAATCTGCGAAAAGGCGCATCTGGATTGGTGACTGGATACAAAATTGGATATCATTGATATAAATAAGAAATAGTAGAGGCGCAAGGGCTGAACCCTGCAGTACCCCCCCGAGTACAAATTGAGTTTATCGGACGTGTGTGTGTTTCCGGCTACACATTGTGTTCTGATCTGTAGGAAGCTTTGAGTGGAACGGCTTTACTTTTTTTAATTGCAGAGCACTTACGTCGCTTACCCTGTCGTAGTAGTTCTTTTTCTGTCACACTGTTAAGCAACTGCCGGAATCAGGCGTCGCCGAAAGATAGCAGAAATAATTAGAGCCCCGAGGCGTTACGTCATAACGGGCACAATGAGGGGCTTCGAAAAACAAGCGGTTTATACAGTCAACCATTGGAAACTCCAGAACCACTGGCGCTTGTTATAGATATCCCCGTTCTTTTTGACAAACAAATGAGAAGGTATATTTCAGGTAAACTCTGTGTATATAACTTGCAGCCCCAACGCTTTATTAGTTAGAAACACCCATTGTGAAGGTTTTCGCGACAGTAATAAAAAAACGTGGCCGCAAAAATGACGTGTTCAAAACTGAGCAGTAATGCGCTGGTAGGAGCGAGATAAAAGAAAGCACGAAAAGTGCAGAACTCCCGCTGGCGCTGTTTCAGTCACGATGCGCGCGAGCACTGTGAAGGTGTAAAATTTTAATCCCATTGAGCCAACCAACGTTCAATTCATAAAGAGAGGAGCGAGACAGCGAGGCGAAGAGCGTGATGGCTAGCAGCAGTGAGCCGATAAAAGTGCTACAGCCCAGTATGGCGAATCAGTGCCGCGATTCAGATACCCTTAAGACAGCTTTCCCGTTGAGTGCCCGCTTTCGATTTTTCTTCTTTTACTGCCCCTTGAACGCGAAATACTTGGAAAACGTCGTATTTTCTCATTATCTCATATGGAAGATAAAGACTTACGCTCACACTTCCTGCTTAGCTCTGTCATGCCCTTGAGAATCAGCGCGAAAAACATTTCGGAGAGGGGTTTTTTCGCGCTCTTTTTCAAGGTGCCATGTGTACCCAACTAGCCCAAAGTCAAGCTTTATTGCATCACATGTCATGCCCCTTTCGTGTGTTGGTACGACCCAATGGTAAGACTGCTACCATCGCGCGCTAATGTATCCAGAGACGTTACTGACATTAGCGACTAAGTTCACAGAGGTTTCATGCAGCTGGCGCACACACTGACCCAAGTGCTTACTGCTCGGTCCCGTAACAAGGTGAACACACCTCGACTTGCTGTTGGTAGCTGGGTATAAGAACTGCACGGACAGCGTACATAAAAATACAACATGAAAACAGTATATAACAGCTTTCATATAAAAATACCGTTGCATATGGAAACCCTAAGTACAAATGGCTGCAACCTTCCTAACAAGCCTTTGTATTTGACAACAATTTTTTTAGTAAGGGAAATAGCGATATCAATATCTCACGGCGCAGTTTACTCGTTTTGTGGCAAGAAGTGCCTCAGGGTGGATTTATTGATCGAAGCGGCTGTACGTTTAAGCCGGTGCTGTTTCAATTATAGTGAGATATTTTCTGTAGGAATATCCAACGACTGCACCAAAGAGTCGACACCTAGGGACTATAAAGTACGCCTGTTTGGGTGCTGTTGAAAACAGAAATTACGAGTTGTCAATTGCGTTGACCCTGCTTCTAGTGGGTATTCGCAGAACTACAGCAAAATTTGCTTGTGTCCTGCAATATTATGCAATTGAACTTAGTTGCAAGCAAAGATTTTATTTGAACTCGAGTGACACAATGGGTAATTCAAGCAAAGATTTTGTTTGAACTCAAGTGAAGCAACGGGAAATTAAATGTAACAAGTCACTGCACAGAAGCCACATTGCTTCCTCGCACAAAGGAGGATTTGTTGGCGAAAACATCGAAGTGCATTACACAATTTCAGATGCCCACAAAAGCACACGAATATTCTGGTCAGAATGCTCGCATTACAAAAAAAGCCTCGTTCTGCCATTTGTGCAACGTTCAATACTAACGGCAATGATTGAAGATCGACGAGTCAGCACTTTAAAAATACATGTGCATGAAACATCGTACGCGTGATATCTATGTAATTCTTGGTGAAGGTTTTGACATTTCTTACAGCCATCACTCTCTTGAGTAGATACTAGCGGACATTGAAATTTCGAGTATGACTCGACTAGTTACTCCATTTTTAATAACAAGCCATAGGAGAATTTGAGAGATTGGGCGAGTTGGTTCTTGATTGAATTATAACTAACCGCGCGAACAATTAGACGAAGGAAGAAAGAGAGTGGCTACACCGACAATCGCTGGTCCGTGTAGCCGCTCTCTCTTGTCAGTGCTTGTCCGTGTAGCCGCTCTCTATCGTCCTTCGTCTAGTTGTTCACGCTGTTAGCAATTATTAAATGGGGAACTCGACATTTGGTTTGGGAAACGTTTCGTATTCGTCGAGCATTCGGACCTATGCAGATTGACTATAGCTGCCAAACACGTTGCAGCCCCAGAGGTGTACGACCGACAATAAGAATACCAATGTCAGGCACTTAAAAATAGTTAAACACAAAGTGTCACTGAACTTCATGTACACCCTTTATTCTGTCGAGACGTGTGCAAGCCCTATTTTGAAAACCTTATAAGCCTACACACTAAAAAACATAATGCGGTGACAAGAGCCTCCCGGGACTGCCGTGTTTTTTCAAAAACATTATTCCCGGCATTCATGTTCGCACGGTGGCTAGAACACCGCACTAGGGGCACTCCATGTGGGCATGTCCTGATGATCCCTGCACCTCCAGAGCGTGTTACGAGGAGAGGAAGGAGCTCTGGGTTGCACATATCCGGGGATCCAAATCTCCTTGGTGAACCGAGCCACTGCTGTCGTCGTCAGGCTCATGCCACCGGCCACCCCACCCTCTTAACTGCATTGTACAGTAAGGTTTCTCTCTCTCTCGTGTTCGGTAGCATTGCGAATTATTCCCATGCCAACAACACTGCTCTGAAGGGTACGCCAGGCTAAACTGATATTTCTTTCTCTTACCAGGTGTGGCTCGAGGTCTGCTGGGCCAAAGAAGTCTTCGCATGGCTGGAATGGCTGGAAGAATGACTCGCCGGTTTCAGATATACTTTTGGGCTTGTAAAAGTGACCTCTCATTGTGAATGATATGGCCGCCGTCCAATTGATGCCCCTGTTCTGCATGTCGCTTATGTAGGACATGACCTCGAACTGCAACGTTTGAAGACGCGCAAGACGAATAGGCACATTAATGGTTGAAAATAACGGTATTGAGGCAGAGTGTCTCGCGGATCTTACAGCAGTTTTATGACTGACCCAGTCGAAAAACACAAGAAATTCTTTCGCACAACAGAAATTTCTGTTGTACAACAGGATCATCTGTCGTACAGCAGGGATCTGTGTTGGGACTACAGGATGGTCTGTCGTACGACAGGAATCTATGTTGTTTAACTACAGTATGTCTGTCGCACAACAGAGATTTCTGTTGTACAAACGACAGAATGTCCCATTTCATTACAAGATAATCCTGTCGTAGAATCTGTTGTGTTTTTTTATTCGGAACAGATGTATATTTGTGCACGCTGAATTGTAGGAACCATTTAAGTTCAAGTTTAGTTCCCGGAGGAATTTATGAGGACCAAGCCCATAGCACTGAACCCACCTAAACCAGCACGGGAACTGCGGATGCGCCAGACCAGCGGGGAAACAAAGACGTAACATGCGGGATCGCCAATACGGAAATACGTTTTTTTCCAGACGAGCCGTAATAAGTAAAGGAGAACAGTGGAAATACGCGACCAAGTTAACTTTTACTGTCAGAGAAAAAAGCGTGAATTGATTCAAACTCAGCCCATTGAAAGTACAAATATCGTTTGTTTTCTGACAGGCTGTCACGCATGCTACGGCACATTCTTTAGATTGTTGCATAAATAAGCTCAATGCACATGTCATTTAAAACAGCAAACTCCAATGGCTCGAAAAAAAATTTCGCAAATTGCTTGTGAATTGTTTGTAATTGATATATAAAAGACAACTCGCTTTTCGCTTTTATAGTACACCTTTCCTTTGGCTTTCAGGGTATACAGGCCCCAATGGCCCGTGTACCCCAAAAGGCTGAATTTGCAGCAGCCACACTGCACCAGGCCGGCATTTTATTCCGTTTTATATTGGCGCATATCTCTGCAAACGCATTGCTAAATACGAGAAAGAAAATACTCGGGCACACCGCCTCCGCACGTCCTGGCAGACTTCTAATGCGCACCATCGCGTATAGGAAGGCAAGAAACCACGCCAATGGATAGCGCCTTTTGGACATTCTGGACCGCCTTTGTTTGCGTGTAGGAGTCCAAACATTTGATCGTGGACCCACTGGGGACCCAAGATTTTATCGTGAGATGACGTCAAGCATCCTTGACGCCAACATGGTTTCCTCGACATCACTTACGACCACGGCCTAGTTTGCAGAGATCGGCTCTTATGAAAACTACCAACGTACAATATTAACAGCGGAGCTGCTGTAGCTGGATGTGTGGAACGTAACCTGTAACGCGTTAAAAACACAAAAAAAAAACGGTGAGCGCTGATCAGCGCGTGCCTCGAGGTGACCAGCGAGAGTGTCCGAGAGTGGTGATGTGTCCTTTACTGCTCACATACAAAAAACTTCTGCAGCTTCGGAGTTTTTGACACGTGGCGGACAAGGAATATACACGTGCCCGAAGAACAAGAGGCCTACCAAGAGGCGTATCCTTCTGCTAACGGAGAAGGATAGCGTCGACAGCAATTCTACACAGCGCGGTTAAACGGAAAAAGTGTTGGGAAGAGACAACCACTAGCCGAAGACGCCGAGTAACACCAGCGACGTAGAGACAGCAATGGTATGTGCCCTTCACCGCTGACGTAGAAAGAAATCCTGCAACTTTGCTACGGTTCAGACCTTGCGCGACTTCATGCAAGCTTCTCCAGTTTTATTCGGGGTGGGTTGCCTGCTGGTCTTGATAAGCACGCGCGTGCATTGGTTTTTTGGGAAGGTTTTAAAACCGCACTCGAAGACGGTGGTGGCACTCTCTTGTCCTATGATGAAGCTATCAATCGCATCACTGAAACCCGGAGGTAGTAAAGCAAAGCCTGGAGGCTACCGAAGAATATGTTCTAGCTGACACTGAATGCGACAATCTCCGGGTGATTGTTAGAAAGGCGTAAAGATGCGCGTGGACAACCTTGCCGGTGTATGAACACTCTTTTAATGATATAGACGCCATCTGCGAAGGCCTCCTCCTATTCAGCTTCTAAACACTGACTCCATTCTCCAAAGAAACATCTACAAGGCTAAAGCATCTGCGGGCCAAAATACTGCGATTTTGTCTGCTTTCCAAACACTGCATATACTGTGTCAATAATGCCAGAAAGTAGGCGACTTCCGCTTCCTGCTTTGCAGGCACTGGAACTTTGTCGCATGCAACTGCGTGTTGCTACGAGTAAGCCTGGGCATACACTAGCTGCTGTCTACGCGTCCACGGGCAGGCGATTCTTCCTTAACATTAACAGGTTCTAGAAAATCTTCCAAAACTACCCTGAATGTTTCCTCCAAAAATAACCATAATCGGTCTGGTTGGCTTCAAACGCAAGCCACACATACCGGCCCCACCTGTGAAATGTTTTGCCTTTGTGCACATTTTTAAACAACTGAATTATTGATGAATTGTGGGGACTTAACGCACCAACTCTACATGGTCGATGAGGCGCGCAGTAGCCGGGTCCTGGAAATTAATTGTGACAATCTGGAGGGGATATATAATGCACGCTGAAATCTTAACACGCGGGCGTTTTCGCTTTTCGCCTGCATCAGAAAAGCGGCCGCCGTGGCTTGGAATCGTACCGCCTCCCTTGGGCCACCATTAAACCCCATACGCATGTCTTCACATGTGTCCGTGACGGGTACCTCAGCGGCCATGGCAATTGAGATCTCTTCGTCGCGAACTACCATTTCTGTCAAACTTATAAAAAAACATGAACGATGGCTAGCGAGCTCGAGCTCGCTGTGGTGCGATCTCGTTTTAACAATGTCCAAAAGCAGTCAGCCAAAAAATGTGCTTTTTCATTGACTCCCGGTCTGAACTTGTGCACTTAGCATCACTTGCGAAAAAACTGATGACATGAACATATTTCCTGCACCTCCAAGCTACGCAAAAGCGGCCGAGCGCAGAACTTCCAAAGCTTTACGCTCACTGGCGAGTCAACCCTAATGTTGCAGTTGATAATGCAGCCTCATTGGGCCACAGCCGCTCTGTTACACAGGTACTGGTCCTTTTGGGAAGAAAAGACGCGACAACCTTCCCATCCGTGAATGCCTGAAGAATGTAGCGGTGCATTTGGAGTGATACAAGACTTGAGTATCTGCTTCTGCATCTAACGGAAGCTAAATTCAGCTTGAAGATGCCTTTTTGGCTGCTTTACTACTTGAACTACGTCTGAACGTGACCCACTCAATGCATTTTCTGCTCGAAATCTGCCAGGAATCTTCACGACTTTGTTCAAATACGACGTAAGAGAAGATATTGAACACGTGATCTGCATATACTCAAAATGTAGAATTCCATGACAGTCTCTTCTAATTTTTCCGTGAGTGCCGCATCATGTAGGTCTTCAATAGTGCGAATTTTGGGCCTGTGGTCGGACCCACGCGAGGAGGCATGGGCTTACAAATCTCTCTTTGTGTCTTTGGTGGCCAGTGGCTTGGACGAATCATCACGAAGAAACTTTACTGCGATGTGTTCAAAAATTCGTGCGCATCGCCTCTAGTTTTTAATACATCGACTTATGTATTTTCTCATATGGCGTACCAAGCTAGACAAATTTGGTAGGCAAACCTCGCATTTACCGTTAAATGCAGTCTCTACCTCTTCGAGTGGAGATCGGTGTTCCACCTGTTTGAAAACGCCGTCAAATTTAGTCACCGTCACTCAGGTCCGTGCCACCAACACGGCGGTTTTATTTTTTGCGGGGCAAATTTACCAACTGCAGTACGAACGCAAACCGTTTTACCCCATAAGGTGTAAAACAGTTGTGTGGAGAGCGACGACATTCCGGAGGCGTAACTTCCCGCATACCCTAGCTAGAACTTGTTCCGCAGCTTTCGGGATCCCCTAGAAAGTCTGTCAGGCGGGTTTCAGGGACAAAACAAACGCGAGTGGAAACGCTTCATTCGCCGAACACGTAAACGCCTTTAGCCTTCCGATCCTTCTTCGGCATACCTCTAGTGGCCGTCGTTTCAGTGCATTCACGTCTCCTAGTAACAATTACCTATTATCCGTGCGAACGTCTTAGGTGTCGAAAGATGCCGCAAATAAATATTTCCAAGAAGCATCGGTGATGTCTAATAGAAAAGAAATGTGCCTACAATTGAAAGTCCGTATTTGAAGGCAGACCGAGGAATGTTTTCCGGGAACTTGGTCATGGACGTGGGTAAGATGCGGCAATCTTCCTGGCGTCTGTCCTCGAAGGAAACGTGTGTCAGGAAGATGACAAGGGACGGAGGGGTTTCGTCCCTGCATAGCGCAAAACATAGACACAGGAATCAATAGGATTTAGTTAGTCTAGTTGGTTTCGAATCAAGCTCGCACCGTTAAAGACACCATAAATATAAAATACGTTTTGTTCATTAAAGTATTGCTGTCTTCCGACGTCTTTATTCCGTCTTTATCCGAAACTTCAGTTAAAGTTATCAAATAATGGAGATCTAAAGTAAATCCATGACTCAGTGGCGAGTCCTCAGCCACTTCCTGGAGATTTCTTTACGATGCCGCAAAATCTTGTTTGTGTGATATGCGGCCGTTGATTTGGGCCACCAGCTATAAAAACGTCTAGGCGATTGTAGTGGGGTCCCTATATTTTTAGTTTGATCGCATCCCTTGAATGCTAAGATACAGTACAACGTTGATAAAAATGATGATGATGATTGGATGTTTATGGCGCAAGGCCAACTAGGGCAAAGAGCGCCAAAGCAATGGTTATTTATGACGGTTGAAGATGTAACCCCTAAGATTGCTGAACAAGCGCAGAGATTAAAATAGTAAAATCAGTTAGACAATGAGGATGGGTGGTGTAAAAGGGCAGGGTGTGATAGTGCAGGGCATGAAACTATGTGCAAGAATTACGCGTGATAGGAAATAAGCTGTAAAAATTTGATTTCGCTAAGAAACCTAAAAGTGCGTTGTAGAGGGACTATGGGATCATCCGCTAAAAACAATGCTGGATGTAGTGGGATGTGTTGTCTGTATACTCGTAGGAAATATTTGCGTCTTGTTCTGTGGAGTGCTCTGCATATAATGAGAATGTGAATTACGGATAGGCCCTCTTTTGCGAAAAGACCAGAGTCCAGAACCCGTCGAACATGAGGTGTTTATTGACACATACCCCAAAGCATAGAAGAAGAAGTTTGTGCGTGTGTTCAGACTAATTTCGTAGGTAACCTGCTGTACAATCTCTGCGTAGGTATGTGCCTGATTTGAAGCTATGAACCAGAATACATTTTCTAACATCCTCCCGCCGGCGAAAAGAGGGGCATTAACTCGAAGCTTCCAGCCGATACAGATGTTGCACTGCACGTCGAATACGAGATCCGTCCGACTTCTTCAGAAGACAAAGACGAACTCTGTTGTCAGAGCCCGGAAAAGTTTTTTTTGATCACCGCCAGATCCCAAAGCGACCTTGGTGTTTTCTCGTTCACAATGAGGACGATATCGCCATCTTTAGCGTCGCTTGAAGATGCATTATGTACAGTGTGGGCGGATGGCAACTGCAGTATGTATTCTCTACGCCACCTACTCCAAAAAGCTTCAAATAACTCTTTCCGTCGTCGCCAGCGTCCCCGAAATTGTTTTTCTGATGACTTCTGGATCTCTAAGATTCCACCTTCTGGTACTGACAGCAGTCTTCTGCCGATCAAAAAATGTGCGGGAGTTAAGGGCTCCTCCTCTAGGGACGCTGAAAGGGTAGTCAGTGGCCGCGAGTTTACAATGGCTTCAACTTCTATAAGTAAAGTGTACAGTTCATCATAGCCAAAACAATTAGCTTTTAAAACTTTTCTCAGTGATTCCTTGATCGTTGTCATAATGTTGTAAACAACAACAACATCCTATAAACAACAACAACATCCTTTCAGAATGTTGTTGTTGTTTTTTCTGGAAAAATAAAAATTGAATTGAATTGAAAGTCTTTCCCAAAATCGGCCCCACCAGGCGGCTCGCTCGGCTATGAATTTACAGTGGATTTGGTTTTCCCTATAGTACTTCAATGTTCCCTCATCTCGTATCGTCCTCCAAATAGTTTTCAAATCTTTCGAAGCTCTTTTGAAAGTGAGGCTGTTGTCTGAATACACTGTCTTGCATATTCCTCTCCTGGCTGTAAAACGACGGAATGCATCTAAAAATTCCCCGCATTTCCCCGAGGGGAAGAATGAGAAAGTGCGAATGCACGAGTTGAATTTGCGCGGTTCGGTAATGTTCGCGAAAGAGAGATCACACACACACACACAACTACAAAGAAAGAAAGATGCATTTATTCACAGACACCTATTTGTGTTGTCGTTGTACTTGATTGCTAGAGCGGATCTCAGCTTTGAAATTTCGTGTCAGTACTCCTTTAAGCAGGTGCATTAGCCCTTCTCACGCCCGATTCTTGGCCAATCCCCCACGTGGGTATGTGCCATGTCAGCGGCCAAGCAGCGCGCGCCCATCTCCCCCCGTTGCCAAGGAAGACGAGGAGATTCCTGGCCAATCCCCCACGTGGGTATGTGCCGTGTCAGCGGCCAGGCTGCGCGCGCTTATCTCCACGTGCGCGGACATCGCCGGTGGACGCAGGTTCAGGGTCGCTTAAGAAGTGCATTGCACTTAAAAGTCTTGCGTGCTGAGACTTCGCACAATCTCGAGGTGTACTGCTCGCACGACGGCACAAGTGAAGATAACAATGTAACATTTCTTGGCTCCGTCTCCTTCTCGAGGGTACAATGGTCCAGGAAAGTCAACTCCAATGATACTGAACGGTTCGCATTTGGTGACTCTATACCTTGGGAGAGGAGCGAATGGCTCGCTCATTGCCTTCGCTAAATGCCTCTTGCATGTACTGCACTGACTGATCACTTTTTTAACCATTTGACGACCTCTGATAATGCAATATTGCTCACGTAACTGCACTAACGTATCTCGAACGCCGGCGTGAAAAAGCCGTCTGTGCTCGTTTTCAATTATTAATCTTGTAAATTCGTCGTCTGGAGGAAGTACGATTAGGTGTTGCTCGCTGGTCGTGAAGTCGGAATTCTGTAGCCGTCCTCCCACTCTAATCAAACGATCGTCATCACGATAGGGCAAAAGTTTGCTGATCACTGGATGAGTCAAATATTGAGGATAAAACGCCCGTTCTTGAGCTTTGTAAATCCAAACTTTCTTGGCGTTTTCAGTTTTGCCAGTGATTAGGGGTCCAGTTATTTTTCCGCGAGAGTTAGGAGAATTGTGAACAAACCGCATTATCCAAGCCGTGATGTTCAAGACCTTTGTCATGTTGTTGATCCTTGCGAGGTCAAAAAGCTTGGAACTATTCCTTTCAGTTACGGGTGAAACTAGTGTCCGTTCTTCTCTGGTTTCCGCATACGGTTCGCCGCGAAATGCTCTATTTGGCCATTTGTCGGTTCCTTTGAGCAGCCAGTCAGATCCTTCCCACCAAAGTTTGCTTTCTTGCAATTTCTTAGCCGATATTCCCCGCGTTAATAAATCTGCAGGGTTCTGATCTGTCGGGTAGTAACGCCACTGTTCAATATCGGTTAGGGAAAGGATGTCACTCACTCTGTTTGCAACGAACGTATTCCACTTTCCTGGGCTCTAGTTCAACAATCCTAGAACCGCAGACGAGTCTGTCCAAAACGACACTTGGCCGCGGGTACCATACTCCTTCTGTACGGTTGACATCAGCCGAACTGCTGTTAGAGCCCCAAGAAGTTCCAACCTTGGTAGGGTCTGCGTTTTCACGGGGGCGACTCTTGTCTTGACGATGAGCAGTCTAGTCATTATGCCACTGGTAGTTTCGACTCGCACGTAAACTGCAGATTCATAAGCTGATGTGCTTGCATCAGAAAACACGTGGGAGGTTGTTTTGCTGGGTTCATTTGACAGCACAAAGCGTGGTACCTGTATAACGTTAAGAAGACGAAGGTCTTCGCACCACTTGTCCCATTTAGTTTTTAAGTCATCCGGCAAATTTCCGTCCCAGTTCGCCTTCCTCTTCCAAGCCCTCTGAAAGAGTACCTTGGCCTTCACTTTGTACGGAGTAATAAGGCCGTATGGATCGTATATTTTGGCTGTGATTTTCAGCATATTCCTCTTCGTGCTTGGAATTGAGGCTACCAGTTGCATAATTTCAGACGTGTCGAACCCGTAGGTATCCTCGTCCGGGTGCCATAACACGCCTAGAACTTTCTTCTTTTGAGGGTTCGTGAACTTAACATCAGAGTTAACGGTGTTGTCCCCTTCACCAGCGGTCTTCAGTTGCGCTTGATTAGTCGTCCATTTTCTTAGGTGCATTACTGCTTTGCTAATGACTTAGGCTGCATTGTCACATAACAACAAGGCATTCTCGGTAGAGTCGGCGCCTGTCACAAAATCGTCAACGTAAAATTGATTTTTCATGGCCTTTGTAAGTTCATCATGCGGACCTGTCGAAGTTTCAAAATGGTAGTGCAGCGTGGCGCTCAGTACAAAGGGACTTGAGGTAGCACATACCTACGCAGAGATTGGACAGCAGGTTACCTACCAAATTAGTCTGAACGCACGCACAAACTTTTTCTTCTATGCTTTGGGGTATGTGTCAATAAACACCTCATGTTCGATGGGACTGTTCGACGGGTTCTGGACTCTGGTCTTTTCGCAAAAGTTTGGTGCCGAAACCCGGGAGTGGGGGTAAAGGTGGCTGCTGAAGGTACATGGTGGCGTCGCGCTTTGTCGTGGAGTTTTTTGTGGACTGTTGACCCGTCCGATACGATTTCTATGACCTCCTCACTGCTGCGAACTTCCTTCTTCAGGAAGTCTAGAAGCGCTGAAAATGTGCTATGAGTGTCAGCTTCCTCCGGCTTCTGTTGACAGTACCGAAGTACAAGCTCGTGAGGTAGCCGCTTCTCGATAGCCACCCTGAGCAGAGCACTGTACTGCTCCTGCTTCACCCCTAGTGATTCAAGAATCCTGACGTTCTTTACCACTTCGTCGTAAATATGTCGCAGTGCCCCAACGTTTTGCGCTGAATCAACAGCCTGCAGTTGTAGGAGGCGAGTCATGTGGTCGTTCATCGCAAGGTTCTTCCGCCCAAAGCGTTCCTCCAGTAGATCTATCGCTATCTGGTAGTTGCTTTCAGTCAGGGAAAGTCCACTGATCGTATCTTGCGCCGTACCAACAAGGTAGCCTTTGAGATATTTAAACTTGTCAATTGTCGACAACTCCGAGTTCCGGTGTATGGTGGCCTCATACTGGTCTCAAAAGGAACGCCAGCGTTGAATGGTTCCATCAAATTTTCCTAGTTTCATTCGAGGGAGCTTAATAGAGGCGCTTAAGTGCACACGAACTACGCTCGATGGCTCTACGTTGTTCATTGGGCCGTTTGATGCTTGTGGGCGCTGAATTTCTGCGATTTTTCGGGAGAGCTTGGATTTTGCCACACATATCGAAACGTAATACCCTTCTGCAGCTTCCCACTCTTGTTCTAAATTCTGCTCATCAGCGGTGTCTTCAATTTGTTTGTCTATGTCTCGAAGTGCTGATTCTTTCATCACAAGAACATTCAAAATGTCCTGCAGCTCACCGATAGACGCAGTCTGGGAGTCCAACAAAGTGTTGCTGTCACTAATGGTCTTCGTCACGCCAGCTCGAAGGGTGGCCCGCTTGCGCTTGTGTCGATCCATTCTGTGGAGGGCTTTGGTGTGCAATCGACTACGCGTAATCAGGTACGGCGTAGCACACCACTGCGTTGAGGTGGAGGCGGCGTGAAGCTTGAGGGCAGCTAGAAGCGTCGGGTCGGGACTAAGCACATTGTAGAAGCGCCGTTTGTTACTTCAGTCGCGCAGGCTGCTTCTTCAGTGGTCTTCAGGAGAGGTTTCGTCGAGTCTTCAGAGGGATTTCGGCACCAAACTTTTGCGAAAAGACCACAGTCCAGAACCCGTCGAACAGTCCCATCGAACATGAGGTGTTTATGGACACATACCCCAAAGCATAGAAGAAGTTTGTGCGTGCGTTCAGACTAATTTGTTAGGTAACCTTCTGTCCAATCTCTGCGTAGGCATGTGCCTGATTTGAAGCTACGAACTAGAATACATTTTCTAACACCCTCCCCACACCTGCTACAGAAGGGTCTCGGAGAACCAGTGAGCAGATGGGAGTGTGTTGCTGTGTGTGGCCTATCCGCAATTTAGCAAGTGCAACTTCAATAAATCTGTTGTGTGAGTCAGTAGTGTATGGTCCTAGGTGTGGTTTAATTAGGTGTAAGTTGTTGTCTGTCTGTGTGCTCCAGTCGGCTTGTCAGGTTCTGCGAAGGTGTTCTCTTATGTATGGCTTGAGGTCGGTGTACGGTAATTTTGTAATGTCCAGTGTGTTCGTGTGTGCCGCAGCGGCGGCCATTTGGTCTGCGGTCTCATTTCCTGCAATCCCACAGTTACTTGGTACCCAACATACAATCACTTCGAGATTTTTGGCATGCGCTGATATTAGAGTCTTAAAAACTAGATTTATGACGTGATTTTTAGAACGCTTTATGGGTTGATAATGCATTTACAACGCTGAGTGAATCTGTGTAGATGATGGACTTTTGAATGTGATGTTGAACAATATGACCAGCAACAAGAAAAATGTCATACGCTTCCGCCGTGAAGATGCTCTAATTTACATGCATCGATGTAGTGGCCGTAAAGTTGGGTCCGTGCGCAGCACAAGACACCGCGATGGAAGTTTTCGATGCATCACTAAGAAATTCTGCAGCCTGGTATTTTTGCTGCAGATACTTAAAATGTGAAATCGCGATTTGTGGTACCCTGCTTTTCTGTAATTGTATAAACGACAGGTCACACGATACAGGGCGAAATTTCCAGGGGGCTATAAAGTCAATGGTAGATGTTCTGAACGTGTCCAAAAAGGAGATCGACAGTGCAGAAGCTTTCCTTCTCACCCTAAGTGATAAAGGTACAGACAGAGATGGGCGATTAAAAACAGCTGTGACGTGGATGTATCCATAAAAACAGGTTTAAAAGGATCGTTGTCGATTGATGATATTTTACAAGCATATAAAAGATCAACATACATTCGCTGGTACTCCAGGCACCACTTGTCACACTCCACATACAAGCTTTGAACAGGGCTTGTACGGGAAGCACCACACGAGAGGCGAAGCCCCAGGTGCAGCACTGGGTCGAGCATTTTTAGCGCTGTTTTTGTAGCCGACCCGTAGACAACACTACCGTAATCCAAAGGAGACCCTGCCTAAGCGGTATAAAGGCGCAGCAGGAGTTGTTTATCTGCACCGTATGATTGGCGAGACAGGACTTCCAAATATTCATTGTTTTTAGGCATTTTTTTAGTTGTTTCATGTGAGATATGAATGTGAGTTTTTCATCCATCACCACACCCAAAAACTTATGTTCCTTTTTAACAGGGATTGGGTCACCATTGAGGTTTATTTCAGGATCGAGCCTTACTCTACGTATCCTTGAGAATACGACACAGGTACTTTTTGTGGCATTAAGTTTGAAACCATTTTCGTCTGCCCAGCGAGAGAGTTTCTTTACCCCAAGCTTGACTTGACGTTCACATATGGATATGTTACAAGATTTAAAAGATATTTGTACATCATCCACATACACTAAACAGGAGATCGATGGAGGCAATGCATTCCGAAGCGAATTCATCTTGACGATAAACATCGTGCAGCTCGAAACTCCGCCTTGAAGCATGCCATTTTCTTGAATGTGAACTCTGGACAGTGCCGACCCGACTCTCATACGAAATGTTCGTTTGGCCAGGTAGCTATCAAGAGTGTTCAACATATTACCTGTTCCACCATACGATTTTAAGTCTGCAAGGATGCCGTAACGCCATGCCGTATCGTACGCTTTTTAGACGTCAAAAATACGGTCATGCAATACTGTTGGTGTATAAAGACATCTTTGATGTATTATTCTAATGCAACAAGCTGATGATTTCATGATCGCCCTGCCCGGAAGCCTGCCTGGCAGCCCTCGAGAAGACCATTGTACTCCAGAAAGTACACGAGCTTACGGTTTATCATCTTCTCGAGGAGCTTACACAGGCAGCTTCTCAGGGCGATGGAACGATAACTTGCTGGAGAGGAAGGGTCCTTCCCCTCCTTCAGAAAGGCCACAACTATGGCCTCCTTCCAAGACCCTGGAAACTGCCCCGAAAGCCATATTCTGTTGTAGAGGTGTAGGAGTGTCTCAAGAATGTCTGCGTGTAGGTGTTGTATCATGGTGTATGTAATGCTGTCTGCCACTGGAGCTGAGGGCTTACAAGTGGCCAGAGTAACCTTCAGCTCATGAAGTGTGAATTCAGAGTTGTAAGCAGAATTAGACTTGTTCTTGTCTCGTAAGGGCTTCTTTTCTGCAGATGTTTTGTGTTGCATGAAACTATTAGTGTAGTGTGCTCAGCTGGACACGTGTTGGAAGTGTTGTGCGAGTGTGTTAGCCTGGTCTTCCAGTGTGTCCCCTGTTGTACTAACCAGGGGCAGGCTGTGTGTCTGTTGTCCTTTTAGTTTTCGTATACGTGTCCAGACTTTGTGTGTCTGTGTATGAAGTGATGAAAGTGAGGAAGGTGCGCCAAATCTCCTTTTCGCCTCACTGCGCACTCGCCTCCCAAAAGCCTTGGCCCGTTTAAACGAAATGAGATTATTTGACGTGGGGTACCCGCGAAGGACACCCCACGCCTTGTTCTGCGCCTCTCGCGCCCGCCTGCAGTCCTCGTTCTACCAGGGCCTCCTTGGGGTGCGAGACCCACTAGAGGCCTGGGGAATGGACTTTTCGGCGGCGTCGAGTATGTGCGCCGTGACAAGTTGGGCGGCTTCCTCCACGTGTAGGTGTTTTATTGGTGTGTGGTGTGGTTGAGTTGTTTGTGTGAATGTGCTCCAGTTTGCTTTTGATTCATTAAACCTTTTATGGGAAGATGGACTGCTCGGGCCTATACCTATATACGTTAATGAAGTCGGGAAATGGTCACTACCATATGGGCCTGTGCCCACACCCCACTCAAGACATGGAATAAGAACTGCGGAACCAACAGCCAAGTCAAGATGCGAGTACGTGTTGTGTCCTAAGTTATGGTATTTAGGCTGCTTTTTGTTGAAAGGGCATGCTCCGGAGGATGTAAGAAACTTCTCTATCAGGCGACCTCGGGCATCCGTTCTGGAGGAGCCCCAAAGAGAGTTGTGCGCATTAAGGTCGCCTGTAGGTATGTATGGTTCGGGCAGCTGGTCAACCAGTACCTCGAAATCAGAGCTCAGAAGTGCAAAATCAGGAGAGATGTAAATGGAGCATACCGTTATCAACCTATGAAATATTATAGTACGGATCGCTACAGCCTCGAGGACAGTGTATACGAGAGAGTGTGGCATGCTAATGATTTGCGGGCGATAATGGCCACACCTCCTGAAGAGTGGGTGCAGCCAACACTGTCCTTTCTGAATACCTTGTACCTATTTAAGAAATTTGTTTGCTTATAATTGAGGTGGGTTTCCTGGAGACACATGGTACTTGGCTGACTGGAATGCAGAATCTCATACACATTGTCAAGATTTTTAAGGAGGCCTCTGCAGTTCCATTGGGTGATGTTTTCTGTTCCCATTATTTAAATTTAAGAATGACTAGTGTGTGTGTGTTCGTGTGTGTTCATGTGTCGTGTTTCGGGCCTGTTACTCTTGGATTAGTCTTTTTAGGCCTTTCTACTATCTTGGCTGTTGGAGGCCGCTCCTTGCGCTGCGTTGCAGGCAGGAAAAGCGTGACGACCATTTCGTCATCCGATGTCCTGGGGGTACCCGTCGAACCGGGCCCCCCGGATTTGGTCCCTTGGGGAGCCCTTCATTTGAGCCGCCACCGCCGCGGGTGTCGGGGACGCCAGAAGTGGCACAGTCGGTGCGGTGACGGTGGGAGCCGATGCGGGGCCCCCGATGTCCATCCCCTCGACACCCTCCGACGCACTGGAGGGCGGGGAGGGAGCGGCGGGAACGGCACCGGTCGCAATGGAAGAGGTTGGCCCCACAACCGCTGCTGCCTCAGCAAGCAGCGCGGTGGCGGGTTGGGCTGCTGCGGCAACCCAGGGGGAGGGGCGACGAAGGGACCAGGTCAGACTCGCTGAACTGGGTCCCTGTGGAAACCAGACGCCGCTCCGCCCCCTCCCCCCCCCCCCCGAGCTGCGTCGGCGTACCTCCCCAGGGGGAATGAGGCGAACCTCTTCCGCGCCTCTGGGAAGGTGATGTTCTCAGTTACCTTGATGTTGATTATCTTTTTTTCAATTTGAAATTTTTCGCACTTGCGGGAGTAGGCTGCATGCGCCCCCCCGTGCGCATCGTGCGCCGCGCATTTTGCACAAGTTGTTCGGCCACGGCAAGAGTTCGTGCCGTGCCCGAACCGCTGGCACTTAAAACAGCGCCGAAGGTTCGGGATGTAGGGACGGATGGAGCAACGGATAAAACCTGCATTTATGTGTTGTGGAAGAACTGCGCGGTCAAAGGTCAAGATATAGTGCTTGGTGGGAATCTCCTTATCGTCTCTGCGGATAGTGATGCGTCTCACGGCAGTGACGCCCTGATCCTTCAAGCCGGCAAGGAGATCCGCATCCGTTTAGTTCAAGAGATCCGTCTCGGATATATCACCTTGCGAGCTGTTCAGGCTCCGATGGGGTGTGACCCTGATGTCTAGATCAGCCAGTCTAGTCTGAGCCAGAAGCTTCGTGGACTGCTGCTTGTCATTTATTTCGATGAGGGGTTCACCAGACCTCTGTTTCTTGCACTTATGTGATTTTCCTACTATGGCTTCAAGATATTTTCCGATCAAGAAGACTGACTGCGATACAAGAGATTGGGTCAGATTGAGCGATTCCATCGCAAGAAATTGAGAAAAATTATCCGGTTCAGCAAATGTTAAAGACGGGGTTTGTAAATACCATAGGGCATAGTACAAAAGCAGGTAGACTGTGGTACTTTCTTTTTTGACCTTACCCTGGTAGTCAAAGAGGTCCCGGAGCTCCCTGCCTGGCAGACAGGCAGGGAGCCCATCTTCCGGAGCTTGACCAAGGCTCCGACGGCCACCGTTAGAGGTTTCTACCCTTCACCTTAAAAACACATCACCACGGTATGTCACAGCTTATGTTGGGGGGCTCGGGGTCCGCGGTATCGCCAGTATCGTCACCAAGATTACTCAAGGTGCCCCGTGCGGGGAACGTTTATAAAAAAAACACTTGTATACGTTTTTTTTATTTTTATAACGTTGACATTTTTATCACGTTGATAAAAATGTTATTGTTCTGGTAAGTACTTCGTCCCTCCTGACCATATTACCGCGAACCATGCATTTGGTTTGTTTATTTATATTTTGCTTTTACTGCCCGGCTACGCCGGTCTGTTATCTGTGTGCCAAGGGAAGCGCGTGTTTCATTCTTTCTCTCTATGCCGCCTGTTTTATCTCTTCTGATAGGGAGAGCGGTCGGAACCAACGTGAACAGCCTAGAATAATCTTCGTTGTTCTGGATGTAAATCGACGGTTCGAGAAACACTCGCGCCGAAGATAAAAGCCTGCAGAGCAGACACCGCGGCTTTAATTCGAATCGTCGCGCTCACCTTCGCACGTCACTCTGTTGACTGCTGTCTCGCCGCCTGTATTCTCTGAGTTGTTAGGAGAGCAAAAGTTCGCTCAATAAACCTGTTTCCCTTGAAGATAACTGCGTCGTTTTTGGCTTCGTGACTTCTGGTGTAGGTGCGGGGTACATGAACCCTACGCCCTCGTCAAGCCAAAAAACAAGTCCCACTCCTGCCAGCCGCCGTCAGCAAGGGCTTCAGCCGGAGTTTGTACTGCTTCTGGATAAAGTGAAGAAAGAAGACATCCTGACCTCCACCATGATCAACGCAGGCACCATGACCAGCACTACCAATCCTGCCCTTGTTCTTCAACAGCCGCGGGAACCACTATCTTTCCGCGGATCCCCAGGAGAAGACCCTGAGGACTGGTTGTAGAAAGTGGAGTGCGGCCGCATATTTACCAGGTGAGATGACAAAGAAAATTTCCGTAACGTTTCCTTCTATTTAGAAGATACGGCCAGAACTTGGTTTGAAGATGATGAAAGCTTCCTAACCGTCTGGACTCGCTTTAAGAGGGAGTTCCTCAGAACATTCGCCACCGTCGTGCGGAAAGAGCGAGCCGCCCTTTTGTTGAAAACCCGCACACAACACCCCAACGAAGGGGTCGTGATCTTCGTTGAGGACATGAAGCAGCTATTTCGCCGCGCGGACCCAGAAATGACGGAACAAAACAAGTTACGCTTCTTGATGCGCGGTTTGAAGGAGGAACTGTTTGTTGGACTTGTCCGAAATCCGCCAAAGACCGTCGCCGAATTCGTGACCTAAGCCAGCACCATTGAGAAAGCCCTCGAAATGCGTGCTAAGCAGTACACCCGGAACTATGTTGGCACGGCCAATGCGAATTACGTCGACAGAAGGCGCATTCCCGAAGATAGCCTACGCGATACTATCCGTGAAATAGTGAGAGAGGAGCTGCGGAAACTGCTCCTAACACCGCCGCAACCACAAGTCGCTTCTCTTAACGACGTCATTAGAGAAGAAGTGCAGCAAGCGCTGGGAACTTCAACGATGCCAGTAGCACCTCGCGAGCCCCAGGCAATGACCTACGCGGCTGCTGTCCACCGCCCTCGCCCACCTGCGCCCTATCGTCACGAGGCTACGTACCGTCGTCCCCTGTCGCTAGCCCGAGCACCTCCGGTGGAAACCCCGCCCCAAGGAAGACCGAGGTGTGGCGAACGTCCGAAAATCGTCCGCTGTGCTACCACTGCGGAGAAGCCGACCACATCTACCGTGGCTTCTTCTAAAGGAGGCTCGGTTTGCGAGGGTTCTCTGTCGACGCCCCCTGCCCCCGAACCGGCCAGCGCCCATCGGAGATCGAAGAGCACCTATCCAACACCAGCCGTCGACCAGTCCGTTTGAACCGTTCGCCGTCGCCCCACCTATACCAGTCACCAAACCGCCGTAGCAATGCTGAGTTCTCACGTGAAAGATCCCCCAGCCCGCGCGGGGGAAACTAAAGGCAGGAACTACTGGGGGTGAAGTTGCACAACGGCGCAAAAATTAAAACCCTCCAACGACGCAAGGGCGCGCCGAAGACCGTGATTCACGACATGCCCTCATCCCGACTACCCTACGAAGCCGTCGCGAGACCCCCGAACACGACGAGAGCTACGCGACGCGGCGCGTACCCAAAAACCGCCACGGCCGCTGAGACGACGACAACGACGATGCACAGTGCCCGACCGTCAACACGCACAACCCGAGATACGACGCCCTGGCGCAACCGGAACTCGAGGAAGGCGGTATCCGAGGCCCAGTTTTTATAACCCCGCCTGGCCTATACGACTGCATTTATAACCCCGCCTGGCTGCATTTATAACCCCGCCTGCATTTATAACCCCGCCTGGCCTATACGAGTTCAAGGTGATGCCTTTTGGGTTCTGCACGGCGCCAGCAACGTCTAAAAGAGTCATGGACACTGTGCTAGCTGGCCTGAAGTGGTACACTTGCATCGTATACCTCGGCGACGTAGTGGTATTCACCCAGACTTTCGACGAACAACTTGCGAGGTTGGAGTCTGTACTCGAGGCCATTGGTACGTCGGGGTTAACGCTGAAGCCTAAAAAGTGCCATTTCGCGTATGAGGAACTGAAGTTCTTGGGGCACGTCGTCAACGCCGCGGGAGTCCTACGTGACCTGGCAAAACTTCAGCCATTGCGAAATTCCCAAGGTCGAAAGACAAGAAGGGCGTGCGAAGATTTCTCGTACTGTGCGCATACTACCGGCGCTTCGTCGTCGTAAACTTCGTACGCATTGCAGAGCCACTCGCACGCTTGACGAAAGATAGCACGCCTTTTGGCTGGAAAAACGACCAAGAAAAAGCATTCTGCGAGCTGCAAAAACGCCTGCGAAGCCCGCCCGTGCCCGCTCATTTCGACGAAAACGCCGAAACGGAAATGCACACGGACGCCAGTGATATAGATTTGCGTGCCGTCCTCGTCCAAAAGTAGAGTGGTTGCGAAAAGGTAATGGCCTATGAAATACTACTCTGCCTCCGAGAAAGACTGCCTGGCGATCATATGGGCCATTTCAAAATTTCGCCCGTACGTGTTTGGTAGACTGTTCAAGGTTGTGACAGACCACCATGTGCTGTGTTGGCGGGCCATTTTGAAGGACCCCTCGGTCCGCCATGGGCAATGGAGCTTGCGCCTGCAGGAATTCGACGTTACAATTGTCTATAAACCCGGCAGGGAACACTCCGACGCCGACTGTCTGTCCCGTGCCCCCGTAGATCGACCACCTCAAGACTCCGCTGCCGACAGCGCGTTCTTCGGAGTCGTGAAGGAGAGCGATCTAGCCGCCCAACAGCGTGCCGACCCCGAGTTACGCATCATGATCGACTATCGGGAGGACGCAATGTCGGCGTGCTCAGGGCCTTCAAACGCAACCTACCAGCGTTCAACCTGAAAAACTCCGTTCTCGTGAAGAAGCATTTCATCCCCGGAACCAGAACAAATTATCTTCTTGTCATCCCCGCAGACCTTCGCGACGACATTTTGGAAGCGCGCCACGAAGATCTGACATTCGGACATCTCGGAACAGTCCGCACAATGGGAAAAATGAAGGCGAGGTACTACTGGCCGCGCATTACATCTGACGTCACCCACTACGTCCCGAGCTGCCGTGACTGCCAGCGACTAAAAACGCCGCCGACGAGACCCGTCGGACTTCTTCAGCCGATCGCTGTCCCATCGAGGCCTTTCCAGCAGATTGGAATGGGCCGTTCTCCACGTCACTATCCGAGAACAAGTGGATTGTCGTAGAGACAGACTACATGACGCGTTACGCAAAGACCGCTGCTCTTCCAAGGGAGCTGCCCAAGAAGTCACAAGGTTCTTCATAAGTCAAGTTGTGCTGCGACACGCAGCCCCTGAAGTTCTAATCACGGTCCGCGGAACGGCCTTTACTGCGGAGCTGATGCAAGGAATATAAACGCTACAGCAACACGGATCACCGAAGAACGACGGCCTACCACCCCCAAACGAACGGACTAATAGAACGTTTGAACAAGACGATAGTGGATAGGCTGTCCATGTACGTCGATGTTGAACATAAAACCTGGGACGAAGAGCTCCCATATGTCATGTTTGCGTACAACACGGCTACCAAGAAAGTACGCAGGTGACACCGTTCGAGCTTGTCTACGGAAGGCGCCCGACTACGATGCTTGACGCCATGCTTCCGCACTGTTCGGAATGGCTATCCCACCGCTGCCACCACTGTTGGGACTGGCCATCCGAGCGCAGTCAGAGGTGTAGCGACGTTGCCTGGCTCCGTCCGCTATCGACGCGGAGCAGAGCAGAGCGACGAAGTCCTCGAGCCGACGAAGAGTTGAAGTAACATTTATATACAGTATGTACAGGGTAAGCAAACGTTACATGACTCGCACAAAGGCGACAGCACCCTTTTCACTCGGTGCTTCCGAAGAGACTGGTGCCGGAGAGAAGCCGCGGAGGAAAGCCGACGATGAGAGCCTCCGGGCTTCTTTTATAGCCCGGGAAGTTCGTTGGGGCCCCGAGAAGTTCGAATAGCTCCAATCAGAGCTCTCGCTGCCTGAAGTTTGCATTCCGACGAATGGTAGCAAGGTGGTGAGTCAGCGGCACCGCCAATGGGGAAAGGGAGGCCGATGCTCCCGCCGTCTCCGTGACCTCGCTTCCGGGCGTAGCGACATGCCCTTGTTTGGTCGCTCTCCGATGCGGGATTCGGCCGCGCCGCAGCGTTCTGGGATGCGGGATTCGGCCGCGCCGCAGCGTACCGAGATGCGGGATTCGGCCGCGCCGCAGCGACGAAAGGGAGAGGCGTGACTCAGCCTCGCTGTCGGCGCGTCGCCTCGTGCAACGCATTTGGGCCAGGTGCTCTGGCACAACAGCACCCCCGCCGCCAGACAATGCGCCGTGAAGACGAGCTGCCTCCACGTGGCTCGGATGCTGGGCGCGCTCGTTCGCCAGGCTCATCCAGGTACACCTCCAGTGCCCCAGGAAAAGGGCGGCTCCACCAAGTTCCTCTCCTTGAACAGGTACCACCTGCCAGGTCCGGATCAGAGGTACCTCGCCGTGCTGCCCAGGTGTCTCGGCCAGCTTCGTCCGGCTCTTCCGGTCTGTCCTCAGCACCGGTTGCTCATCGTTCTGGAGCTTGCAAAGAACCGACCGACAACAGGCAACACCCAGCGCAAGCAAGCACCCTCTGTCCTCTGTCAGAACACCAGACTCTAAAAAGTGACAAACTCTCCTAGCTAAGTGTCTATCCCAAATTTGGACCCTCTACACCAAGAGACCCATGCGGGACGTAAAACTCTTAAAAGAACTCACACTAAGTGTCAAACGTAACACACGACATTAAATGATATCTAAGGTTGATTACTTGAAATCACGCGGTGCGGAAATAATCAACTGAGGCAGCAAATGAGGGCAATAATTTTGCTCCCATCTACCTGCTACGCTAAAATCTGCTCACGAAGAAACGAAACGAAAGACACGGGGAGGACGAAGGCGGCCCTACTTAAAACGCCCGGCCTAGTGCGTCTGCGTTACGGCTAAAGAGCACTCAAACTTCTGCACTGCCCACACGACGCAGCCACATTCCTTTCCAGAAGTACTGTAAGCCTCTTCCCGGCAAGTTAACTTGCGATTTAAGTACCAACTGGTACAAGTACAAGCATCCTCTTGGCATAGTACAGCTCTCATGCCACAATTGCTCGATCGCACTGAATAACGAATCTTTCGAAAAGTCGGGGACCGTTAGAACTGGCTCGTCGCTCAGGCTCGCTTCAACGCTTAAAACGCGTCCTCCTACTTTGTGCCCTTTCTACCTTAACTGGCTCAGTTGTTGTAAGAGCATCACTAACGGACTAGCCAATGTGGAGTAATATTTCACATAATGCTGGTAATTTCCTACCAAACCCGAAAAGTCCTTATCTCTGACTTATTCGTTGGTCGGCGATAGTCAGACTGCGGCTACTTCGATTTTCGACGGTCTGCGTCGGCCGCGCTACCACCGCCACATGCGCTAGATACGTCACTTCGGCGTATCCTATGTGACATATTTGTCTGTGACTGATACGCCTGCTTTAAGCCTGCTCAGCACGACTCGTAAGTGCTCTACTTGCTCCTACCCAGCGCTTACTCTGGCAGGCCACGAAACACCCAATGCATTAGTTTCGAGAAGCAATGCTGCTCGTGTTTGAGTCCGAAGCTGAACATGACGGGACGGACTGTCCGAACGGGGAAACAAAGAACGCAGCGTTACAACTAGCTCTTCCCCACAAGCCAGTTTCGTCGTTCGAAACGCGTTCTCTTTCCCCTCTCATATACAAGCCTCGCAAAGCTGACGCCCGTAATCTCGCGTGGAGCTGGCTGGCCACCAGGGGGCCGAGCTGATCGAACGTCCTCCACATGAGCTCCGTAGATTTTTCATTCCTGTGGCCGACATTCCACACGTGGACCCACGAAAGGTATTCCACCGTATTCCTGAAGGTCAACGCACCCAGAGGACACCAAATCCTCGACGGACGGACCATCGCCCGAAATTCTATGGCCTTTGTTTGCAGCCGGCCGAGCGAGGCCTGCTAACCTCAACGAGGCCTACAACGGCCACGGCTCGCGAGCTGAGGCGAACGCTCTGTTCTGGCACGCTCTGGCACGTGTGCGACCCGCGCTCTTGCATGCTCGGGCGCACTGGCGTGCACTCTGGATGCGCGCTGGCCCGAGCCGCCGGGGACTTTTCCAGCCCGCAGCGCAGTCTCAGCCACCGCCTAACCGACACCCAGCGAGGCATTATGGAAGTCGTGGAAGTGGATGGTGAGCCTATCTCACCCGAAGACTACGAGAACGACGCGGGCTGGATTACCAGCCACCAGCAACGAAGCATCCGAGCCAAGGCTAGGCTCACTGATCGAGACTCCCGAAACCAGGAAGGCGCCCGCCGAGAGCAGGCGCACAAGATCCAAAACCACCTGGGAGTGCGCAGACCGCGTCTGCCGGCTCTTCCCAGAGAAGATATCAAGATAGTTATTCGACCACGCGATGGCTTGAACACGTCGCGTGTGAGTTACGCACAGCTCCGTGACGGTGTGTTACGCACTGCCGCAGTGTCGCCGGAGAGGGCGAGTGACGACATCTTTCGCCTTCAACCCGGACAGAACATCTTGGTCGTGAGTACGCCAACGATGGAAAATGCCAAGAAGTATTGCAGCATCAAAGAAATTCACGTCGAGAGACAGACCTATGCTACGACGGCGTATGTGACGCCCCCGGACGACACATCGAAAGGCGTGATTCACAATATACCCAACTATGACACGCAAGAAGACATCACAAAGAGTCTGGTCAACTCGAAGAACCCCGCGATCCTCCAGGCGAGACGAATGGGCAAGACAAGCTCGGTTATTATCGTCTTCGAAGGTACCAAAGTTCCGCACTACGTATACTACCGCGGTGCGGAATATCGATGCTTCTTGCACAAGAAGAAGGTGGAAGTCTGCAACACCTGCGGTCGTCTCGGACATCGCACGGACGTCTGCCCCAGACCAAACGAAACATACTGCCAGGGCTGCAGGATTAAAGACCCACCGGAAGATCACAATTGCCATCCAACATGCGCCATTTGCGGCCAAGCGCACGTCACAGGCGACAAAAAATGTCGCAACCGTTTCAAGACACCGTACTTGCTCAAGCAACGGCAATGGGAGCACCAGCAGCGCTCGAGACAAGAAGACGGCGGGAGAACCAGCTCCGGGATTTTCCGCGGGGAAAATCACCTGAGCAGAGCTACGAGCAAGCAAGACCCCACCAAAGACAAAGGATACGACCGAAGGGAGCGCTCCAGTTCCTTTCCCCGACTCTCTCCCCCAGAAGAAGCGGAAAAGCAGAACTCCAAGCGTCATCGATCTCGGTCGAAGTCAAAGACTAGGAGGGATTCAAGGCGGGCCCAATCGCGGTCCTGCTCTAGCTCCAGACCCCAGACCAGGAGGGGTCGCTCGCAGTCCTCGGAAAGGAACAAAGAAGAGAATGCAAATAAGGTGAGCTGGGCAGATGCGGTCTCATAATGCTCCTTGCAGAGACAACAAAAAGTCAGGGCCTTCCCCCTTAGAACAGGAACTGATGAGGATCAGGCAAATTCTTGAGCAGGTAACCAAGGAAAACAGAATCTTAAAGGAAGAAATAGTAAGGCTGAAAGCGGATAAGCAAACTCATGCGAAAACCGCTGCAGCGCCAATCAAAATGGGGCAACCAGAAACGGAAACTGTTCCGGTCGCAGTAGCGATGCAGAGTGATGTGGATTCTTCACCACCTTTCAAAAGAAAGGCGGGTGAACAACCCAAAGAACATAACGACTCCGAAGAACTAAAACAATTAAACCAGAGTAATAATTGCAGGTTTGAAGCTATGGACCGAAGGATCGAGGCTGCGATCTCTGAGCTAACCAACGCCATTAAAGATCAATTTGACAAGGTGGTAACCCGGCTTACAGTCTTAGAGGATACCCATAGGAACTCTCGTCCGGCTGGCGTTGGGCCGATCAAATCTTCAAAACCTTACAGTAGACCCGCTTCGGCGGACATGACCAAATTTAACAAGGAAGATTCGAACTCGAACAATGGCCCGGAGTAACGAGAAATACGTGATTTGGCAATGGAACTGCCATGGGTTTCGCCGGAAACGAGGGAACCTGCAGCAGTTCATCGACACCAATGTGCAAGAGGCGCCGGACGTAATAGCGCTGCAGGAGACAGGGGCACAGGCAAAATTATCCGGGTATAAAACTTACAGTAAAGCCTCGGACGATAAGACGCCCGTCACTACTCTAGTAAGACGAAATTTACCGGTTCTGGAACACGAGACTGGAGTCGCCACCGTGGACCACGTCCTAGTCGAAATTATTCCGACCAAAAAGGGGAGCGAAGGCAGCGTTTTCGTTCTAAACGTATACAGTAGTCCCAGGAAAAGGCACAGGTTCGGATCTCTATTCCGCAAGGTCTTAGACATAGTCAAAAGACAACCACTCGTCGTAGTAGGCGACTTTAACGCGCCTCACCCAGCCTGGGGGTACGGTAGGGAGGTCGCTAAAGGACGAAACCTCTGGATGGACGCACAGCAGCAGGGTCACACTCTGGTGACCGATCCCGCTCATCCCACTAGGGTGGGTAACAGCGTATGCCGCGACACCACTCCCGACTTAACCTTCGTCAAGAACGTGCCGGATCCTGATTGGCTAAACACTCAAGAAAATTTGGGAAGTGATCACTTTATTGTAGCCACCACTGTGAAGGCCGGTCCTTCCAA
Source organism: Haemaphysalis longicornis (assembly GCF_048455015.1). NCBI lineage: Eukaryota > Metazoa > Arthropoda > Arachnida > Ixodida > Ixodidae > Haemaphysalis > Haemaphysalis longicornis. The sequence goes on along the minus strand of NW_027526225.1, from coordinate 18,780,440 downwards.
ATTAAAGGGTAACAAGATCAAAATAACAGAATGGGATTCTTCTCGTGATATCAGAAGAGCAGAGAACTTGGGTAGCGAAATTGATGACATCGAGTCTTGGGCCAAAAATATACACAAATGCGTAGAAAAAGCTACTAAAACCATCCCCGAGGAAGCCGCACTGAAAGTGGCTGACAGCAGGCTCCTGCACATGTGGGAAGCCAAGAATGGCCTGCAGAGACGGCTTAGTAAGCAGAAACATAATCGTAGCCTGCGCAGAAGAATAGCAGTTTTAAACAAAGAAATTGAGGACTACGCGAATCAGCTCACCCGCCAGAACTGGCACAGTATGTGCGACGGCATGGAACATCAGATGGGGCTCGCTAAAACTTGGCATATACTCAGATACTTAATCGATCCCGAAAATAGTAGAACTACCCAGAAACACAACCTGAGTAAGATTGTTCACACTTACCAGGGAACGGAGCAAGACTTGCTCAAAGAAATTAAAGATAGATACATTGGGTCTACTCAAAAGAAGGGGCTAAAACCGTACACCGGTAAAGAAAACGCAGACCTTGACCGACCCGTTACGATTTCCGAGATTCGGGCAGCTTTGGACAATCTCCGGACAAGGTCCACCCCTGGCCCCGACGGTATATCGAACAAAATTTTAAGAAACCTAGACGACGAATCTATAGAAGCCTTGACGAAGTACAATAATGTATGCTGGGAAAGGGGTAGCATCCCGCGGCAATGGAAGACTGCCCAAGTGGTCATGATTCCAAAGCCTGGAAAGAAATTACAATTGGAAAACTTGAGACCCATCTCACTGACGTCATGCGTGGGCAAGCTGATGGAGCATGTCATCCTCAATAGACTGAACGCATACATGGAGGACAGAGGGCTCTTCCCTCACACCATGATAGGTTTTAGACTCAAATTGTCTACGCAGGACGTAATGCTACGCCTCAAACATCAGATCCTAGATGGAGACGAGAGCTCGTCCTTAGACACTAAAGCAATTTTGGGATTGGACTTAACAAAGGCCTTCGATAACATCGCTCACGAGGCTGTCCTAGAAAACTTACAAGAACTGGAAGTGGGTCGTAGAACTTACGATTACATAAAAGACTTTCTCTCCGACCGGAAAGCTCATGTAACTATCGGAGGGGTCACATCAGAGGACATAGAATTGGGTAGCCGGGGAACACCGCAAGGTTCCGTCCTGTCGCCATTTCTTTTTAATGTCGCTATGATTGGGCTTCCTGAAATACTAGATCGGATAGAAGGCTTGAATCACAGCCTCTACGCTGATGACATCACCCTCTGGGTCACCGGAGGTAGTGATGGCCGAATTCAGGATATTCTCCAGACAGCGATCGACGCAATCGAAACATACGTGAAGCCGAGAGGCCTAGCGTGCTCACCGCAAAAATCGGAGTTGGTACTTTACCAACCCACGATGAGAGGACGCAACCGTGCCTCGGAAGTCCCCAAAATCGAGCTCTTCGCTGATGGTAATCTCATTCCAGTTGTGACTAGTATCAGGATTCTCGGCTTGAGAATTCAGGCCAACGGTCAAAATACTGAAACCGTTAAATTTTTAGAAAAAAGCGTCCATCAAACCTCCTGACTGATTTCCAGGATAGCAAGCAGACATCATGGAATGAAGAAGGGAAATTTGATCAGGCTGGTACAAGCGTTCGTCCTGAGTCGTATAGCGTACCTAACACCTTTCTTGAGACTAAGGGCGGACGAAAAGACCAAAATTAATACCATGATCAGGAAATCATACAAACAAGCTCTCGGGATACCAGTTACCACGTCCAACGAACGTTTCGAGGCGTTAGGAATTCATATTACATAAGAGGAACTAATAGAGGCGCAGAGAGTTGCCCAGCTAGAGAGACTCACAAAGACCTCGACGGGCCGTCATATTTTAATGACTCTAGGCATTCGGTACGAATCTCAATTCGGCTCCAAACGCGAGATTCCATGTGAAGTATGGGAATGCATACACGTCCCTCCTATACCGAGGAATATGCATCCCGTACACAACAAACAAAGAAGACGCGAAAGAGCGAAAGCCTTACAAAAGAGATTCAAAAACTCTGAGAACGTGGTCTACGTGGACGCCGCGGAATACGCAGCCCGCGATGCCATGACCGTGGTAGCTATCGATTGCAACGGCAATTCCGTAACTAGCGGCACGATACTGACGTCGTCGCCGGATGCGGCAGAAGAGGCGGCCATTGCGATGGCGATGGCCTCCACGAAAGCTAAATTTATTGTCAGCAACTCTAAAACTGCAATTAGGAATTTCGCAAAGGGACGGATCTCGTCCGAGGCACTGAGAATTCTCGTCAGCTTCAAAGACCGCAGAAAGGTCCAAATTGTGTGGACGCCGGCACACTCTTCTCTTCCCGGTAACGAGAACGCTCACGACGCGGCTCGAGGTTTGGCTAACCGAGCCGATCACGTCGAGGAAACATCTGAGCACTTCTCGCGCGCTGGGATGGGGAGGGACCGCATGGTCTCCTACAGAGACATAATCAATCATTACAGATTGGAACGGGTTCAGTATCCTCCCCCCCACTGTACTCTCGACAAATGGCAATCTGCAGCATGGCGCCTCTTGCAGAGAAATACATTCCCCAATCCGGTCCTGTACAGCCATTCTTACCCGGGGCTCTACACGAGCGAATGCAAGCTATGTGCGGGTAGGGCAGACCTGCGCCATATTATTTGGGAATGTCCCCAGAAAAAGAATTCGTTAGGTGCTTTGCTATTTATTAAGACCGAGGAGCAGTGGGAGACCGTTCTGCGCAGCTCCGATCCGGATGTACAGATCCGGGTTGTCCAAATGGCCGAAGACGCCGCCGGAGCCCAAGGACTTCTGGCCGCCGTCTGAGGGGTGAAGAGGCTCGGCCTCCTTTACATCAAAACCATGTTGGACAAATAAATGTTGTTTCTCTCTCTCTCTCGCGTGGAGCTGACTTCAAGGCCAACATAGCGGCCGGCACGCATGCCTCGCAATCGCGTTTCCGCTCATAGCAGAAAGCTGTGAACTTTCGCTTTCGCACTGTCTTGAAATGCGGGTGAAAGTGCCCCACCTTGCTTTCAAGCAGGCCATCGCGAACTGGGGACAACATCGAGTTCGCCTCGCAACGCTCGCCCACCTGGGTTTCCCCGCCGATAGGGATGACGACGCAACCCGCTTCGGCCGTCGGCGGCTCCACTAAGCTACTGCCAGAGCTTTCGGTCCGCTCGCCGCTCGGCCTTCGTTGCTCGCCCGTCTCTCGTGTCCTGCTCGCAGGCTTAGCCACAACATCGCCCGAGTTAGAGCTCGCACCCGAAGGAACGCGTCCCGTTTCCGGGGGCTCTAGCGGCTTCGTCTGGCTAGCCTCGCTGTCCAAGGTTTCCCGAGAAACCTCGCTATCTCGCGCACTGTGCGCGATCCCGTTGGAAGCCGTCTCTGAGGCCTCCTCTTATTCTTAGCGTTCTGCCGAGATCGTTGAACCCGAGACCGACACCTGAACTCGATCAGCGGACTCGTACGGCCCTCTATCGGACGTCTCAGCAAGTGCGTTATCTACTTCAGGTATGCCAATGCTCTCCGAGACGGCGGTACGGTCTCTGTCAACGCCATTCGCTACGAGTCGACTGTATTTCTCTCTCGGCAGCGCTTCAACCTTGAGCTCGTCTTCGCGTAACGGCTGATCGGAAAACGGTGACAACGTACTCTCCGTGTCGCCCGGCTCCGTTTCTCCACCGGAGGGTTTCACGCAACCCGCCTCAGCCGCTGGCGGTTCGACTAACCTACCGCGAGAGTTTTCGGTCGGCTCGCAGTTCGAGCTACGCTTCTCGGCGTCCTTTCGCCTCTCGTTCGCTGGGGAAGAGTGAGGTTTGTGCGAGACCTTACCCGCTTGCGAACTGGTAAGTGCCTTGCACTTACCACTGCTCGCGGACTCTGCGCGCGTTTCGAAATCTTTATTTCGAAGCGGCTTCTCTGCCGCCGCGCCGTTCTCGCCTTCCTGGCTCGTTTCTCTGTCCAAGAATACGAGTGCGGTCGCTTCGCGTTTGGCCTTGGACGCTCCGTCTTCCGGCCCTGACCTGTCCACAACGAACGGCGGCCGTTGGTCCTGACTTCTCGGACCGCTCGCCTGAAACGTTGGACAAGTCACGCTAGGCGCCGGCGAACCCTGCCGGAACTCCGACTCTAGCCTTATCAACTCGAGCTGCCTTTCGGCTTCCCGTTTCTGCCTTTTGGCTTCCCATTTCTGCCATTCGGCTTCTTCGCGCTCCCGGCGCTCTTTCTCTTCGGCCTCCTCGCGCTCGCGACGCTCTTTCTCTTCGGCCTCCTCGCGCTCACGGCGCTCTTTGATATCAGACCTGGCCTCATTGACTTCCTCAGCCGTTACGTTCTCCTTCCGCATGATCTCAAGGATCGCATGCTTCCGTTTCGCACGGCCTAAGTCAAGGCCCAGCTCCTCGCAAATTTCGATGAGTTCCTTCACTTTAAGGTCCTCCATCGTTTGCACTGGCCTCTTGCTGCTTACCCACGTTAGAATTCCCTTGCCCCTCCTATACTATCGAACTACTAGTAAGGCACGCGCAAGTAATTCTCTACGCTCCTTTGTTTAACTCTCAACACTAGCTCTGGTTTCAACACACTTGCTCTAAGGCTTGAAACACTCAAAGCTATACACAGTGCTTCGCACAGCCCTTCTCTAAACTACCATAACCTGTGCTAGAGAAGTCTGGTGAACTGAGAGAAAACGTCGAGCGCTTACCACACCAGGTAGTAGCCGATGCCGGTCGATCCCGCAGCTGCCATCCAATGTTGAGAATGACTATCCCACCGCTGCCACCACTGTTGGGAATGACTTTCCCACCGCTGCCCCACTGTTGGGACTGGCCTTCCGAGCGCAGTCAGAGGTGTAGCGACGTTGCCTGGCTCCGTCCGCTATCGACGCGGAGCAGAGCAGAGCGACGAAGTCCTCGAGCCGACGAAGAGTTGAAGTAACATTTATATACAGTATGTACAGGGTAAGCAAACGTTACATGACTCGCACAAAGGCGACAGCACCCTTTTCACTCGGTGCTTCCGAAGAGACTGGTGCCGGAGAGAAGCCGCCGAGAAAAGCCGACGATGAGAGCCTCCGGGCTTCTTTTATAGCCCGGGAATTTCGTTGGGGCCCCGAGAAGTTCGAATAGCTCCAATCAGAGCTCTCGCTGCCTGAAGTTTGAATTCCGACGAATGGTAGCGAGGCGGTGAGTCAGCGGCGCCGCCAATGGGGAAAGGGAGGCCGATGCCCCCGCCGTCTCCGTGACCTCGCTTCCGGGCGTAGCGACATGCCCTTGTTTGGTCGTTCTCTGATGCGGGATTCGGCCGCGCCGCAGCGTTCTGGGATGCGGGATTCGGCCGCGCCGCAGCGTTCCGAGATGCGGGATTCGGCCGCGCCGCAGTGACGAAAGGGAGAGGCGTGACTCAGCCTCGCTGTCGGCGCGTCGCCTCGTGCAACGCATTTGGGCCAGGCGCTCTGGCACAACAGCACGTAGAAGATGACGACATCAACGCCGACGTCCGAGGATACCTTCAGCGTGCGGAGGAGGCCCGCCATCTCGCTCAAGTTCTTACAACCGACCAGCAGCTGGTGGATGCCGGCCGCTACAACCTCCGACGCCGAGACACCGCGTACCACCCAGGGGATCGTCTGTGGGTTTGGACTCCCATCCGACGACGCGGACTGAGTGAGAATCTTCTACGACAGTATTTCGGGCCCTACCACATTCTACGACGTGTTGGACAACTTACCTATGAAGTGATCCCCGATGGTGAATCCGGGACATCACGATGACGCACGCGACCCGAAGTCGCCCACGTGGTTCGTTTAAAACCTTTCTACGTACGATGAGTCTTATTTTGTTTTGTTCGGACTGTCGCCTATGTTAGCATCGGGTCGATGCACTCTTAGACGTGGGGGGGGGGGAGTAATGCCGTAAACCATGCATTTGGTTTGTATATTTATGTTTTGCTTTTACCACCCGGATGCGCCGTCTGTGTGGTCTGTGTGCCAACGGGAGCGTGTGTTTCATTCTTTCTTTCTATGCCGCCTGTGTTATCTCTTCTGATAGGGAGAGAATTCCGAACTAACGTGAACAGCCTAGAAAAATTTTCGTTGTTCTGGATGTAAATCGACGGTTCGAGAAACACTCGCGCCGAAGTTAAAAGCCTGCAGAGCAGACGCCGCCGCTTTAATTCGAATCGTCGCTCTCGCCTTCGCAAGTCACGTTGTTGACTGCTGCTTCGCCGCCTGTATTCTTAGAGTTGTTAGGGGAGCCTAAGTTCGCTCACTAAACTTCTTTTCCTTGAAGGCAACTGCGTCGTCTTTGGCTTCGTTACAGTACTACTTTAGTGTGGCGCGAAATTTAAGAGATTTCCAGTGTATTTTTGTTCTGTAAAAGCATGTCTCGTTAGTCTACTGGAGCTAAGTGAGCCACTAAAGGATAGTTAGCCTAAATTAAAAGAATGTGTATTCTTACTTCTTCCTCCCATTGGACAGAAAATATTTGCGTGGAGATAACTTTTTACAGGGCATTTGGTGATTACAGAATGTGAGAATTGGTGGTTTGTACTCACGAAAATGATACCTTCACAGTGGTGGTTCGTACGGAAGAAAATGATACTTTCACAAACACCGATCTGTCCCCCAAACTGTGGAAAAGAACGAATGATGCGCGAGTGCTCCTCGGGGTACCAACGTTTTTCACGCGGAATGAATGTATGAAACCCTTCATGGATAGGTGTATGAAGTGACTCCTGAATGGGGACAGCAGCCACTACTACCCTCTACTTCACTCAACCTGCCACTGTACTCCTCTGTATTGCACCACTCACTTCTGTGCACTCAACTAGCCTCTCCCCTCCTCAACACTGCTCTCCTCTAGTCTACAATATTCTCATCTCAACTCCTCTACTATACTCTGCCCTACTCTACTCTGCCATACACTCTACTACTCTACAATACTACACAATGCTCTATTATAATCACCGCTGTTCTATTCTACTCTGTTATACTCTTTGTTCTATTCAACTCTATTCTGCTCTACAGTACCGTGCAATTACCGTACGTAGTGGGAATGTTTATTGAACACTTCGTGGTCCTGACAGGTGGTTAGTCATCGAATTGTCAGCAGCTGCCGGAGGAAGATAATTGGAAAGGATACGTGGATAATCAAGAGAAACAAAGTACTTTACCGAGCAAATGTTGTACTGGAGCTGTTTAGAACTGTGGCCAATGTTTAACCAGCCATTATCTATGGCCCTGTACTTATATGGATGCTAAAGGCTTCTCACGAAGGATTCTTCTTGTCTTCGGCCAATTAAAGTTTCCTTACCTCTCTATGCCGATATTATTCGTCGTATCAAAAATAGTAATAGTTCTGGAATGTTTTCACTTTTACGAACATCACACGATAGACGGGAAGACGGCTTAATAAGGAAGGTTTGTGATAATTTCTTAATATAAAAAGAACATTGCCCTCTTTTCTCCGGTTCAGACAACAAACCCAATTTTTCTTGCTAACTCAACCTCTACATGGAACTAAGGGTAGTGAGAGTATTTAAACACATGCATATCGACATTTAAAATTAGACAAAACCATTATAAGCGTACCCAAAAACTACAAATAAATGTTAATTCTTACGCTCAAAGAAATCTGTTTTTTTTTAATAGAACTAAGCACCATATTGTAGGCTCTTACGAAATCCTTTCCGTCCTTCTGAAGCTTCTCTTGGCACCCCTGCCCTCCCGCCTACCCCGCTACTGCATGACCGGGTCGTTGTTGGAAAGATTGGGCGTTAAAAGACATACGCGCTCCTGCAAAACTGTGCATTAATTCGAAAGCTGCGTAAAACTGCCACATGATTTGAAGCCTCACCGTGTGCGAAATGATCGAGCTGATAGCTGCTATCTTCCTTATCATTACGCATTCACCAAGACACGTTTTGCTGCTCGGCTGAAACACTAGCCTGCGAACTGAAGACACCGCACGCAAATTAATTTTAACTTTATATGGCGTGATTGTTGAGTTTTTAGAAGATTCAGAATACTGGCAAGGACGATTTTATCCCCACAAACTACACCGACCCGAAAGTTGTGACGCCCACTGCAGCATTGTCTTGGTTCATTAAAATTGAAATATTACCCCAATGTAACGACATCCTCGGGAAAAAATGTCTTTGTTAAAAGCCGTACCTATTTAGTTTAAAACGGAAGATAATTTGTTCTCTACGCGTAGCATTAGGTATCCCAAAACACGACGAATGGAGTAAGATTACGAATAAAGATGCTTGGTTACAGCGAGGAGTTATCGTACGTCAAATTAACACGTTTCTCGTGAAGGCCACCAATACCAACGACCTGTTGCCCAGATTCTGCTGCAATAAATAAAAGTCATCGTGTACAAAACGTTTAGCTAAGGCTTCCTTATGATATGCCTCACACACCATTGCAGGTTCGGCGCCTTCAACCCCTAAATGAGTTCCCTCTGTCTTCTACAAGTTCGCAGACAGAACCGAGGGCGCTGACACACTCTGTGTAGATGCCCAGTGGACGAGACTCAGGACATTCACTAAGAAGATGAGACGTGTACTTACAAAGAATCGGCAATACGGCTGTCGAACGGATATTGGGGTGCTATGCCAAGGACCGTGTAAATTTTACGGCGCCCGAAGAAAAGTCTTATGGTGGCCTTGTATATAACCTGCAAATAAAACTTCACTCAATCGACCATAATGTTTAGCTGGAAAGCCGGTGCTACAACGTGCTTGGTATATACGGAGAGAAGGTTAAGATCGTAAACAACAATTTAGCCTAGACGATTATAACGGGCGGCGCGGGCTGAAGAGAGAGTGCTGAAGAAACATTGCGGTAAGACGAGTCCCATAAAGTGCTGGAATAGTAAATTGCGCTCGCTTTTTTGCGAACCTTGTGGCTCTTGTGTCCCGCAGACATATATGTCCAGGGCGTTCTTTATTGGGGGACTATGACGCTTACCTTAAGGGTGGCCAGACAACGCCTTATATTTTCCCACGTGGCGTCAGGGCTGTGCACATTCAACATGCCGAAATGATAGATTTTATCTTGCCACAGAACACGGAAGTAGTCATTGACGAACTGCGATGTTAAGGTGGTCTGTAACGTCCGGTCCCTGTAATTGGAGACAGAGAGGCAGACAATAAAGTTTATTGTCCCTGTAATTGTAAAGGGGAGAAATGTTAGCCAAGCCCCACGACTACTATTTTTCAATGTAGGTTCCCACACACACGCGAGTAAACACACACACACACATACACCTACACACGCACAGACACACCCGCACAAAAGCGCACACCCACACACATACACACATCCGCGCACACACATGCACACACGCACGCGCACGCGGACACACACACGCAAGCAGGCGCGCACGCACGCACACACCCACACACACAAAAACGCACGCGCACACAATCGGGCAGGCACAGGCACACACACACACAACCACACACACATACACACACAACACAACACAAAAACACACAGGCCTACCCCCACTCACAACCGCACACACACACGCACATGCACGCGCACGCACACACGCACGCACACACATTTATACACACACACGCACCCATATATATATATATATATATATATATATATATATATATATATATATATATATATATATATATATATATATATATATATATATATATATATATATATATATATATATATATATATATATATATATATATATATATATATATATATATACAAGAGAAGAAAAACTTCCAACAAGGTAAAAGCACGATTGTGGCCTACGTTTCAGCAAAGAGAACTTGCTTTCCTCAGGGCAATCTCTCGCCTGGCAGGCAGGGTTTATATAGAGGTAGGACCCCAGGTGAAAGGAGGGTGAAAGATGGAAGGGAAATAGAACAAGCTGATTGGTTTGGGAGTATGTCGGGGGAGAGATTGAGGGGCCAAGAAGGTTGTCTAGTTTAAGCCGCGAAGTAGGTCACACGGAAGTCAGCTGATGGTTGATATTCGTGGAATTTTTGGACAGAAAGGATAAGAGGGTGCTTATTGACCCGCCGCGGGGTATAGGGAAAGGATCTCAGAACCGCCGGAAGCAGGCTAGGCGGTGAGGGTGGGGTCCTTATCAGAAACTATCTGCAAGCCTCAGGTCAAAAGAAAAGATAGAGACGGGGGAAAACTAACTAGGTCAAGGAAAAAAGAAAAAAAAAAGGAGAAAAAAACAGGGAGGGAAACCACATAAACCCACACACTAAAGAAAAAGCAATGACCCGGCAACTGAAATGGCACGTGTCACCCACGGCACATTCCTGGAACAGGCCTGTCCTGAAACTCAAAAACGAAAAGATAAAGTTAGAGTGACGTACGGTGCACAGGACCACGCGGAGTAAAAAAAAGGAGAAATTAAATAAATAACATTGAATTCTAAAAGCAAAAGTTGGAGGCATGAGGGCGAGTATTAGGCTAGACGCTAAGGAATGAAAAAAAAAGAAAAAGAAATTAGGTCTTAGAATCTTTTTTTTTCCTCTTTTTTTCCTGTTTTTTTTTCTCGAGGTCGTGGGTTCGGATCCCACCTGGCGGGCATTTTTTCTTCACTTTCTTTCTTTCCAAATTCTTAATCTGTTTCAATGATCTACCACATCCTCCCCTTTGCTTTCCGAGGTTTTCTCGACTGCCAACCCTTATTTCTATATATATATATATATATATATATATATATATATATATATATAGCGAATCAGAATAGGAAATGAGGGGCTCGTTGAAATAAGACAGAAATAATGTTGGCAGTCAAGGAAACCACGGAAAGCAAAGGGGAGGTTCTGGTGGGTCATAGAAATAGGTGAAGAATTTTTTGAGTTAGAAACAAAGTGGTGAAGAAGTGGTCAACACTATCTTTCTGACTCAAAAAATTCTTCATCTGTTTCTATGACCCACCACAACCTCCCCGTTGCTTTCCGAGGTTTTCTTGACTGCCAACCATTATTTGTCATATATATATATATATATATAAAATCATCAAAATCATGTAACTTTACTCTGATGAAGGCAAGTCCCGTTACCGCTACGTAAGAAAACCTTGTTTGTTATTGTTCTTGCTGTGTATCTTGCTGTGTACTTATACTATTTCTGCGCGCTTTCTGAGTTTATCTTTCTCTAGATTTATAAATATATATATATATATATATATATATATATATATATATATAAGAGAAGAAAAACTTCGAACAAGGTAAAAGCACGATTGTGGCCTACGTTTCAGCAAAGAGAACTTGCTTTCCTCAGGGCATATATATATATATATATATATATATATATATATATATATATATATATATATATATATATATATATATATATATATATATATTATCAACCTGGCGGGCAGTTTTTCTCCACTTTCTTTCTTCTTTCCAAATTCTTTATCTTTTTCAATGACCTACGACATCCTCCCCTTTCCTTTCCGAGGTTTTCTTGACTGCCAACTCTTCTTTCTGTGTTATTTTCAACGAGCCCCTCAATTCCTATTCTGGTTCACTACATGCATAGCGAGGGCCTCTGTTCTGGCAGTCTTGGTGCCATAGGAAGCTTAAGAGGGTTCAAAGCTGGTCGACCGCTCTCGACATGTCGTAGACACTCGAGTCACACCCCGGGGAATAAAAAGTAGGTCCCACCCGCCGCGGTGGCTCAGTGGTTAAGGCGTTGCGCTGCTGAGCACGAGGTCGCGGGTTCAATTCCCGGCCGCGGCGGCCGCTTTTCTGATGGAGGCGAAAAGCAAAAACGCCCGTGTGTACGAGATTTCGCCGCGCGATAAAGCTCCCCAGGTGGTCAAAATTAATCCGGAGCCCTCCACTACGGCGCGCCTGATCGCCTGCGTTGCGTCGGCGCGTTAAACCCCACAATCAATCAAATCAAAAAGAAGGTCCCCTTCACCCAGAGTAGTCCGAGTGGCGCTGGCTACCACCCCCAAGCACAGGAAACGAAAATACCTAAACATAAATACCCCAGAAAGTGCAGGGGCAAATCGCCCCGCCGGTAGCGTAGTGGTTATCGCACCAGACCGGTATTCTGGAGGTCGTGGGTTCGGATCCCACCTGGCAGGCATTTTTTCTTCACTTTCTTTCTTTCTTTCCAAATTCTGTATTTGTATCAATGACCTACCACATCCTCCCCTGTGCTTACCGAGGTTTTCTTGACTACCAACTCTTATTTCTGTTTTATATATATATATATATATATATATATATATATATGTAGCGAATCAGAATAGGAAATGAGGGGCTCGTTGAAAATAACACAGAAATAAGGGTTGGCAGTCGAGAAAACCTCGGAAAGCAAAGGGGAGGATGTGGTAGATCATTGAAACAGATTAAGAATTTGGAAAGAAAGAAAGAAAGTGAAGAAAAAATGCCCGCCAGGTGGGATTCTGGAGGTCGTGGGTTCGGATCCCACCTGGCGGGCATTTTTTCTTCACTTTCTTTCTTTCTTTCCAAATTCTTAATCTGTTTCAATGATCTACCACATCCTCCCCTTTGCTTTCCGAGGTTTTCTCGACTGCCAACCCTTATTTCTGTGTTATATATATATATATATATATATATATATATATATATATATATATATATATATATATATATATATATATATCAAAGTTGCAGTCATTATTGCCAGTGCTGTTTGGCGTTTTAACAGTGTTTTATAGTGCCGAATGAGGTATGATTGCCTTTTTTTTATGCAGGAATAAATAATTGAAAATTCAAGTCGAGAAAAAATGCGCCGTTTTTTCCGGAAGCGGGAATCGAACCCACACCGCCAAAGAAGGCATAGGGGGATGGTTGGACTATATATTTTTTTTTCTTACCGTTAGTAAAATTATATATTTTTTTCATATTAATGGAAGCGAGAAAGAAAGAAAGAAAGAAAAACACGCGCCCAGAGTGGGGACCGAACCCACGCCTTTCGATTAGATCTCGAATGAAGGCATTCGAGATCTAATCGAAAGGCGTGGGTCTAATCGGCGTCGCGTCTTGTCGCGCCAGGTCAATGTACGGCCTGTTAACTGTTAGTACTCGGCTGTCGCCGGCACGCGTGGAGCCCTGGGCCCAATCCACGAAAATATGTCGGAGCGCGGCAATTTAAAAAAAAAACATGAAAACAAGAAGAGAGAGGCGACCGTCGGTATGTGCCGTGCCTCTGGGGCAACCAAAGAAAAAGAAAAAAACAAAAAGAAAACGAGGGAAACAATGAAAAAGAGAAACAAAGCAAAACATGAGTGGAAAGACAGGAAGGACGCGTGCACTCCGTGAACACCAGCATTGGGGATCACAATGTGATTACAAAACACCCGAGGCATAAGCCACAACAGGCTACAAAATAAAATACTTCTTACACGCTCGGTTGGAACTAAAAGCTTCAACATTCCGTTTTACATTTCTCAAGGATAAAATGGGTATGACATATGGTGAAATAAACAGGCAATGGGTATCATCTGGTTATTAATGAGGTATGTTATGCTTGCTGAGCGTTGAGACAAGGAAATGAGAGAAAATATAAAAATAAAAATAAAAAATAAAAATAGCGGGGACGGGAAGGGAAGTGTTGGTAGGGGGTCGGGAGCGGACGAGATAATTGTAGTGACTGCGGAACATAATGGTAGGTTGTTGGTGTTACAATGTACAACCTCACACCTGGAGCAACAGGCTGCCTGTAAACCTCAGACCGTGCAATGCCCTGCGCGGGAAGGGCCGATAGCAAAAGGACAACAAAACTACAAGGTCTCGTATGTCCCGGGGTCACTATGCTTCAATGGTCATGCAGCGTACGAATTACAGTCATAGTCCCAGGACTCTCATTAAGACCCTCCTTCAGAGTATTAAATTTGTAGATTAAGTAAGACTCACATTGTTCTCGCTCCCTACAGCTAGAAAAACTGCTCTGTAGAAGCGTGACATTAATGTCATATATAGAAAGAAATTACGGCAGTCTACAACGCCAAAGGAGGCAATGGGGAATGGTTAGAATATTTTTTGACCGTTAGTGAAATTATATTTTTTTTATTAATTTTTAATTTACGTAGAAAGAAAGAAAGAAAAACACGCGCCCAGAGTGGGGACCGAAAGCACGCCTTTCGATTAGATCTCGAATGCCTTACCAATTCCGCTATCCGGTCCGAAAAGAAGGTCCCCTTCTCCTTGTATAGTCTGAGTGGCGCTGGCTACCACCCTGAAGTGTCACATACAGTTGTAGTAAATATAAATACCCCAGACAGAGAAGGAGAACACAGTCGCCCAGATAGCCGAATTGGTAAGGCATTCGAGATCTAATCGAAATGCGTGGGTTCAGTCCCCACTCTGGGCGCGTGTTTTTCTTTCTTTCTTTCTTTCTACGTAAATTAAAAAAATATATAATTTCACTAACGGTCAAAAAATAGTCTAACCATTCCCCTATGCCTCATTTGGCGTTGTAGACTGCCGGCATTTCTTTCTGTATTTTCTAACGAGCCAAAATCGCCGGAAAGGGGCTTTCGTTGTTCTCTTCGTCCAGTCTACTCTCGCGATAACACTAGCGAGATTAACCACATTGCCACTGTAATAATAGGCACAGTTACACTGTAAATAGGAAAGGAGAATTAGCGCGTAGAAATAGTGTGAATAGAAAGACGGACGTACACACGGGGAGAATAACAACGACGTTTACTTCTTCATACGTACTCATTACTCATAGGGGGAGCTGCCTAAATTAGAGTAAAGTTGCACATTTAGATGACAACATGATCTAAATCAGTAACACTTCAAGGCCTCTCTTTTCTTTCCTTATTACCTATCACGCTCTTCCGTGTTGTCTCGCAATTTCCACGGTAAACACGGCAGTTTTTGCAATATTTGAATTTTATCGCGTTCCTTTCAAAGCCCGCCGTCTAGGAGGACCTTTTGTTACTGCTCGAGGTCTTGGAAATCCGCAGGAGTCATTCGATGTCTCGTTACGGCCATGGCGATATGGCACCATGACCACGTCACGTGCGACCGCCTTTGGTGTATTTCGGTCAAACAATTTTTTCAATGTGTTTTATCAATTTCCTGTCGCAGCAAGCACGCGGCCATTTATTTTCAATTCAAAAATAACTGCATACATAACTTCTGTATCATGGGTCGGTTCAAATATGACTAATCTTTTCTTATTGGCCTGCAATTTGAGAAAGTAGGAACGTTGCAGCCACATTGAGTAGTTCGGAAATCTTGTGCCTATATAAACATAGCGTTAGCGAACTGTTTTAACTTTCGGGCATCGATAACAAGAGACTCACAAAGAGACGTACACACAGACCAAAATTTTCATGTTTACATAGCCCACGTAAGATTATCGTCTTAAAAATTATGTCCCCGTCCACTTTGTGGCGAAGGATTATCGGTGAGGCTGTGCGCATTACAAGGCGTGCGCGAAACAGAATACGTGCTTGCAAACTGTAATTGGGCATAATTCTTAGCTAATCAGCTGAATAAAACTTGTAAGGACTACTTGAAGAAACAAACCAGCGGGCGAACGTCTTACAGTCAGTTGAAACAAAACACGAGGACGCCATTGGTGACGTCCTTGTGTTTGGTTTCTCCTTTGTGCAAGTGTTCTCATTTTCACTATAATGCTGACTTCCACATTGTAAGGACTAGAGCTTTCTTCTAGCTGACAAACATGCGAGTGTTGGCTTCCCTTTTGCGTTCTAGGCATCTTAATGTGTGTAGCACGGCAACCTGATATTCTCGGTCACGGAAGACCGCTGCCGGTTAGCATCCGGCCCTAGGACTTCCACGTTAAAGCCTCCTACTACTGTAACAAGCGTGTCATTTGCGCAAGAAGCGTGGCTGCGCAGGCACAGCACTCCGTCCCCACACAAAGAGGCAACCGATTATGTGCGGGAAAAACACCGACCTCCGCATCACTCTACAAGCCCATCAAAATAAAATACAGGAGGATTGCGTTTGCAGGTGAAAAATTTCCGTTTTACGTCAATTTGTTCCCGCAGACGATATATGGAAACAAAACCCTTGACACCTTCGCTGTGAAAAAAAGGGTACGGCCCGGTCGTCGCACTGCGTTTCGTCATAGGCCGCTTGGTATGATATCGATTCGTAACAGCAGAACATTCGTCACAGCCTATTTTGAGAACTAGGAAAGTTCGTAGAATTTTGTCTAAGGTGCGCATAATGAACTACCCACGCCATTTCTTTGAAGTGGATATGGGCCCTAGTGAAATACACCAGTTATCGCATGAAAAGTCTATTGAAATCGTATGAAAAGTCTTTGTGCTATTTCTCTATTACGATTGTGCTATCATGCTTAAATTTGTGAACGGATGTGTTGTTATGTACGCTGTAAATCGGGTGGCTGAGGCCCCTGTCAGGCCACGTTCGCCTTTAGTCTCAGCCTCACCTTGGTTTTTGCCAAGATATAAAAATAAAGTCAAATCAAAATCAAAAGTCCGAAGCGAAGCAGGCAGGTAGCGCAATGAAGAAAACGTCTTGGAAGCAGTTCCATGAAGATCCTGCGCCCCTCTCTTCATGGTTGCGGCCGCTTTTTGGGTCCTTGAGCACAATACGAGGGCGGAAAGATGTAGTAGCAGACCTGTTCTACGATGCTCAAGAAGAGTGTAAGGGTCACGTGATTTCAGCATAACGGTTTTTTTCTCCTTTCCCATGTACATTTGGGGAACTTCAGCAAAGAAATCCAGTCACAGCGGACAATTAGGCTAATATGTGTCGAACCATAATAAATAAACCAGGTTAATGACCCTTGACAAAAACTGTGGACGGGATGTAACAGAGTAAAGGAAACATCTTGCAGGAGAGGCAATGGAGCACCCACGCCCCTATTTTCATAGTTGTGATAGGCTTGTGCATCTTTCAACGTTTCCTTGAACGCGACAGGCGGACCTGCAACTTTCTAACACTCAATGCTATATACAGAGCTTTCAGAGAGTGACGTGATTTCAGGGTAAAATGCTCTCTTCTTTTTTTCTTTCATGTCGGCTGTATATCCGCGTTTCTCCTGCAGTGAATGCCAGTCAGGGTGGACAAGAAAGCCAACGTGGTTCGAGCGAAACATCCGTTTCTCTTTCGCCCATTCTTTGCTTTTTGTGGGTACAGTGCCTGCTCGGTGAAAAAGAGGGGTCATTTTTCTCGTGATTTTATTCTACATTTCGACATCCGAATACAAAAAAACCCGGATAGGTGCTGCGATTGTTTTGTACGATGGGTGTGCCTATGCTCGGGTAGAAGGCCATGAAAGAGGCCTTTCGAACACGAAAGTTCCGGCTCATCGGCTTGGTTACGCATGAATGATGGAGCAGCATCTACAAAAGGTAATGCACCCTTTCACTGCTTACACCCTTTTAAAAATAACAGCGAACGTCGTTTTAACACCGCTGTGAAAAACATTAATCAGTGGCAAGCTGGCCTTTGACGAATATTTTTGTGACAAAACGCCCTATTCCGAACCAGCCTACGAAGAAACACCGTGTCACGAACGAGCCTTCACCCGTAAGGGAAGCAGCGGCATTTTTAAAGCGCTCTTGGCTAGGCTAGGTTTCCGTATTTATTTTCAAGAAAGAATTCCGGCAGACCCAACGATGTGCCTTTTATTTGAAGCGCGAAGAACTCAAGAATCTGAGGCGCCTAGTTGTGGGCGTTTGCTTGCTGACATGCTTACCCACCTTAAAGGGACACTGAAGTGAATTTTCAAGCTCCCGTTTTTGCTTGCACTGCGTAGACTAGCTCAAATTAGCACACTTTTCATCGTTTATCCGGTTGACAAATCGGTAATTATTTTACAAAGCGCGAAAGAAGAAAAACTACCATGCGCGGTTTGCGGCGGCAGCACCAACAAGGCTGTGACGTTGGTAGGAGGGGCGCCGTGATTGGACGATGCCCAAGGTTAGCAATCACACAAGTTTCGGTTTCGGTTCTGTAAAACATAACCAATGGCTTTGTTGGATGGGCATTCTCAATATCTCAGTAATCATCGTACCGCGCTTCTGCCATGTTGTCGGCTGTAAAATGCACAAGATAAGCCTCCCAGGACGGCTTGTAGTCGTAGCATTCACTAGCCGAGACCTACGCAGTGCATGAACGCCCTCCGCGTACCCGCAGACGCCCAAATGTCATGCGCTCTTCCCCCATATTTGGAGCTTGCCTCACTCATGCCTGTATCGTAAAAAGCGTGTTCGCACCAGGCCAAGGGTCTGTTGATTCTGGCTTGTGGCCACTGCCCGCAATCAGTCGGTGCTTATGGCAACAGCACGCCAACGAGAACTCGCTAGCGCGCCAGTGCCAGCCTGCGCGCGTTTTGTGAACTAGTTCGTGTAGCCATGAACGTTGCGGCCCAAAAAAAGGTGAACTCAATATAGAAAACATCGGCGGAAAAGAAAAAAGTTAACTTACAAAAAAAAAAAGCACGTACCCGCGGGGATTCGAACTCGTGACTCGCAAAACATTTGCGGTGACATACCTAGCACCCCAGACCGCTGAGCCACGGAGCAGGACGCGTATGCCTTTCTAATATAGGGTATATATTGTACAACCAGTTTACACTTTCATTTATTTTTGGCATTTCAAGCAGCTTAGGTGACTATTTGTTGTACTGCGATCGTGCAGTAAGCGTCGCCCGAGTTTCCACAGTAGCTCACGTCTAGCAATTGCATTTCGTAGACGGAAAAGCGTTCGCAGATGCGTAGTCGTGCTGCTGACCGCTGTGCTTGTTCGCCTAGCGCAAAAAAGTGCTTCCCGCGCCCTAGTTTTACGCGGTACGGTAAAAATATCAGTTGATTTTATTTCCTTAGTACCTATATTGACTTCGCTGACTCTTCTCCCGCCTTCAAGAGGCCTTATATTTTCCTACTGGCGTACCTGTCAGCGAAGCGTCGCATGTGCGCTTGTGCAGCGCTTGTGTGAAGCGACCTTGACTTGGAGCTAGATACAGTGTACAAACAAACCAAGTAAAGAAAGGCACATTCTTCCATTCACAAACGTGTCCTGGCTTCGTTTCAACTAAGCGAACGAATTGCGACCAAGCAATTTTTTTTTAACCTCCTTGATTGATTTTAACCTCCTAAACCCGCCGGCGGCCGGCAGACGAAACGCTGGGCCGACTGACTCTGTCGGCCGGGGAGCCGTGCAGTAGCGCAGCCGTGGCGCAGCCAATTGCCAGCTCATCCCCTCCTGACGTCACACGAAAACGCCACAGAAAATGGGCGAGCTCAAAGAGAGGAGGACAGCATTTTCGAATTAGTTTTTCTACTAAATAAAATCGCGTAAACGCGCCTAGAGTGGTCGAAACATGGCCTGGGGACTCCGGACTACAATTTGCGCTAGTAATCCCGCAATGTTTACATATCACTTCAGTGTCCCTTTAAAGTTGCTTAAAACTCTCAATGCTTCCGGGGCCTTCGAAGCGCGAGCCGTTCCATAGCGCAATGTGTTTCACAACAGGCGTTTCAACGTGGCCGTAGCTAAAGGGAATGAGTAGCTGTGAGTCGCGTAGAAGACAGAATGAATGCATTAAAAATCTCAAGGTGACAGCGCATTGCGATCGTCAAACTGGCGAGAGGCGAAGCCCTCCGGGAACGCGACAAAGAAGCCAACACTGCCAGACATTACTGCTCTCGCATTAACTACCCTTACTAATTTCTTGGGTTTTCTCGCACTGCCATCGGAGCGTGGTTAGTTGCGACGACATTACCCTTGTGGTCACAGTCGTTGATGTGAGTGCGGATGTGAAGGGGAGCGAAAAGGAAGTGGTTTACGCGTTTTGTGATTTCTTTGGGCTTGCGGTGCCACACCTACCAGTCCCCCAAAATGAACGGCGTACACGCATTGGTTCCGCAATACACAAGACAGTGTTTGCTTTTTTGGGTGTGCCGGGCAGTGCATATCAGTGCGACAATAAAGCCATTCTGACCACTAGGTCTCCTTGAAATTGACTTGGCAGTTCCACTGATCATCGACATTCGCAAGGGGAACTTTAGTTCCCTTGCATTTGTTCCGAGTACCTAGCTTTACTATTGTTCTTTCCGCTTAGTAGCCCTTCGGGTGAAAGTTGTACGTTGCACTCTTCATTACCTTATAATGGGTGATTCGTAACACGTTTAAGGGGGAGAAGAGTTGGGCAGTTCTGAAAATATTTAAATTTTGAAACACAGAAATACATAGCAGCGTAAAAAGGACTACTTACACTCCCGATAAGGATATCCCGAGCTCCGTGACGACAGCCTTTTTGGCATAGTCAATAATGGGTGGGAGCTTTTCCTTCAAAACTTCAGCCAAGCGGAGTAGGTCGCCATTTGAGAGCGAATCGTAGAACAGATAGTCACACACTCCATCATCGGGGAGAATCGTGTACTGTCCAATCTTGGTGTTTGTGGTGCACAGCAGTTTGTCGTGTGGATATGCAGGGGCATCTCCAGGGGCTTGAGAGAGAACCGAGAAAAAAATACAGAGACAGTTGTGTTGTGCAACTCCCTGTGGTCTACAGCGTGACGTCGGTGGCTCAAAACCGACACGTCAAGATCTGATAGCACCGAATTTCCCATGCTAGACAAATGAATGCACGTGCGATTAAAGCTACAGCTGTACCGACCCCTTAGGGAGAGAGAGGAGGCAAACTTAATTCGACGGCTCCAGTCCGAGCCGCGCAGTTATGCGTCCTTGGAGGAAGGAGTGTTCCAGGTTCCCCCGACAGTGCCAGCTTAGGTGGAGGGGTAGAAATGTTTAAATGTGGGCAGGCAGCCGGGACGACAGGACTGCCGGCAGATTTTGGGCGGGAGGGGGCCAGCTAGATCACGGGTAGGGAATATTTTGGGGGAGAGGGTTGATGGAAAAATATTTGGGAGACCAGGTGGTCCATCACACAGCGCCAATATGTCTATTCATTGCCCAGATAGCCGCCGCACACTTGACAGTGCGCACAGCCTGGAGGCTTCTCTAATTAGTGGATAATAGAGACCCCTGCGTTGCGCGTTTGTTGAAAAAATTCATGGAATCTGAGCGCGTTAAGACAGATTTAAAAAAAGCTTCTCTATAGGGTGGGCGTGCACAACGCAGACGAAGTTCTGCGAAGGTCAAGTTTGTGGATGATATTTAGGAGGCACTACGTTCAAATCGCAAGCTTTAGGCAGGTGCTTTTCCGAAACGCTGCGCAGTGCGTGGAGATGCAGGCAGTAGTGCAAGATATCCCTGGACCTCAGGGATGTTTATCTTTTGTGCCTTGCCAGAGTCAATTTGTTCATTATTTTATCATTGTCCTCTTCCCTGTAATCAGCAGTTATGGCCAAGGTTCACTTCGGAGATTACATAACCTAAAGCCTAAGAGCCTTCAATAATCCGGCTAGCTTTCAACAATCAAGGTTACTGTGCAGGAGCCAGAAGTTGTCGAAAACTATCCCTCGTATCTAACGTTAAGCAAATAAAACTGGTTGACACGCCTGTTTCCAACTCCCAAGGTTACCTGGAGGTCACCGTAAACTTCCGTGGTGGCTTTTGTGGCTGTGGATGCACCCTAACGATACCAAAGAGTTACTGTTCTCACGGACTGTTTCCACGAATATGACAGTGAGGTTCAAAGCCGCACGGCCGAGACTCTCAAACTTAAGGGTCACGTCTACACAACTTTCCTTTATTATACACATCATTAGGGTCACTAGTTAGCATAATTATGCACGATACTAAGTAATATATTCGTCGGCCTAAGTAGCTATTTTAGCCAGCTATCTAATTATTTTGCAGTAGTTTGCTTTAACTCCCTTGATGCGTCCAGCTCATTCACGTATGTTTGAGGCCTGAGGCACTCCACTGTGCGAGTAGCTCCATTGTACGTGATTTAGTTTTCTTTAGTATAGGTGGACGCCAGGGCCATTAAAGTAATCGTGGTGGCCAGTACCGCTTATCAGAAGCAGATTTGAGCTTCTTTTTTCACCTAGTGGCTTTCAGATTTTTTTTCAACCAGGTTGCTGCGTGTGTGTGTGTGTTGGCTAGGGGGATTCGTTCGCATTTTTTCTGAAAGCGGCGTCATTGCACTGCTCGCAACGTTCCCTGGCGGGTGGGCCGTAAAAGATTAGTTGCGGCTTAGCCCAGCTAACCTTGGATGTGCCAAGCAAAAGCTTTGCTCAGTCTGGTTGAGTTGTGGTTTCGCTTGTTTACCCCTTGATGTAACTGTATTGCCGACCACGGCTGAAAGCCGTTCGGTCCGCGCAACGCTCTCAGGAGGAGGTCCGGCCTCGCTTTCATTCACCGCGAACGCGGCGTCCCTCTTTCACGGCGAACGCTGTGCGAGATGATTCACATAGCCCGGGACGACCCAGCGGCGCATGCGTGGGAGGCTGCGGGTTGGCTGCGTAGGAGGCCGTTTTCTGCCCGTTACGGCCGCCACCGCTACGTGAGCAGAACGACTGAAAATGGGGCATTGTGCGCAGCACCGACAGCGCGCCCGGCGAATTCAAAGCCGTGAAAAAGAAACGGTCAAGTTCCCTCCGTCCCTCGGTAGCCATCTGCAACGCCGACGTAGAGCGATGAAGCTCGTGACGTCACAATTACAAAACAGAACAAATAACACAATGTTGAGCATCCTCCTGCACGTTTGTTACGGCCTTAATTATGGGGTGTCACTGATCCGGGCGTTCAATTTACCGCACGAATGTTGCAGCTATTCCACTTGAAAAACGGGCTCGATTTAGTCGGAGTGAAAGTTGTGAATTTATCATACGAGTGGAACACATGCCACAATGAGTATATTTCGTTCTTGAAAGAAACGAATCTCATGTTAGGCAATCAACAACTAACACAATCACGCAGCAGCGTAGGTAAATTGCGGACAAACATGCATTGAGCAGTGCAAAGACTAAAAGACCACATCGGGCACTGAGAAAAAAACTGCTCAAGAACGTTCGTTATTGGGATGAAAATATTTCCCGATACAAAATATTTATGGTTAGGTATTCACTTGCGAATAATAATTGAGGTAGAGTTTTATATTATAACTATTCATTTTGCAAGCTGTTAACTTTAATGAAACTAACGCCTCTTTTGTACTTCCTCACGTAACCACGCTGGTCTTTCGGCTTCTTTTGAACACAGAAGTCTCTGGTTAAGACTAACGCAGTTAAGGCGACCTCTTTGGTAACGGAAAAGAACACTTTTGCTCTCCATAAAGTGCACAATACAAAAAACTTAATACATTGCCTTAAATGCAAATTGCTAAATACAAATTTTCACAGTTCTTTCGAGTCCGCCTTAACGAAATTCTTCCATAATATTTTTTGCTTGCTTGGTTGACTCAACGACGAGGCGTAATACTCCTTGAGCCTCAATAAACGAAACCACGTGCACTGTCAATTGCTACCCCGAAATGTGCCTGGAATGCTTGTGGCTTACGGGCACGTCATGCCGCCACAATATCTTGCTCTTACCGATGTCATGACCTCTTGAATTTGATAGCCAACGTGTTCGTCGTGTGAACGCCTTAAAAAGGACGGGCGATCCCCTATTTCACGCACAAATGATGACATTGGCTCGGCTCCTGAAGAGCGCGACGACCGATAACTTGATTTAAATTGATTTGCGGAACTTAAGTTATAGCACTTCTCCATAAACGGACAGGTTTAGCTGCGCTTACGTTCCGGTGTCGTAGTTGCCTTTGTCGTCGTTTTGGGCACGGAAGTAACACGGTAATTTACTCCAGTTAGATCTGAAAAAAAAAGTACACAATTTCTCATCCAACCAGGCCTAAAACTCCGGGCTTACTCTAAGCTGGGTAAAAGAGAGGCATATGAAATTACTGCTAGAGACAATTTGTAACCCTTCCACCAATGAAATTTTTATCTTGAGCAAGAATTGTTTTTCTGCTTCTTTGTCTACACTTGTTTACCTCAGAAGCGTGAAAACGAGGAAATTAGGTGGGAGTGCAAATATCTAATTATTCACAGGCATAACAAATATTACAGACATGCACAACTAAAATTTGTCTTTCGAGTACAGAAAATTCTTGTTTTTCTAAAAGCTACTCCACCCACAGTCTATAAGAAAAGACTAAACTGGTAGATCAAGTATTTACAGATTTATGGATAGTTTAATATTCCAGACTTTCAGCTCCCTTACTGTCCCCATCGTCATACGGTGGGTCACGCCAATCAGTGGAGGACACGCCAATCGCTTCAGGGAGTGTATAGAAGGGGGGGTGTATGAGATTGAGCTCTCGTGTGGCAAAAGCTATGTCGGGCAAACTGGCGGCTGGAATAACGACCGGCTCAGGGAGCACGCAAACTCCATACGGACAGGCACTGCCAGCAATCTAGCTGCACACTGTGCAAAGTGCCAGCAATGCCATATATCCCCACCAGAATTTGACCGCACCGTCATCCTGAAGGCGTATTGCGAGCAGCGCACGAGGGAGATACACGAGGCTTTCGTCATCCACACAATGGGAGATAGATGCGTGAGCACACCCGCTATCGAGTTGTACGACAGGGTGATAAAATACCTAGGATCATGATCAATGCATTGCACGTGGCTGCTTTCATTCCCACAATCAACTTCCACTTTGTGTGTTTGTGTTTCGGATTTTCGTCTCTCCTCCTTGTTTTTTATTCCAGTATATATTCATTGTTCTTCTAAATAAACCTCAGTTTGCAGTTCAGCGCAGTGTTTGTCTTAACTCCCTGCCGTATCGTTTTCTGGCGCTGTTTTTTCTAAGTAGCACGTGAACACGCGCCAGGAATATCGCTAACAAACGCTCTAGCAGAAACCAGGACATCCACGAGTAGGGAAGTGGGAAGTAAGAGAGGGGGAGGAGCCGGTCGAATCACCACTGTGGGAGAAGTCAAATCTTTTAATGGTTGTAACAATCTGGGCGCCGATGTGCTCGTGCGGCAGGGCCTACATTTATGTGCATACGAGTTTCGGTGGCAGCATGAGCGCTCTAGTCGAGGAGCGCCAGTAGAATGCGGCCGAGCAGCGCAGAAGCTTGGGTGTTCTGTTCTGTCGCGTGGCTCGTCCTGCTCGCCCAAGACACGCGCTGCTTCCGATGGTACCAGCCCATGATGATGATGGTTGTCGCTTGTTGTCGATGATGAAATTATCGAACACGACTGTGCAGCTGGGCGGCTGCTTATCCACGCCTCCCTCCAAGTTCCGGCCGGGGCTACGGACACTCAATAAATGTAGGAAGCCTCGTCAGCATCACCAACCGAATCTGTGCTCCCTGCATGTGAAGACCCTTGTAGACCGCCGATCAGGCGAGAGAGACGCACCAGACATCTTGCCGCAACCGGATCCCAATTTTTCATTCTCTGCGCGTGGCTCGGACAGCTTACCATAGAGTTTCATACTAATATACACTAGAGGGAAATCTGGCGACACCGTCTACGGGAGCCGCGCTTCAGCGAGCGTGCCGTCA
Organism: Haemaphysalis longicornis; assembly: GCF_048455015.1. NCBI lineage: Eukaryota > Metazoa > Arthropoda > Arachnida > Ixodida > Ixodidae > Haemaphysalis > Haemaphysalis longicornis. The sequence goes on along the minus strand of NW_027526225.1, from coordinate 18,754,935 downwards.
TGTACCCGGCAGGCACGTTCCACTTGTCCTTGGCATGGCTCATGAGCAGGCTAAAAGTTGGCTTTGGCTGCAAAACTGTAACAATTATACTGCAGCAGATTATTAGAATTTGTTTTATTATTATAAAATTAAAGCTCCAGAAAGATTTATTTGACAGGGATTATTTAGAAGCTTCATGCGAGATGAACAAAAATAACAATGTTACCCCTTTTGGCTCCAAGACGAAAGAGAAGCCATGTGGCTAACCAAGCCAAGGAGGCGAGGAACGTCGCTAGCTGCAATGGCGCCGCCCACGGCGGCCCGCGAATGCAGCGCCAGATTTCCCTCTAGTATATAATAGTATGAAACTCTATGCTGCTTACGCAAGAATCCACGGTAGATTGTGATGATGATTGAGCGTAGGCGATGTTGATTATGGGCGCTGCTGTGGTAATGATGATTATGCTGCTACAGGGGGTCCCCCTTAGCGCGGAGCGCGGTAGAGAAATTCGGGACACATCCCGTGATGATGATGATAGGCGCTTGTTGTCGATGGTGAAGTGGCCGCTACAAATCCAAATATACGAAATTGGTTGGAAGGGAAGAAGAGCTGTAGTGAAGAGAAGATGCACAGTCGCCTGGTAGTGTCTGTCTGTGCGTCACATACCGAATGTAAACCGTTCATAAAAGCTGGAAGCTTTATCGTCTAGTTGCTCCAACGCCAATGTTCTGGAGAGATACCAAATGACGCTAACCGAGCTCCCGGTGCACAGAATATCTACAAAGCGAATACGTATCATCACACGGCCTCCGCACATGCCGCACGCTATGACCGCTGTAGAGATTAATTTGATTGGGGCGTTCAAGTTACCGCAAGGGTGTTGCAGCTCTTCCATTGGAAAAACGCGCTCGATTTAGTCGGAGCGGAAGTTGAAGATTTGTGAGACGAGTGGAACACATGCCCCAATGAGTGTATTTCGGTCTTGAATAAAACAAAACCCAAGTTAGGCAATCAACAACCAACACAATCACCCAGCAGCGTCGTTAAATTGCTGTAAACATGCATTGAACAGTGCAAAGACTAGAAGACCACCTCAGACACTGCGATAACAACTCCGTAAGTACGTTCGTTCTTGGGATAAAAATATTTCAAGATACATAATATTGATGGTTAGGTATTTCCTTTCGAATAATCATTCAGTTACAGTTTTCATATTATGACTATTTATTTTCACAGCTGTAAACCTTAATGAAACTAACGCCTGTTTTGGGTCTTCCTCACAAATTCGCGCCGATCTTTCGGCTTCTTTCGAACTACAGTAGTCTATGGTTAAGACGAACCCAGGTAATGCGAACTCTGTGGTAAAGGAAAAGAACGCTTTTGCTCTACTGTAACGTCCACAACGCAAGAAACAACCGCCTAATATAAATTCCCTAAAAAAATTGCTTAACACGTTGCCTAATATACCAATTGCTCAATACACATTTTCACGGATCTTCCGAGTCCGCCTTGACAAAATTCTCCCATAATACTTTTTGCTTGCTTGGTTGACTCAACGACAAGGCGTAATACTGTTTGAGCCTGAATAAACGAAACCACGTGCACTGTCAATTGCTACCCCGAAACTTGCCTGGAATGCTTGTGGCTTATGGGCACGTCATGCCGTCATGATATCTTGCTCTTACCGATGTTATCACGTCTTGAATTTGAAAGCGACAGCGTTCGTCGTGTCAATGCCATAAAAGGAAGGGGTCATCCCCTATTTCATGCACAAATGATGACATGGGCTCGGCTGCTAAAGAACTCGACGACCGATAACTTGATTTAAATCGTTTCTCGGAACTAATGTTACGGTAAAATGGACAAGTGTAGCTGCGCTTACATTCCGGTGTTTCTTTTGACTTACTCGTAGTTGCGTTTCTCGTCATTTTCGGTATGGAAGTTGGACGGTCCGTTGCTCCGGTTAGATCTGAAAAAAGTACACAAATTATAATCCAAGCAGGCCAGAAATTGCGGGCTTGCTCAAAGTTGGATTAAATAGAGGTAAACCATATTACGTCTGCAGAAAATTTATAAGCCATTCGCCCCTGAAATTTTTTCCTCGAGCACGAATTCTTTTTTGCTTCTTTGTCTACAGTGGTTTACCTCAGAAGCGTAAAAACAAGAAATTCAGCTGGTAGTGCAAATATCTGATATTTCACAGGCATAACGAATAATTACGTACATGCACAATTGAAATTTGTATTTCGAGTCGAAAAAATTCTTGTTTTTCTAAAAGCTACACCTCCCACAGTCTATAAGAAAAGACTAAACTGGCAGTGCAAGTATATACAGATTTATGCATAGTTTCTTATTCCAGAATTTCAGCTCCCTTACTCGCCCCTTCGTTATGCGGTGGGTCCACTGGAGGCGCTGCTTCGTCATAGCACCCAGCTCCGCAAAAATGCAACACTCTGGATGACTACCGGAAGAGGAACCCTTGAATAACTCTCCAGGAAGCAGGCTGTCTCGGTTTTGTCACAAGGCGCTCGAGCATAATTTTTGCGGTGTCACCAGAGCCCAAAGGGTTAAAGAGAACTTTATTCTACTCTCTGGCGGGCTTTCACGGGGTTGATGTCGGGCACGGCATTTCCTGGCCAAAGGCGCCAGTCGCTGCCCGGCGGCATTCCCTCACCACCCGCTGCAGTGGCGAGTAGGGCAATCCAGGGTTGCTCACAAAAACGCTGGATGCGAATGAAATTGCGCAGCCATTACCCTTGCGTAACGGCTACGTAGCTGTTCCCTGTCACATGGAGTTGGAAGGGCGTGCTGGCGAAGTATGCGTTGAGGCCGATGGACACGCGCCAGGGATATGGCTCAAAAACACTCCCGCAGAAACCAGGGAATCCAGGAGGGTAGGAAAAAGGAAAATGAGAGAGGGGGAGGAGCTGGTCGAATCGCTATTGTTGTTTCGGGTTACTTGCCTTGTAGTACCGCGACACCTTATAGCGTTTAAGAGGTTAAATATACGACCGGCAGAATTGAGCGGCATCATGCGTTTGAAACTACAAGAACAAAGCCGAGAGAGCGAAGGACCTCCCTTGTACACGTTCGGGTGGTTTTAGCATCTGTAATTCGCAGCGTGACATGTTCTGGACTCTAAGTGCACCGTCCTCCGATTGTCGCCACGTAGAGCTTCAGAGCAGTGCGTGCCCCAGCCCTAAAAATGCCTATGAATAGAAAGCCTGCTTGCAAACATTCTGTCGTTCATTGCCCAGTTTTTGTCAAGCAACGATAGTTTTTCCTGGGCTGCTTAAACTCGAAAATATTAGCCTGTTTGTATGTCGGTTATTAGCCTGTCTGTATGTCGAAAATATTAGCCTGTCTGTATGTCAGCCATAAGAAGAAAAGTTAACACAATTCTCGAACAAGAAGAAAAGTTAACACAATTCTCGAACAAGAAGTGTATACAGCAAGGAGCTTTCCGCAGACATAAATCTGGAGACATACCGTTCGCCACAAAATAAAGCGGAGTAGGCGAGTGGTACCCAAGAACTATCGGTGCACCCATTCCCGTCCCTACGGCTGCTGTCACTATAGTTGAATGGGCATGCGCGTCTTTCGTGTATGAACGCGTATCAAGTTTCTGCATTGCGGCCATAGCACACCGTCTTCCTTCGAGGTAGCAACCGCCGACGCCCTGCACGGGAGCAAAAACTAGCGGCATGATTTCTGGCGGTGTTCTGCACGTGCTTAGCCCGTGCAACGCTCCCGTTCAGCGCCGAAATACGTTCTTGAGGCACTCTTTTTTAAATGCGAATGCATTTATTAGCCGGGGGTTGTCTTGCTCCGTTGGCCGGCGCGCGCCTGCATTCCTCCATCGCGAGCGTACGTGAGCGCGCGCCTCGTAGTTCTGCCTTCGTCTTTGTCGTCGTCGTAAATGCGAATGCATTTCTTAGTCGGGGGTTGTCGTGGTCCGTCGGCGTGCGCCCGCAGGTGTTATCTCTCCGCGCTCCTCCTCGCCCCTAGCAACAGCTGTGGCGCGCCTAGCAACCGGAGCAGGTGGTAGCTCGGGCGGGAGTAGCGGAGAGCAAGGGGAGAGGAGGAGCGCGCTCGGGCGTGTGAGGGCGCTCGCATCGCGGAGCTCGTGCGGAGTAGCGGAGAGTGAGTGGAGAGGAGGAGCGCGCTCAGGCGTGTGAGGGCGCTCGCATCGCAGAGCTCGGCGGGAGAGAGAGCTCGCGCGCGGGGCGGGCGTGTTGCGCGGTTCTTTCTCTCCTCTCCGCGTACCCTCTCCCCGCTCGCTGCGCTCGGAAAATGTATATAAATGCAGTGGAGCGTACGCCTCTCTCCGTTACTGCTTGCCGCAGCGCACTCATCGGTGCACCCAATGCATTCGCATTTCCGCACGGTCCCCTTCTGGGAGGTGGGGAGAGTTTTTTTTAAATAAGCGTTCTTTGACGAGTAGCCCACATCACAAACACGGTAACGCCCTGCATCTTCCCAAAAATGCACAATTTGTAAACTTAACACATTTCCCCATTATTATTAACGTGAACCCACATAACTGATAAAACGGAATTATTAAAAACAAAAAATGCAAATATTATCAAATAAAAATAACTAACAAATTACGCCGCAGTAACCTGACAAAGAAGGAAAGAAAAAGGCCAGTAAGTACAAAGGGAAACAAAGCGAAAAGAATCGCGATAGTGGTCCTGACCGGGAAACGCCCATCATTCGAGCAAAAATACGCATTTGGCGAAGTCAAGCATTTTACTGGTAGTAATATTCTGTAGGTGCCGATGTGGTCGTTCGCCAGGGCCCACATTGTTTGCGTACGAGTTTCGGTGGCACCATGAGCCCGCTAGTCAGGGAGAGCCCATAGAATCCGGCCGAGCAGCGCAGAAGCCTGGGTGTTCTGGTCTGTAACGTGGCTCGTCCTGCTGGCCCAAGACACGCGCTGCTGCCGATGGTACCAGCCCATGATGACGATGGTTCTCGCTTGTTGTCGGTGATGAAGTGGCCGCTACAGGGCTCCCCCCCAAACCGCGTCGCCGCCCTGTAGCGACACCGTCGTCATAGCCACGATGAGCGCCAGATCATCATCAGCGGTGCCTGGCCAGCGTAAGCAGGGCCACGCGCTACTTGTGAGATCGAACACGACTGTGCAGCTGGGCGGCTGCTTATCCACGCCCCCCTCCATGTTCCGGAAGTGCCTACGTACACTTTATAAATGTAGGAAGCCTCGTCAGCATCACCAACTGAGTCTGTGCTCCCTGCATGCGGTGACCCTTGTAGAGCGCCGTTCAGGCGAGAGAGACGCACCAGACAGCTTGCCAGAACCGGAACCCGATTTTTCATTCTCTGCGCGTGGCTCGCACTGCTCACACAAGCACCTACGGTAGATGATGATGATGATGGAGCGTAGGCGATGTTGATGATGGGCGCTGCAGTGGTGATGATTATGCCGCTACAGGGGTCCCCCCAAGCGCAGAGCGCTATAGAGAAATTCGGGACACAGCCCATGATGATGATGGTAGGCGCTTGCTGTCGATAATGAAGTGGCCGCTACAAGTACAAATAAACAAAATTGGTTGGAAGGGAAGAAGAGCTGTAGTGAAGAGAAGATGCACAGTCGCCTGGTAGTGTCTGTCTGTGCGTCACATACCGAATGCAGACCTTTCAGAAACGCAGGATTCTTTATGGTGTAGTTGCTCCAACCCCTTTGTTCTGGAGAACCACCAAACGACGGTAACCGAGCTCCCGGTGCACAGAATATCTAGAAAGCGAACACGTATCTTCACACGGCCTCTGCACATGCCGCACGCATGTAGCTGCTGCAGAGAATCGTGCCGCTCGCTAGGCGCGTGGCGGAAGACACCGTTCGGTTTCGAGAGCAACGTGGCTGTGCTGCTGAAATTGATGAAATTCATATTGATGAAATGCCCAGCGATGGCATCGCGTGCGCACTCAGCTACCTCTACAACAGGCGGTGGGCCAAAAGGTGTCGCGCCGATTATTTTTCGCGCACTGGTCGACTGGTCTTTTTTAGTTTGGGGCTTCCTTTACATCATACTTGACAACATTGTTGAGCATTGCGCAAATATTATGTATTTTTCAGTCGCATGTTAATGTATAACTGCTCATCGCATTGCTGTTTTGATTGAACATAAATATGTGCTTCATTTTTGCGACTGCGTATAAAATATACACATTGAAAAGATATTCTGACCCAGAAATACAAAAAGGCCTCGTGAACATTCTGGCACTGTTCGAAGCACGGCCTCCGACACCACTCCGCGCGATATCAAAACGCGCGTGCGGTAATCATGGAGGCCGTAGTTCGAAGTTAAAAAGTAACCGAAGGTTCCAGTAGATTGAGCGAGCAGTGCAGCGCGGGGAAATTGAATTTACCTTTGGGGGGATTCACTCGAGGGATTAAATCCACCTACGCATTCCCCGCTCCTCCTATCAGGTGACAGCACGTCACACGAAAGGTAACGTATCCGGGTGGGAACATGAAGGGGCAGCGGGCAGGTGCGTGGGCGGCTGGACCTCCATAGCGGCGCCGACGGTATCAGGGGCGGCCTCGGGTGTGAATTTTCGCCGCTCGCGTAATGCTTCTCGTTCGTCTGGCAACTTGCTTCTATCGCTTTTCGTTACTCTGGTCCCTATTCTCAACACCCAAATTCACAGTGAGCTGTGAAGTCTTTTCTGATTGCCTTTCAATTTTGGCCACGTGCTTCCGGTTGGCAAAGCGTTTGCGTGTGCTGTCGTCATTTTGAGGTTTCGTGACCTTTACGGGCCCCAGTTCTATTGTTTGCCTTATTTCGCTTTACTGAAAGTGCGTAATTCTTGGCCGGCAATGAAAAAAATGTCCGCGTATCTGCTCCTTTCTTTGCAAATTTCCTCAAAAGACGATATTCTTTGTAGACATTTGCCAAGGAAATGCCTCCCTTTGCTTTCCCGCTCACCTCTCATGCTGTTTCTGTTACGTCGCGCTCATCCCAAGGTAAACACACTAAAGGTTTGCTCAACGCGATTTGAATTTACCGCGGTCCACTGCTACAGGCCGGGTTCATAGATGCCAGCGCTGCAGTACGGCGGGGACGCGCGTGAATCGAGGCGGCCGACTTTAAAGGTTATAGAACCGCGTTGCCGTGCTCCACGTGCGTTCCATGCAGAACGTGCAACGTAGCTAGCGGAACCTTTTGTTGCTGTTGCCGCGTGATTTTTCATATGCCGCCAGGAGGTGGCGCAGTCAACAGCAGGCGGCGGTTTTCTGCAGTAGATGTAGTATATCATTTGCTCACAAAAAACCAAGCATCAATGATTTTTTTAATAAAGAAACACTGTAAATATTCCTTGTGTACTAAGTCTCTGTCTTACATTAGCGTAATCTCTTGTTCGTGTTCAACAAAGTTGACGAGTATGAACATATGAACCGGGCTTCGACGTTTACATTTACGTAAGTCTATTGCGCAGTATCAGTTTCACTTTGCCTAGTGGCGAAATCGAGTTACAGACCGACATACGGACAGACAGACATACAGACAGACCAAAATTTCTGGGTCCAAGTAGCCAAATAAAGACTATCATCTTTAAAACTTGACTAAATGGAGATGAGATGACAACGTGCGCCTGCCTTTGCCATTCAACAACAACATGGCTTGTATGTCACGCAGTCTCTGTGAGTGGCTGAGAAGGCGGGACGTAATTAAGCAGCTGGCCGGAACGATCACGCCACACATTGGCAACTTCAGCCTACGTAAAAGTGACGTAATTTTACGTAACAGCTTGAAAATGGTGATTCGTGTTGCGTTGAAATGGGGAAAAAATATTTCACCGACCTTCGGTGCCATGAAAACCCCGTGAATTTCCTGCAGGCGCTGTTTCGCACGACGCGCGGTTTACAGCATATTTTCGACCGAAAAAAAATCGTTTTGACCGTGTCCAAGTCAGCGATCACGGAACATACAAATAGCGTGCCTTAGTTTGCTTTGATATTAAGCAATAAAATAAACGTTGTTTGTTTGGCGTAACCGCTACATAAGAAGGCAATGCAAGCCTCTTCATGACGAAGAGCGCCCATTGCATGGCATTTGTACACACTCCTCCTAGTAAGCTGCTCAGTCAGACGATCGAACGCAAAGAAAAACAATGGAAAGTGACTGTTTTATGCATTACTGCGCTGATTGAAGTCGAGCTTGACGACTGAGTGAATCGGCAATATCAGTACGCTCCGCGGTTCAGAGGCGTAGCCCTTCGCTGCCCTTATCTGTCACATAAGCGATGGTCCCGACCGCCTTTTTCTGCGATCACGCCGTAAATTTGTAACGTAGTAGCAAACGATAGCCTGGTGGCGGTGACGGCTGGGAAGGTGAAAACGCGACAAAGCTCGCATTTAAATAGAGAGCTCAATTATATTACTAGATGATGAAGGTGAAAAGCAAAAACTCCTATCTGTACGAGATTTCGGCGCACGTGAAATCCCCAGGTGGTCAAAATTAATCCGGAATCCTCCACTACGGCGCGCCTCATCGGCTGCACTGCGTCGGCGTGTTAAACCCTACAATCAATAAACCAATCTAGATGCTACTCAAAGAAATAAATGGGTACGGTAAAAAAGATGTGCTGTTTCCGCTCGCCTTTCGCTCGCTTTTGCATCAACGTTAGGGGTTAGCAGCTAAGAAGAACAAGAATATGTCAAGCCGATTGAAAATAAAAAAAGCGCCTTCTGTGAAGAAATTGAATCTTCGACCCTCGCGTCAGATAACCTGAGTTTATCCGATAGCTAAAATCGCCGTCTGGCCGCACGGTGTTTCCCTTGGTGGTTCAAATAAATATCGCGCGGGAGCTCGCTTTGGAGTTCGCCTGGGGTTCTAGCCGGTGCTACCGCAGTCCATAGTTTTGCACAGTCCATTGTTTTGCCGTCGGTTTTTGCGTTTGTTTTGCCAATGTAATGCTTTGCCCACTACCCTGCGCAATGCCTTGGTGCTTGAGTGTACATTAAATAAATAAAGAAATAAACGTTATTTGATTGCCTTACGGTGTTGACGCGAATTTTAACATTTTCTAGCCCGAATTTTTCGTAAGGCATAAAAAAACATTTTTGCTATCGATTTTGCTAGTCTGCTTATGACGAAGCCGCAGAAGAACTTTTACGCATGCCGGGGTTTCCGGAAGAAATTTACGGCTTTTGCACAAAAGCAAAACAAGTGGCTATAATGTACCAGTGCATTATAAGTTCCTGCAGAAACAAATTATTTACCGCAACTCTGTGTGTTTTTTATCAAAGTCCCTAATGTGGCGAAATTTTTATTGCAATCAAAATACTTTTATTCGTTTTGTAAATACGGGTATAAATGGACCGCCACAGAGGAACGTTGATCGTTGGCATAAACTGGATAAACGGGTGAAGTCAGCACTATACTGAAAGTGAGGTATATGGTACCACTTGTTCCATTCGTTGTCATCAATGTGTAGATTCCATCTGAGCACGGGGTTTGCACCTACCATTTTTTTTTTCTGTTTACGCGGCTTAGAAATGGTGTGACGCGAAATCGCGACAACCGACCATAAGAGGTTAAGCTAAAGAAATGTGTTTCTCTTGCCAACTTAAGCAGCCGTTGTAATTTTTATAACGCATGACAACTATTTTCATATCTTTCATGCGCAAAATTTCATAGCTTGGTCGTGATCTTTATACGCTAAGCGTGAAATTACACTACAGACCACCAAAGCTATACGTACAACACGTCACTGATTGATTACGTCTTGCTTACGCAAAAAAAAACGTGGCGAATTCACTGTGAATTTACGCAGTCGGGGATAGGGCCCTCGTTCTTATCTGAGCTGCTCCAGATTACTGATGCAGTGAGCCAGCCGGGTCCCGGTTTCCGGATTCGCTGACTACTGCCAACGCGCCTAGCCACGGTACCGCATATTACCGGCCTAGAAAAGTCAGATAATAGTGCATCGAAGCAGAGCTGACCGACTGGCGAGCAGCGGTCCACAAAAAAAAACCCCACCTCCCCTCGCGGGAACCCCTGTGTAGATGCGACGCATAGGGGGTTCACGGTGCAGCATTGGACAGCGGAGGAACGGCGCTGGAACGATGGAGCGGAGCGGCGCAGGCACCGCGTTTTATAGCGCGCATAACGGTGAGGGGACGCGCCGGCGCCAGTGCGTCTGCCGCGGCTATGACGCAACACAATCCAACACAATCCATTTTAATCCAATCCAATCCAAATGTAATTCAATCCAAGCCAATCCAATTCAATCCAAGCCAAGCCAAGCCAAGCCAAGCCAAGCCAATCCAATCCAATCCAATGCAATCGAATCCAATCCAATGCCCCTCGCGAGAGAGTGTTCGCTATCGGAGAGGAGAGGGGGTGAGCAGCGGAGAGCGCAGCTGGTGCGGCGAGGAGAATGGGGGAGGGGTGGACGCCGACAACGCCGGATGGATGCAGGGACAAGGCGAGTGAATGAGATGCGTTCGCATCTAACAGCGAAGGATTCTCCATTCAGGCGGAGATCGTCTGTACAAAGTTCCGACAAGTCATCCCCACTCCCATAGCGCGGCTCCCGAGAGCCCGACGGGTGCGCTTGTGCCGGCTGCCTCGCACGTTTACACGCAGATGCGTCCCGTACATATTGAATTGCACTACGTATAAAAAGACAAATGCAACGCTAACAGGACTTTGACAAGGCGTAAACTTGCGACCGTTTATTAAAAAATACGACAGAAATGGGGGACGCCAAAAGATATATTCAAGAGCGAAACACTCAGCATGCGCGCCAGAACATATAAAAACATAAAAAGAAAACGAACTTGAAAGTGAAAAAACAGATCTACTCAGACGACAAGAGTGCACGAGAACACTGGGAGGGAGGAAATGTGGGGATGACTAGGTTGCATTATGCTGTCTTTCTCATCGTGCTGGCTCTATCTGAAGGAAGTGTCGTTCCTAATTGGACATCAGGATTGGCGGAGTTCTAATGCACCCTTCCGCATCCGTGATTGTGTGATAGGCTTCTATGACTTCATACAGTCACGTGATCCGTGGCGCCAGTTGGGGCGGATTGATTTTCCCCCGTGTGAATCCCCTTATAAGGGCTACTGAACCGGTTTTCAAACCGGGCAAAACTATACTTTTTTACAATTATTACATTGGTCAGTTTATGCCTGTAAAGTTGTTTTCGTCATTTGTGTCTTGAGGACAGCGGTATTCGTCGTTAAAGTTGATCCTACGCCCACCCACTTCTCCCTGCCGCATCGCCGGAAGAGCGAGAAACTGAGCGGCAGCTACCGGAAGTAGCGTCATATTCGGAAGACGCCCAGCGCCGTGCGCCGCCGCTTCCCTGTGTCCCAGTTTTCTGGGCGAAGTTCCGAATTAAGCAGGCGTGTAATCTGAACTTTATTAATCATCATTGTCAAGAGTTGCTTCCGCGTCGATTTTTAACCGTAATACTACTGCCTGATTTCCAAAGGCGACTCCTACATACCAGAGATTTCCTACCTGAGCGCCCGGGGCTACTACATTGCTTTCACGAGCAGTCGCGGGGCCGGCCGTGTCTTCGGGTGCTCTGTGCTTCATACGTGAAGTTAACGGCTCAAACAAATACGGAGGTACCCCAAGTTCCTGATCCATTATTATAAGGGATTAGAAAATTTGTGGGACCACAGCGCTCTGGGCTTCCCGAACTTCTTGCTCGTTTATCCGGTCAACTTTGTTGGCTGGACGACAGCTCAGCTGAATAGCTAGATTTTAAGAAGAAATCAAGCAAGCTGAAAGCATGAAGCGTTTCCTGCACGCGGAAGCGCTCGGCACCCTCGACGGTCGTGCACGCCCGTATGGCGCATGAAACGGCTCGCACCACACATGCCGCGGCAGCGACCGCTCTTCGCTGCCTTCCAGAATCAAGGCCGTCGCGAAAAGCAAAATGAACGTGCAAGAGAGGATGATAGTGTGGTGAAAAATTGTACTAGGGATTGTCATCCAAGGTGATTTCGAAAGAGGTGATCGAATTTGTATCGCGATGCGGACCGCCGACCGGTCGCGGAGGCTTGCCCACCGCAGCAAACGAACCTGCCCGAGCACGAGATGCGGCGAAAGGGCGATGGATGGCGTTGCCTGCGCGCAAGAATGAGCACAGCACCGATCGCTAGAATGACTATCAACGTAGGAATAAGGTTCCGCATGCGAGAAAGGGGATGATATCGTGGTGAAAAACTGTGTGAAGGATAGTCATTCGCAATTTTAGGGATAGCAGTGTCCACCTATCTCCCTTGGTGCTAAGCCTAAAGTTCCAAACATCAGCGGTGGTCCGTGCAACCTGAGCCGACTGGACCTGTTGGGGAAGGCGTTCTAAAGCTTGTCGGGAACCAGCGTTCTGCGCTTGGGTTCCTCTACCTTTTGGGGGGCGACCAACGTTCGGCTCCCCTATTCTAAAACATGCGTATGTGCAGCAATGCCACGTTCCGCTGACTGGCCGAGCAGCGACCCGGCATCAGCACCTGTGCGCGACGCGACGACCGGCGGCTGCCACGCTCCCTGTGCGCATCGCAGGCCGCTGCACAAAGCTTGTTGCCGCCTCTCCAAATGTAAAAACAAAGTACCACATTCGAGAATGGGTATGATTGTGGGTAAAAAATTGTGCTAGGAATTGTGACTAGCGCTGGTAGTGAAAGCGGCTAAAGAATATCTGCGCAACTTCCCTGCACCCGATAAACAATTCGGCCATGAGTCGTCGGGGAGAACCACTTTCTAAAGGTCGCCGCGAGCGAACCTGTTGCGTTTATACTTCCCTCAGGCTCTACTATTCTAAGGAAAGATTGTGTGAGCCCTCCATTCACCAGAGGACCTTCTAGCCCGCATCTGAACGGGAACAGAATGAAATCTTCAGGCCGAGCGGCCCCCGCAGCGCCGCCACTTCCGAATATGACGTCATCTGCCGCCAGCCAATCGCGAATGGTAGCCAGGGCTCTCAACGCGCCCGCGGGCAGGGGTCGTTTGTTTTGACGAAAAACGATGGTTTTGGGGTATTTACGCATAAAATAAACATGTTTTTTTTAATTAAGCGTCAGGAAAACCATAATGTAATGCCCCCAACAAATTTTTTTTGAAAAGCTCTTCACCCACCCTTTAAGCAAACCTCTACAGCCTATATCATGGGATGATCTAAAGAGAGGGGAAGGTAATGAGAGGCAAGTGGTGGAAAGGAGAGATGCATTTACGTGGCAGACGGCGCCAAGGACTATCGTCTCTGAACGATATTTTCAGTGGTGCGGGCAGATACGCGTCCAATTTTTCTAACAGCAGTGCTCTCTAGGGCGAGACTAATATGTCCGCCACAGCAAAAGCCTCGATGCCTAGAAAATGTGGTAGGCATGTCCCAGAACTTTAATCCAGGACATTTACGACGTCGAATTGCCAACCTCACCAGTGGTCCGCCACAAAGGCCTGAGGGGTACGTGGTTAGCAGCTGCGAAGACCAATATTATGCACAGCGGATTGAAAAGAAAGAATACGCTTCCCGTGATTGTAAGTGAACCTTCGTCTCTCGCGTTAGAAAGCCGGCGGCTATCCAATAGCTGTAATCATATTCTGGGCGCACAGCGTTTCCTTTGGGTTCGTATACATATAGCGGAAGAGCTGGATTCGGGATTTTGCTGCGGGTTCTACCGGGTGCTAATGCGATCTACTTTGAGAGACATGTGAAAGCCTGCTGACGAAATGATCCGGACCCGGCACTAATGCAGAATATTCAGCTTCAAGTTTGGGAATGAATGCGAGGGGATGACATACAGGGCGGAAACTCGGCACCTTACTAAAACACTTGAGAGCAAACGTGGGTAGGCTCAACGGGTCATGGAACGGATAATGATCTCAGAGAAATATTTAGAAACAGGAAATGAGCTTCCTTAATCAGAGAACAAGATAGAGAAGAATATATCTTAGTGAAAATACAGAAGAAGAAACTGACCTTGGCTGTTCACGTAATACGGCGAAATGACAATCGCTGGACTGCCAGGGTGACGAGTGCTCAGCGAAAGACGGGTGTAGAAAAAAAGGAAGGCCAATAACTCGTTCGAGTTACGAAATAATGAAATTCAGAGGGAGGCGCAGAATACGCTCGAGGGGCGAGGGACAGGAACGGTTGGAGGTCGATGTGAGAGGCCTTGGTCCTGCAGTGCACCTAGTGGGCGGCTGCTGGTGATGATGATGATGATGCAGCAGCCGCGTCTCCGACAGAAAGACAAGGGCCGCGAGATGTGACGTTTCTACAGTCTTGCATCTTTTGTGGAAGCTGCGCCAAGTTTTTGTTTAGTTATTTTTTCTGAGGTCTGATATGGTCTCCGCTCTCACTACGTCACACGTACTACCACAATGTGTTCTCCTGAATGAAGAAACTCTGGCAGCTTAATTTTATGTACTGAGTTTGAACGTAAATGCGCCCAAGGCTCCTCTTCGGCCAAACTTAGTTACGTGCTAAAAGAGTGCCTATATTTCCGCTAACGAAAGTGTTCTAATCCTTCATCAGATCTCCCTTGCATACAAAAGGCGTATCATGTACTGGAGGAAGGCGTAGGCGTAATGTAGGCGAGTAAGGAAATCGTGTAATGACTGATTAAGTAATTCTGCATCACAACCACACCGTAAAGCCCTACGCGAGGAGCGTTCGAATCGGAGAAATAAATTCTTGGCCCAGCTGAAACGCTCAAACTATAAGCATTTGAAGAAATCTTACTGATCAGAACGGAAACAAAAGTCCTGAACTCATTTGGGCGGTTGCGTAGCATTTTGTACTAACCTAATGTTATTAAAGTTTTCCCTTTCTCGAGGTTTCGTGGAAGTGTTGAAAATTAACTTTCAGCATGTTAAGTCCCAAAGAAGTTACATAAAAAATTCCCCCGGCTTCCGCGTGCATCGCTGCAAATATAGCCGAAAGACGGTGGTCTTCTCCCGCCTCCTCCACCACCCCTCCCCAACGTAAGCATTCCTTCTGCCTTATCTTCCTACCTCTCACACTGCTCCTATTGTGGCTCGCTCCAGCCATTGGAGTTTTGCCAAGCTCAATGTTTCCATATTCGCACTGCGACGCCATCTGTTGTGGCTTTTGAGATTTCCCGCTTGAGCCACGAGACCGATGCTCGGTGCCACTCTTGTTTTAAACGCTCTCGTTTATATTTTCTCTCGCAGAAATGGACCACAAACCTACTTTTACTAAACAACACTAAAAACACCAGTTAGATCGGAATATTCGTCTTCAACAAAGCATAATATGAACGTTTTGTTCAAGGATGATAAAACGTTCCAAAAGATATTTTTAATTTAACATCTAGAAAATGCCTTGCCTATATAAACGTCTCCCTACAGTTACTTCTCGCTCCTGGCAAGGCGGCTGAATTAACGCACGAACACACACGCACAGACACACAGACCAACATTTTCTAGTTGGAGTAAATAAAGAAGGACTTTTGCCTTTTAAACGGAGTAGCATAAGCTCTTCTTATCAATGCTACGTGGTGCCGAACAAATGTACTTGCCTCCCCAGCTGGCGTTCCGAGATATGCAAAATTTCACGCATGTAATTTGTGTGGTTTTATGGCGTCGCAACATTTTTTATCCTTGCCAAACGAAAGATCAGCTACAGTGATGTCTCAAGCTGACAACACATGCTCGTTTGTGAACAAGTGCGACATGCGCAAGTACAGTTGCTTGCAGTTCTGGGCAGTTGCTTACCCTATGGACGGAAGTGGGTTTGATCCTATCCGCGACGGCTGCTTTTTAGGAGAAGGTGAAAAACAAACACTCGCCTTTCTCGAGATTTTGGCACACGGTAACGTTCGCAAAATAATCATAATTCACCCGGAGCCAGCAACTACTACGCATTATAGTAGAAGTAGAGCTTTGGCGCGTTAGCACCAGCAATTTCAATTGGTCTCAACCGCTACTTTTCAGGATATCAGATAGCCGTGGTAACGAGTGCCTACAACAGCTGAAATATTCTGACAACTCATCATTAGGAGGATGTGCCATTTCCAGTTTCTCCCCACACTCAACCTTGCGCAGTGCGGCCTTGCTGAATGTCCCGGTGCGTGACGAAATATTCCGGGTCATCTCATGAAATCTCTATACAAAAGAGCAGCATTGGCGCGCGCTTACCCGTCGCAGGCAGGTTGGATGGCCCAGAGGAATTGGTGTGTCCTCCGCCGTCATCGGGAACTTCATCTAAAGAAAGAACGTATAATGATGTCGTTGTTTATCCAGTCCAAATGTTCGATCCTATGTTAGATACCGTAAACTGGAAGAGTGCGAAATTCGCGTACCTCTAATATGTGCCCCCGTAGCACGTCTTCCCTCATACGAGTGAATTGAAGGAAACCTAGCTTTCCTGTTTATGGTGCAAGCTGTGCTTCTGGACTCTCTTTAGCGTTTCTTGTACATTTTTTAGAGGATGGCCGTCCTTGATGCTCCATGAATGCAAAATACAAGTTTATTTTGTTGAGAATGCTGCTTTCTGCTAGGAAAAATTCACCACTTTTATCGCGAACCTCAAACAAATATTCCAGACAATCGGGAACACAGTTGAAGAAGTGCTGGCTCCCACGCCATTTTTCGGCTATTTCTATGTGACCTAACTGAATATTGTTTCGGCATTTCATGACCTGCAGCCTAATTCACCACCACAAAACACGACAGGGCGATTGTATAGGTGCATCTAGTTACGCTTTATTGCATCACTTGAATGCTAACACGCAGTTAGACACCGACAAAGTTTTTACTGCTGCCACATAGAACGTCCCTCCTGCCTCTCCTACTTCACTGTAGGGCTAAGTTAGAGTTTTTCAGTGTTTTCTTCTTTGCATTAAAAATAGTTCCCATTCACTCTGTTAAGGAGTATGGCCAGCAAAGCTGTGGTCACAGACCGCAACGTGAGTGGCAATTCGCTTTGACCGGGCCGTAGTCCAACGGGTGTACCAAGCCCTGGGAGTTTGTAATTGGCGAGTGAACATACGTCGTGGTTAATTACCTCAATAAAAGTGTTACGAAATACAGTTTTATTCCACTGGGGAAACACAGTGTGGTCTTTTTCCCTCTAGTGAAAGCCCATGATGGACAGCAGACGAGAGTTCTTTAATATTTACAAATTCACTGTGAACTATGCGACTTCGAAAAGTAAACAAAACTCCGCCAAATTATACAGCCGCTTTAGTGGCTAATTGTCATAGAATTTTTTCATCATAGTTGCAATAAAACAAGAGATATGAACATTTCTGGAATATTACTTGCACCATGAATTTTATGAAGGCCAAGCATACAATGGTGTGCTTAAAGTTGGAATAACATCTAAGCGTAGCCTGTCAAATTTGATGCATTGATGGTGGAGCCTAAGCGTAGATATATATATGTATGCATGTGTGTATATAGTAAGTGTGCGTATGTATGTGTATATGTATGCGCGGATATATATATATATATATATATATATATATATGTGTGTGTGTGTGTGTGTGTGTGTGTGCGTATGTGTGCGTTTGTATGTGTACGCATATATTGCATTCATTTGTTAGTACGCAGCCCATATGCCTACCTCGGAAGAATTTGTATCACACTATTATGCAATGTCTGCTATGTGTACGCCTTCAGTTTATTACGTCTCCTTAATCCCACGATTTTCTCTTTGTTATACTATTATACGTTACAATTTCTCTTTGTATACCGCATACCCAAAGTGCGCTTTATTATATTCTCTATTGCGAGTGCTATACCAATCGCTGTAGCCGGAAGGGGAGAGGGGACTTGTCAAGCTGCTCCCACAGCTTTTTTTCCTTTCCTTCTCCGTCGACGATAAACAAATTGAACCAATAATACAAAGTCATTTCTGGAAAAACATTTCCGCAAGGGAAATGCAACCGCTGTTTTGTTAAAGTATGAAGGTTCTAGGAGTCCATTTTTATTTCGAACAGTTTTTCATAGGCTGTAAATGTGACGCAGTTGTCCTCTTCCCGGGATATTAGCAGGCGCCGCAACGTGTCGCTGTGTTCGCGTGCGACTGTTGCGTACATCGCTGTGTTGCAAGAGACGATCTTCTTGATGCTAGCCATCGCCAGATTTGCTTTAAAACGTCTTTGAGGCCCAAATAGAGATGAGAGAGTTAGCAAACGCAGGTTTTTGCAAAATGAAGAGAGTTGTATGTTATCTACAACCCCATTAGTGCAGCGTGTTTGTAAAGCCCGTTTGGCGTTCTCTTATTCAGCCATTTACCCCTCACTAAATCATTCGTTTCAGTACGGGAGTTCTGCCTTCTCAGCCTTATAGGAATGAAAACGAAATTTAGGCACAGTTTCTAATGTGAAAGTCAGCTTCGAACATCGGATTAAAACCCGTTCGTAACACTTTGTGGCATACTTCCAGATTAGCCACCCCGGCCGGTTCCCAGTTTACAAAACCGGAATACTCCAGCGGGGGACACCAACATTAAAGGGACACTGACGTGATTACTAAATATTCCGGGATTACTTAGGAAACTATTATCTCGAGTCGCTAGACAGTGTTTCGACCACTTTCGCTCCGTTTACACGATATTATTTAGCAGAATAAGTAATTCGAAAGAGCTCTACTCCGCTCTGCATCCTCTTTGCCGATTTCCTACCACGCTTGCTATGACGCTCAATAGAGATGGCTTGGCATGACTGCGCTACTGCAGCATGGCTCACGGACCTCCGACAGAACCAGTCACCCCAATGTTTACACAGCCGGCCGCCAGAGGGTTGCCTCAATTCGTTCGCTGAGTGCCAACTAAACCACGACACGATTTGTGCTTGGAAAAATGTGACTTTCTAATATGCTAGTTTGTAGACTGTACAAAGCTCAAGAAGCTCCACACAAGGTCACATGCGACGCTGACTGGTACGCTAGTAGAGTAATGAAAGGTCAATTAAAGGCGGGAGAAGAGTCAGCGGAGAAATATAAAAACTAAGGAATAAAAATCAACCGAAACTTTTATTTCACCACGTACGCGAAGGTGCGTGTAGAACTTTCTGCGCTGGGTGAACTAACCCAGCGGTAAGCAGTATGACTACACATCTGCGATTGCTTTTCACTTTACGAATGTAGTCGCTCGAAAAGAAATGTTTGTGGTAACTTAGGGGAAGTCTCCGCATTACCGTTATTCAAGATTATTTACCCTAAGTTACTTGGAATGCTAAAGTCAATGCAACTGTAAACAGGCTACATATACTTTATAATCCCGCACCTGACAGCGCTGGTCTGGAGCATTAGGTCCATTGTTTGAAATTCTGAAGTAGCACCATTAAGAGCTCATATTTTTTAATCTTGATTTATTTGTTTTTGGTAACCTTTTCTATACTTAATATCTCATTTTCCGCGGTAACGTTTTGTTCATCGCGAGTGAGCTCGTAGAACACGTGCCACACTGACGCTGACACGCTGTCGAGTTGTGGGTGGCGTGCTCTTGCCATGAGCCCCGACTGCTTGTTCGCAGAGGGCCGAATCATCCTACCCTTACACGTCTCTTATGATGCAGGCACGGGCCAGGCAAACCTCAAAGGTGGGGAAAAGCGCATCGAATTTGACAGGCTCCGTTTACGCGGAGCGCGTGCATTCCCTGCGTACGCCTCGGATAGTGATCTCAAGGGGCAGGTTTATCTGACGCATTTTCAGCCGATAATATGTCAGAAGAGCGGCATGCCGATAACTAAGATATCCAGAATTCCCAGCCAAGGAGAACTGCGGTTGGCAAGCATGTGGTTTCAAAGAACCGTAATCGAATCTTGCTTGAAGTTTATACTTGAACATCGTCCGACCATATGTGATATCAAAAATATAGTGCTTTCAAGAGAAAGTTCTCTGAAATAAATAAATTAGTAAAAAAAGTAAGAATATCATGTGACAATAAACGATTAAATGAATAAAACAAGTGAATATTTGAGTCAACACTGCACACTGGGCCAGCCAGACTGTGGCAACGGAGAGGGAAGGTAAAAACCGCGGTACCAATCGGAACCAAGATGGCAATGGTGGCCGCGGTGATGACAGCGCCGATGATGCAGAAGAGGCCGGCAAGGATGCTTCCCCACGACCAGCCACCACTGTCGCCTTGCCTGCAAAAAAGAGCAGACCGTGCTGCCACTGTTCTGCGTGCTTTCTTGCTTGCTTACATGGCGTCGAATCTCACTTTTGCGACACCGTTTAATTATGCTTTATCGCTTGATTTCAGGGCATTCAGTGGTACCTACGAGGTATAAAGTTGTGTGCGTGTGCATCTACTTGTGCTTGTGTGTTTGTGGTCCCGGGTGTTCTCGTACGGAGCGTGTGTTCTCGTGTTGTCGTGTTCTCGTGCAGGAGCTTGTGTGCGTATTCGTGTGCGTGCGTTGCTTGGTACGAATTTAAAATATGTAGCCCGTCATTGCCTAGGTAAAAAGTATATCAAATACTTGAACATCTTCTTTACCACGCGCCAAATTCTAGAAGGTAGTTTTGATTCCTTAGTTGGTACAGTCAATAAACTATTTATTAAGAAATCCGTGCTGCTAAACAAAGGAGTAGTGTGATTGACTATTATTTGCCTATACTTTTGTGCCAGTATTTTTAAGCACTTCATTTTCGCTCCAATGAGTGTCGAAATCTTCAGAACTGAGAGACTACTTCTTAATCCGAACTACCAGCAGTTTACAAAATATGGGAACTATTTCCGTAGAATAAAATAACTAATTTTTCATTGTAACGCCAATCAATATACGCAAACGTGAACCGTTTCAGAATTTCAATGTGATTTAATGCGTGTCCAAACTGACGAAGCTCATTTATATTTTTAAAATTGGGTGTACTATAAATAGTGACTACCGAAAGAGATAATGCTCTACCTGTTTGGGTAGATGCATAAAACTCCAGGTAACTCTCGAAGTAGCTGCTTACGTACACGAAAGACGACTAATAACGATGAGTTACGCAGACATGACAACTTGAAGGTAGCGTTAACTTTTGCAGAATGTTACACCGCATGCAAGCGCCGGACCATCGTGTTTCATGGCGCTGACTGCAGCGTAATCCAATTATGTTGCACGCAGAAGGATCTCTTTATGCAGGACTTGTATTCTTAGTATGGTTCTTCGACATGGCGTCATTTATTTCTGTTCAGTCCGACCCGCGTTAATACCTTCGAATCAATTATATTTTAGTGGACTGTTAGCCTTTGTTTTTGGCAAGGTTTAGGTTTTCTTCGAGCTAAATACCTACAGCGTCGGGTGAGTATTTTTTCCTGGTGTTTCGATTGTTGCATCGTTACCTCGTTACCCCCAGTCGAATGCCATAGTCGACGTCCTAATATGATTTAATGTGGCCCATTGAATGTTATACAACCAATGCCGTCGCTTAGCTATAATTGTTTCCCGTCTTAAAGGGAATATTGAGTATTCCGTAGTCCTCTCAGCTTTTGTTCGACAGCCAACAATTACTTGTTTTTGAGAAAGAAATAATTACAACTGTAATCTATTTTTTCCGTTTCCTTGTCATTTTTCATGACGCTTCAAAAACCTTACAAAGAGCCGGCTCCGGTATTACTCTATCGTCGCCATCTTCCTTAAAGGGACACTGAAGTGAATTTGTCAAGCTCCCGTTTTTGCTTGCACTGCGTAGACTGGCTCAAATTAGTCCACTTTTCATCGTTTATCCGGTTGACAAATCGGTAATTATTTTACAAAGCGCCAAAGAAGAAAAACTACCATGCGCGGTTTGCGGCGGCTGCACCAACTAAAGCTGTGACGTTGGGAGGAGCGGGACCGTGATTGGACGATGCCCAAGGTGAGCAACCAGTTTCGGTTTCGGTTTCGGTTCTGTAAAACACAACCTGTGGCGTTGTTGGATGGGCATTCTCAATAACTCAGTAATCATCGTACCGCGCTTCTGCCATGTTGTCAGCTGTAAAAATGCATAAAGATAAGCCTCCCAGGACGGCTTGGAATCGTAGCATTCACTAGCCGAGGCCTACGCAGTGCATGAACGCCCTCCGAGTACGCGCGCAGACGCACAAATGTCATGCGCTTCCCCCCTATTTGGAGCTTGCCTCACTCATGCCTGTACCGTAAAATGCGTGTTCGCACCAGGCCACCAGGCCAAGGGTCTGTTCATTCTGGCCTGTGCCCACTCCCCGCAAGTAGTCGGTGCTTATGGACAGCACGCCAACGAGAACTCGCTAGCGCACCAGTGCCAGCTTGCGCGCGTTCTGTGAACTAGTTCGTGGAGCCATGAACGTTGTGGCCCAAACAAAGGTGAACTCAATGTAGAAAACATCGGCAGAAAACAAAAAAGTTAACTTACAAAAAAAAAAAAGCACGTACCCGCGGGGACTCGAACTTGTGACTTGCAAAACAGTCGGTTGCGACATACCTGCAGCCTTAGACAACTCGCACGAAAGGGGCTGCGCGGTCACGGTAATATAAGGTATATATTGTACAACAAGTTTACATTTTTATTTAGTTTTGGCATTTCAAGCAGCTTAGGTGACTATTTGTTGTATTGTGCTCGTGCAGTAAGCGTCCCCCGAGTTTCCGCAATAGCTCACGTCTAGCAATTGCATTTCGTAGACGGAAAAGCGTTCGCAGATGCGTAGTCGTGCTGCTGACCGCTGTGCTTGTTCACCCAGCGCAAAAAAGTGCTTGCCGCACCCTATTTTTACGCTGTACGGTAAAAATATCAGTTGATTTTATTTCCTTAGTACCTATATTGACTTCGTTGAGTCTTCTCCCGCCTTCAAGAGGCCTTATATTTTCCTACGGGCGTACCAGTCAGCGAAGCGCCGCATGTGCGCTTGTGTGAAGCGACCTTGACTTGGAGCTAGATACACTGTACAAACTAACCAAGTAAAGAAAGGCACTTTCTTCCATTCACAAACGTGTCCTGGCTTCGTTTCAACTGAGCGAACGAATTGCGACGACCCGTCGGCGTCCGGCGGACGAAACGCTGGGCCGACTGACTCTGTCTGAAGTCCGGGGAGCCGTGCAGATAGCTCAGCCAATTGCGAGCTCGGCTCCTCTCGACGTCACACGAAAACGCCGCAGAAAATGGGCGAGCGTAAAGAGAGGAGGACAGCATTTTCGAATTAAGTTTTCTACTAAATAAAAGCGCGTAAACGCGCCCAGAGTGGTCGTAACATGGCCTGGGGACCCCGGACTACAATTTGCGCAAGTAATCCCGCAATGTTTACATATCACTTCAGTGTCCCTTTAAAGGGTGTTCACTTTGTCATTCAATTTCGTCGCAGAAATTTCAATTCAGGAAAGGCGCATTTGAAACAACGCTGGTGTGATGCCGTCCAGCAAATTCGGTAACCAAGATCCCGTGCTTCCTTTGCGGGAAATCATGATGTCACTGAAGCTTCCCTGGGAACATGCCCAGGACGTGCCTCGACCTGGTAGGTCGTGTTGAACATGCGTTTCTGCATCATCAATATCATCATCATAATCATGGTCTTCAATATCATCACCTATCTACGCCCACTGCAGGGTAAAAGCCTCTCCCATTATTCTCCAATATTCCGGGTCCCGGGCTAACTGCGACCACTTTATCACCACAAACTTCTTGATCTCATTCACTGCCCATCTAACTTTCTGCCGCCCCCTGCCACGCTTGCCTTCTCTAGGGATCCACTCTGTTACCCTTAATGACCAACGGTAATCTTGCCATCGATCTACATGATCTGCCCACGTCCGTTTATTCTTCCTAATTTCTACTAATATGTCGTTAACACGCGTGTGTTCTCCGACCAACTCCACTCTATTCGTGTCCCTTAATGTTACACCTATCATCTTCCATTCCATTGCTCGCTGAGTCGTCCTCAATTTAAGTTGAACCCTTTCAGTGATTCTCTAAGTTTCTGCCCCATAGGTAACTAGCGGTAAGATGCAGCTTTTATACAGTTTCTTCGTCAGGGACAATGGTAGGCTGCAATTCATTACATCTGAGAATGTCTGCCGAATGCATGCGTTTACAGTTCACCAATTTCACTGCCCTCTCGTTTTTGCCTGATCAGGGTAATAAAAGCTGATTTTGTCGCTGGCTTTTTGATTTATGCATCCGCAGGAGAGGAGTAAGTGCAGCAGTCCTTCGCGTTCACCCGTATTCAAGCATCGTTTGACTGCACTTGCACGTAAAGCAAGAAAAACAGTTCCACGAAAACGCAGCTGAAGCCGAGCCGAGCATTGGATATCACGTGATATTTTATGACGCCCAGTTGCTTCGGAGTGTGTCTTTTCAAGAGGATGTCACCATCAGAAATAGCAGCGTACGTTTATTTTGCATTTCCAGGTTTCTTTTACATACGTGTTTGTTTCAGGAAAACGCTTAAGCAACTAGAACAAACCCCATTTCACTATACGCTTGCAGTTTGTAAGGTCCCAACGTGTAGTGCAGAGAAGTATATGGGGCGTCCACACTTGTTTTAACTCTGTTTTTAATTTTCTGTGTTATTGAGAGACTGCTGCTCCTGCGAGTGGCTTTTTACAATACCGTCATCTGCCGATATATATCAACTTGTATTTGCGCTTTAGTGTCATGTAAAGAAAAAGACCCAGTGCTCTAGACTCGTGGACGTAGAAGCACACAAAATGGCTGTTCGCGCCTTAAAAGGTTCTGTCGTGTCTTTGTTCTTTCTCGTCTGTTTAGCGCCTCACATATCTTAGTTCGGTCCTGTGCCAACCGTGACCAATTTATCCCCGCAAACTTCTTGATCTCATCTGCCCATCTAACTTTCGGTCGTCCCCTACAACTCTTGCCTTATCTAGGGATCCACTCTGTTGCCCTTAAAGGAGCCATGAAGAGAAAATGCAAGTTGGTTTTATTCGAAAGATTTCGTGTTTTATAGTGCCCCCAGCGCTTGTCCGGATACAAACGGTGCTTTATTCACTGAGAAATTAAACAATTTAGGTTAAAATTTTGATTTTCCTGCTCAATCGTGCGTTTTCGTGGTCCCAAGTGACATCGCAGGAACCGACCGCTCTGCAGCCTAGAATACCTTCATTCACGCATCCGCCGTACAGGGTAGAGACACGTAACGCTTGCGCCGCCATGTTCGGTTGCTCGCTCGCCGCCGAAGCAAGTCATTGTGTCAAAACCGTGCTAAAATTATCGCCGCAACGCGGTTTACTGAAGAAGTTTGAATCATATTGTCTGTTTCGCGTTGCTAGGTCTCGTGGGAAACGAAAAGAATAACGCGTTGAGCCCGTTGGCCCAATTGCGGCGGCACGGGACCGTTCAAAAATTGTCTCCACCCTGTACAGCGGTGTTGGTTTGTTCCCGCGTTTCTTTACGTTCCGTAACCTAGATGGCGCCACCATACCGTGGCAAGCGTTTGGTTTGTTTTTGCCCGCATTTAAACCTGGCTTGTTTCTGTTCTGGGAGAAAATATTCGTTCCCTGAAACAGTGCTCGCTCGAAAAATGGGGTCACGTAAGACACCGTTGCTGGCGTCAATCGGCCAGTGTCGTCTGCGACAACCCCAAGCCGCGTAGTGCTGTGCAGCTAAACCAAAGCATGCTGTGCGCAGTACGAACAGCAGAACGCATCAGTACTTCTATGTTTACATGTGCTTTCGTAACTTCCACTGTTTGTCCCATCATTCTTATTGCTTTGTAAAGAATGTGCCCTAAATTTAAGCGCAAATCGCTCGTTCGTCTAGTTTGTAAGCTCTACCTAATTTGCGTCTGCTTCTGCCAGCCTCCGCCAATCGCAGAGCTTAGCCCATGTGACATCACAGGTTCTGTTGCGGGAAATGAGCTGGTGGGTCGCATGACCATTCCCGTTTTTCCTAATTATGTAGCTTATTTGAGCGAAGTTTACGTTAACAGTGGTGTCAGTATGATTCTAACGAGACAACCTTTTGAATGAACCAAACTTGTGTTTTCTCTTCATGGCTCCTTTAATGACCAGCGGTTATCTTGCCTTCGCATTACATGCCCTGCCCACGTCCATTTCTTCTTCTTAATTTCTACTAATATGTCTTTAACACCAGTTTGCTCCCTGACCCACTCCGCTCTCTTCTTGTCCCTTAATGTTACACCTATCATTTTCCGCTCCATTGCCCGCTGAGTCGTTCTCAATTTAAGTTGAACCCTCTTAGTGAGCCTCCAAGTTTCTGCCCCGTAGGTGCGGTAAGGTTGGCACAGGACCGAGGTAATTGGAGAATAATGGGAGAGGCCTTTGCCCTGCAGTGGGCGTAGATAGGCTGGTGATGATGATGATGATGATGATGATGATATCTTAGTTCATGATGATTTGATTGCGCACGAGCGGTGTCGATATTACGCCTACTTACCATATAGATGTCCGTTCTGAAAAAATAACAAAAAGCGCTAACATGCAACAAAACGATCATTTCGGATGTAGGGGCACCCACACAAAGCACAGTGAGGAAAATGCGTTGATCCGTTTATCGACGTGCTTCCACCTCCAACACCACAGTAAACTTTTGGAGCAATGCGACACGACAGTGAGTGGTAGACACACTTCATACCCGTATATACTAGCATACATTCGCAAGGACATGCATACTATGTACATACATACATACATACATACATACATACATACATACATACATACATACATACATACATACATACATACATACATACATACATACATAACCACCGCGGTGGCTCAGTGGCTAAGGCGTTGCGCTGCTGAGCACGAGGTCGCGGGTTCGATTCCCGGCCGCCGCGGCCGCTTTTCTCATGGAGGCGAAAAGCCAAAACGCCTGTGTGTACGAGATTTCGGCGCACGATAAAGGTCCCCAGGTGGTCAAAATTAATCCAGAGCCATCCACTACGGCGCACCTTACCGCTTGCGTTGCGTCGGCGCGTTAAACCCTACGCTCAATCATAAATATATACATATATACATACATACGTACATACGTACATACGTACATACGTACATAGATGTATGTATGTATGTATGTCGCCTCCGTTACACAGATGACATTTTCGTAATTTGGAACACGGTCGCGCGACTCTAGAAACGTTTATACCTCATCTCAATTCTTCGACTCCGACTAATAAATTCTCCTGCCAGTATTCTTAAAAAGAAGTGAACATCCTGGATACTCCCGTCATTCTAGACAATGGTAAACCTAAAACCACGCTTTTTAGAATACCAACAGACAGGCAGCAGTACCTAGAATATAAAAGCCATCACCCTAAATACTGCAAGCAAAGGAGCTTTGCACGACGAGTCGCCCGCCTTTTAGAGTATGCAGGGATGACAGGGACTACCTAAAGTATCTAGACGAACTCAAGTCCACCCTTATGAACGGGATCCACACCAAATCTCGGTCGATCAGGCGTACCAACCTGAATCTCATCTCAAAAGGGATGACGTGCTCAACAACAGCGGCAAAACTACAGCGCCAGGTCGCCTGCCCTAATAACTAAATTTTCAAACGCCCCCCCAAATGTAAACAATATATTGCCGAAATACTACCCCATTTTAGCCAGTAACGACCGACTTAAAAAGACGTTCCCGGAAGCGCCAAGGGTTACGTACTGGAGAAACAGGAATCTAAGAGATATTTTAGGGCATGCTAAAACAGGGCCTTCAAAGCAACCAATCATAGCAAACTGCTCCCGTCCCAGATGCAAGACTTGCAGGCACCTGCAGACTGACTGCATTCTAAAAAGCACAGCCAGTAATTATGTGCACAAGATTAATTCAATTTTTACGTGTACTTCAACATTGTGTATATGTTGCAATGCTCAATGTGTCACAAACAGTATATTGGCGAAACGAGTCAACCCATGAGCCAACGTCTTAACGGTCACCAGGCAGATACTCTTAGCAAATCCTCCATAGGTGTAGCGCAGCATTTCAACCAACCAGGCCACAATTTTGATGACCTTAAGTTGTATATACTTCAAACTTTAAAGGAGCACTGAGACCAACTTTTGGGCGTTAATGTTATTGCACAGTTCGCTTCCTTTACTCAACCGAATATCCTGGCTGAAATGTCAGCAGCTTGCGACGCGAAGAAAATACCTTAATTGGTTTTCATTTATCGCGCCGATGGAGAAGCGCGCGGAGCGGCATTTAGCACATGGACATCAGCGTGACATCACCCCGTAAAATCCAAAATAAGTGACACGACAGCGCTCGTCAAAAACTCGTGACGTCACTTGGCACGCGCGGCCCTGCGAGCGGGGAGCTGGCGCTGGCGCATTCACAAACGGTTGCACGTAGCCAGAGCTAGAGGCATTACCGCTGCCCAGAAAGGCACTGTTGGCAAAAATAAAGTACGGGAAAGCAAGCGATAATATCGCTTCGAATCAAGATAGAAGTCGCCATCAGGACTTTTATTGAAAGCGGTCATCGAATTTCCGCCGCAATGGTAGGGCTAGCACATTCCGGCAGATCAGCCGTTCAGCTCCGGTAGCGGCGCGGTCGAAACAACGCCCCCTCCGGCTTCCCCAGTATTTTGACGTCCAAACAAAGCGGTGAGGTCACGCCGGGATTCTGCCATATGCGCCTTTCGGGATGAAAGCTCGGGAATTTGAAACAAACTATTTTCAGGCCGTTCAATGTAATTATTTATCGCGCGCTGAAGTATTTAAAGTGCTCTTTCGGGTTCGCCAGACCATTAAGCAACGATAAAAGCAATTAAAGTGAAATATAAAATTTTCGTGTCAGTACTCCTTTTAGTCTCCTAGGGACAGAAAATACCGATAATCCTATTTAATTTACAAATTCAACTCCATGAAACCTGCTTGAATTAATGCGTGTAGGGGCAACTTGGAATTCTTGCGATATTCACAGGGAATACAGCATTAGCCATTGTCTTGCATATACCTTTTTCAAAGGCTATGACTTCTCCCTCTGCTCCTTATGTGGTCACCTAATTCATTTTGTTTTCATTCGTTAGCGTCCAGTTTAGTATGCGCCCGCATCCCTCCAACCTTTACTCTGGAATTCGATTTTATTTTTATTATTTCCTGTTTTTTTGCTCGGCTTTGCCTTGTGCCAAGTACATACCGCCAATTTTATTTTTTGTTTTTGAGTTTCAGGACAGGCCTGTTCCAGGAATGTTGTTGTTGGTGACACGTGCCATTTCGGTTCTGGGGTTATTGCTTTTTCTTTTGTGGGTGTGCTCGTGTGGTTTTCCTTCTTGTTTTTCTTTTTTCCTGGACCTAGTTATTCCCCCCCTTCTCTAACTTTTGTTTTGACCTGAGGCTTGCCGGTAGTTTCTGATAAGGACACCTCTCACCGCCTGGTCTGCTTCCGGCGTTTCTGAGAACCTTTCGATACGCCGCGCGGCGGGGCCAGAAATACCCTCTCATCTTTTCTCTGCAATAATTTCCCGGAATATCAACTCCCGGCTGACTTTCCTCTTGCCTACTCCGCAGCTCAAACTATACAACCTTCTTTGGCCCTCAATATCTCCCCCGAAATTCTCCCAAACCAATCCGCTTTCCACATTCCACTCCCTTCTCTCCTCTCACCTGGGGACCTAAACATATATAAAGCGTGCCAGCCAGGCAAGAGGTTGCCCTGACGAAGCCAAGTCTCTTTGCTGAAACGTTGGCAACAATCGTGGTTTCTACTTTGTTCGAAGTTTTCTTTTCATACATACCTACATACATACATACATACATACATACATACATACATACATACATACATACATACATACATACATACATACAGAAAGCAGTAAAACTTGGAAGTAAAACTTGGTAGAGAACACAAGAATAGAAAACTTCGAACAAGGTATCAACCACGATTGTTCCAACGTTTCCGCAAAGAGACTTGCCTTCGTCAGGGCAAACCTTCGCCGTGCTGGCACGCTTTATGTAGGGGACCTTTATATAGGACCTACCCCTATATAAAGCGTGCCAGCCAGGTGAGGGTTGGCCGTGATGAAGGCGAGTCTCTTTTCTGAAACGTTGCAACAATCGTGGTTTCTACCTCGTTCAAAGTTTTCTTCCTACATACATACATGCATACATACACACGCACACATCCATACATCCATACATACATCCATCCATCCATCCATCCATCCATCCATCCATCCATCCATCCATACATACATACATACATACATACATACATACATACATACATACATACATACATACATACATACATACATACATACATACATACATACATACATACATACATACATACATACATACATACATACATACATACATACATACATACATACATACATACATACATACATACATACATACATACATACATACATACATACATACATACATACATACATACATACATACATACATACATACATACATACATACATACATACATACATACATACATACATACATACATACATACATACATACATACATACATACATACATACATACATACATACATACATACATACATACATACATACATACATACATACATACATACATACATACATACATACATACATACATACATACATACATACATACATACATACATACATACATACATACATACATACATACATACATACATACATACATACATACATACATACATACATACATACATACATACATACATACATACATACATACATACATACATACATACATACATACATACATACATACATACATACATACATACATACATACATACATACATACATACATACATACATACATACATACATACATACATACATACATACATACATACATACATACATACATACATACATACATACATACATACATACATACATACATACATACATACATACATACATACATACATACATACATACATACATACATACATACATACATACATACATACATACATACATACATACATACATACATACATACATACATACATACATACATACATACATACATACATACATACATACATACATACATACATACATACATACATACATACATACATACATACATACATACATACATACATACATACATACATACATACATACATACATACATACATACATACATACATACATACATACATACATACATACATACATACATACATACATACATACATACATACATACATACATGCATGCATGCATGCATGCATGCATGTGCGTACGCACGCGCGATGCCGCATCTCGAAAGTTGCATTGTGTAAGCATGGTATTACTTACCTCAACATACTAATGTGTGATAGTCGGTGACTATAGCTGTTAAACTTATCTACAACAGCGCATTATAGACTGGACTACGGGCGGAGGACACACAGGATGACTGCGGGGCATACACTCGAATTTTTCCCTCGCGCAAAAAGGGTACTGGCACAGCGCAGGCGCAAAGACGGAAGAAATATACAGAAGGCGTTAAGCAAAGAAGGGAGTTAGATCATGGTTACGCATGTGGCAAGTGCTCACGCAGATCTGCAAAGCAATCTCACGAGCGTACAACGGCGTCTTGCTGGCACGCTCATGGACTCATGAGTATCGACGAACCGCCGGTGATTACACACGCTCCAATGTTATGGGGCCACATTCGCATCGCCTTCATTAAAGACTGTAAACTTTCTTGGGCTTCCCAACAAATAGCGTGTCGTAATGTCTGCGGTGTCCGGCGTAGAGCCGCAGTTTATCGTCAGGAAGATAAGGCGCATGCGCGGCAAACGAATAAAAGGTGTGCACTGCAACCTGCCGCCGCTCTTATCTCGACCATCCACGCACTGACGAGCATGTACAAATAAACGTCGCTCGCTCATAGAAACTTGTCTGCTCCTTCGCACGTACCACGTCAACACGACAATGTCTGTTTTTCTGTCCGCCTCCCTGCCCCTCTATTCAGCCATTCGGCCTAAATCAAAAACATTCTTGAGAAAAAATTTACATAGCATAATTTCCCAAATCACTAAATCCGGTACAATACTCCACACTTTACAGCAAAGTTGGGCGAAAAAAAATAGGCATATTAGGTTGGCTTCACTTCTAAACACAAACGCATTGATGAAATGACATTTTCTAGAGGCAAGATAAACCACCTCACCCAGAATATAGAGTCGCCAGGACGTTATAGCTGTAAGCGTTCTTTCTAATCTGGGATGCCCACATTGCATTTTCCCCGCAGACACTATAAAATTCCGCATCCTAGTAAGAGGCAGCTTGGTAATCTGGCGCAAGCTCACAAGGTTGATTGCGAACACTGACATCACTTGGTTCCCGTCCTTTTCCTGGTGTTGCCTGTTATCGCCCACGCACAAATGTTGGACGTCGGGGAGGTTACAAAAAGCGCAAAAGCAAACAAAGAGCGCAGCTTTTGCTCACTTCCAGCCACTTAGAGAGAATTCCGCGAATATTTATTTGAACCATGTACTTATACCACAGCTCGTACGGCTCCATAAGCGCTGCAGTTAGATGGCCAAGACTTACCTTCTGGAGGCGACTCGGCTAAAAATGTCCAGATAAAAGCTCGAGTGAGATAATGGTTGGCATTCCTGTCTTACTCTCGCATTTAGTGGGTGGGAATGCAACGGCAACGGAATTTATCACGGGCGAGAAACCAAAATGATAGCCTAGTGCACAAAATAGGCCGTAGAATACCTTTTAAAACAGAACGCAACGCCCTATACATAGATTCTAAGAGCACAAAATGTGATTTCAAGAAGGGGCTAACAAAGAATTGATACGTCCATTCGATCAATCGCACTGCTGATAGTTGCTCAATGTCATTTCTTTGCAATACTCCCATCTGGGAACACAAAGCAGCAGGAAGAACGCGGAAAAAATATGCTTAGCTAAGGTGAAAGATCCTACCTTTGTTATCCGGGTCATCCACTGAGCTTTCTGAAAGAGAACGTTCGTATTTGCATCATAAAACACAATAAACCATTAGAAGCAAGGAGTTGTGCCCTGGAAAAAGTCTGGTACGCATGAAACATCACGTTACGCAGTCATTCAATTTATATTAGATGCGCAGTATCTTAGGAGCGCACAACGTCCGTCCGGGTCTGTGCGCATAACATTTACAATCACAACCACAAATACCGTCTTATTTGTGGGGAATCTAATTAATGCCCCGTAACAATATCACATAGGCATCGGCAGAACTCGAGCCTGTGTCTGGTGCACCGGACAGCGTTAGTCTCAGTCGTCTTACCCTTTAGGCTACGACAGTGAGTTGGTACCCGGGAGTAAAACGGCTTACTCCCTCGCTTGTAACGATGCGGAGTACATTAGGACCTCCCAATGTCCGTCCGCGTCCATCCGTACGCACACCACTATTAAGCGATAATCATGTGAAATTGGATTTGAGCCGTGAGTTGCATTAACATTTAGGGAATAATCAAGGTGCAACTCACGGCTCAAATCAAATGACGGTCGGGCCGCAAATCGGATGACACTCGCGGCGCAAATTGGAAGTCATTTTGAGTCCCCGTAATCTGCACCCTCGCCACCACCCACGGAGTGAACATGCTGGCATTTTGACTTCACTCTCACAGATCTCTTTTGCAGAAACAGAAAACTTCCGCAAGGTACACAGCGGTTCTGCACTGATTCGTCCTGGCACCGCAAATAGTACAGGCACTAAACAATACTCTTCCCTTACCGGATATATCAGTCGGATCCATCGCTCCTTTCCTCTCCCTCTGTTTAGGACGGCGATATTCGTCGGTCTATCGATTCCCTTGAAATGGAGAAATGGCGAGATGCGTCCCCGGCTGCTTCTTCTTTGTCGTCGTCGTTTTCCTTTTCTTCATCCGCTCTTATATTCTTGAATGCATCTGGTAGTTTTAAATTGTCTCTCTGCCATTATCTACGCATGTTTTTTTTTTGTTTTATCACTCATTCGTATTGTTTAGTTTTCTTGTACTGAGGCTTTTTGGTTCTCTATACAAATTAGTCGATATCTACCGTTAGTTTAGCTATTATGGCGGATTTCCCGAAAGCAGGATTTATTCGTTTTTTGTTATTTTCTGCAAACCTGGCATACGTCATTACCTTGCATACGTACGAACCCAAGAAAACACTTGTACGACAGAGTAAGGGGTTCAACTAAGAGCACTCGTAATACGCGTTCACAGATTGAATGGCATCGCTACATGATCAGAACGCCTGAGGGGAAAACGGCGGACGGCAACTAGATCAGCTTATGTGCGAAGAGAGAAATCTAAAAACTCGCGTCCTGGAGACATAAAACAAGCCGATGTAATGGCGCAAAGGAGCAGAACATTCTGGATGACACGAGCAGGCATAATGACTGCTATCCTTAATCGGGTGCCTAGCCCTCTTTCACAGCCAATAGGCAGATATTTTTGGAAAATTCCCGCGTGCCGTCGCACGTACCTAATGCGTATACAAAACCGTTCCCTGTAAATGGGGATTTTTATCGAAACCAACGTCTTTGTTTCTGTGATTTTCTTATGTTTGAGAAGAGAAACTCCAATGGCGCCACGTGTCTTTGAAGCGTGAGGTTTCAAAGACACGTACATGCGTAGTCAAGATAACCGTTATTAATTAAGGGTGACAGAGTGGATCCCCAGAGAAGGCAAGTGTGGGAGGAGGCGGCATGAAGCTGTATGGGCAGACGCGATCAAGAAGTTTGTGGGGATAAATTTGTCGCATTTAGCGCAGTGCCAGGATAACTGGAGATGTATGGCAGAGGCGCTTGCCCTGGCATGGGCGCAGGCACGCTGCTGCTGCTGATGATGATGATAAATAAAAATGCATTTCATAGTCACTATATTGCTACTTAAAGCTCGGACCTCGAACGCTAAAAGAACTGACTATAATTTTTTTACTATCCGGGCCAGTCTCTGACCTAAGTAAAAAAAATACAATGAAGCTTTTATTGGACAATGATAGGGGTGGGTGTTAAGCTCGGGCTCCTCATTTAATTAAGGAAAGCCGCCGGTAGCCCATGTATCGGCGTTGCCTCCGCTTGTAGCTGCCATGCCGCGTTCCTTTCATGCAGCCGCAGCGACGCGAAGTTGGCGGCCGCCGAGTGCGCCCTTTGTCTACCTTCCTTTTGTGTGGCAAAAGACGGTAGTGCTTAGCTCGAGTACCTCTGTTGTGTTGGTCTGCGGTCAGCACGACCGGGCGGTATCAGCGAACGGCGGATGGGTGCACAGCAGTGAAAACATTTCGGACATGTGGAGGTGGCTCGGTCGTTCGTCAAGGTTAACAGCTGACGGGAAGCGAAAGGATGCCGTTTCTTGGTGTCGAAATTGCGCGTGGCGTGGTCGTTGGAGATTTTGCGAAGTGGTCGTAGCTGCTGTTCCTTAATGAGGAATTGGCCTCGAGAATGCTCGCCTCGGTTTGGAGTAGCTCTTCCCGCCAGTCAGACAGTGGAAGCGGCGTCCCTTAGTCTGGGGGAGGAATTAGCCCACGACTACCTCATTCTGCCAGCGCGCGTGGGGACAAAGGTGAGGAGGCAAGGGGAGGACACTGTAAGATGTTAGCAGTGCGAAGACCGCTCTAAGCATTCGGCTTTCGCTTTGTGCAGATGGCGCCCGCTTAACGTAATGGTTCAACTACTCCGCGCAGTCAGTGAGTTCAGGTGGCAGATGTCCTGTATTTGCTTTTCGGTTGTAATAACGTACGCGCGAAACGTACTATGAGTGCCATGAGAGACAGTTCTGGGTCACGTGACCACCGCTGGAAACACGTTTAGGATTGGTTGATTCTTGTGGCCAATCCGCGGTCCATATGAATCATGTTTAAAGGAGCCATGAAGAGAAAACAAGTTTGGTTCATTCAAAAGATTGTCTCGTTAGAATCATACTGACACCACTTTTAACGTAAACTTCGCTCAAATAAGCTACATAATTAGGAAAAACGGGAATGGTCATGCGACCCACCAGCTCATTTCCCGCAACAGAACCTATGTCGTCACATGAGCTAAGCTCTGCGATTGACGGAGGCTGGCAGAAGCAGACGCAAATTAGGTAGAACTTACAAACTAGACGAACGAGCGATTTGCGCTTAAATTTAGGGCACATTCTTTACAAAGCAATAAGAATGATGGGACAAACAGTGGAAGTTACGAAAGCACATGTAAACATAGAAGTACTGGTGCGTTCTGCTGTTCGTACTGCGCACAGCTTGCTTGGTTTAGCTGCACAGCACTACGGGGCTTGGGGTTGTCTCAGACGACACTGGCCGATTGACGCAAGCAACGGTGTCTTACGTAACCCCATTTGTCGAGCGAGCACTGTTTCAGGGAACGAATATTTTCTCCCAGAACAAAAACAAGCCAGGTTTAAATGCGGGCAAAAACAAACCAAACGCTTGCCACGGTATGGTGGCGCCATCTAGGTTACGGAACGTAAAGAAACGCGGGAACAAACCAACACCTCTGTACAGGGTGGAGACAACCTTTGAACGGTCCCGTGCCGCCGCAGTTGGGCCAACGGGCTCAACGCGTTATTCCTTTCGTTTCCCACGAGACCTAGCAACGCGAAACAGACAATATGATTCAAACTTCTTCAATAAACCGCGTTGCGGCGATAATTTTACCGCGGTTTTGACACAATGACTTGCTTCGGCGGCGAGCGAGCAACCGAAAAATTCCCCGCATTTCCCCGAGGGGAAGAATGTGAAAGTGCGAATGCACGAGTTGAATTTGCGCGGTTCGGTAATGTTCGCGAAAGAGAGATCACACACACACACACAACTACAAAGAAAGAAAGATGCATTTATTCACAGACACCTATTTGTGTTGTCGTTGTACTAGATTGCTAGAGCGGATCTCAGCTTTGAAATTTCGTGTCAGTACTCCTTTAAGCAGGTGCATTAGCCCTTCTCACTCCCGATTCTTGGCCAATCCCCCACGTGGGTATGTGCCATGTCAGCGGCCAGGCAGCGCGCGCCCATCTCCCCCCGTTGCCAAGGAAGACGAGGAGATTCCTGGCCAATCCCCCACGTGGGTATGTGCCATGTCAGCGGCCAGGCTGCGCGCGCCCATCTCCACGTGCGCGGACATCGCCGATGGACGCAGGTTCAGGGTCGCTTAAAGGGACACTGAAGTGAATTTGTCAAGCTCCCGTTTTTGCTTGCACTGCGTAGACTGGCTCAAATTAGCACACTTTTCATCGTTTATCCGGTTGACAAATCGGTAATTATTTTACAAAGCGCGAAAGAAGAAAAACTACCATGCGCGGTTTGCGGCGGCCGCACCAACTAAGGCTGTGACGTTGAGAGGAGGGGCGCCGTGATTGGACGATGCCCAAGGTTAGCAATCACACAAGTTTCGGTTTCGGTTTCGGTTCTGTAAAACATAACCAATGGCTTTGTTGGATGGGCATTCTCAATATCTCAGTAATCATCGTACCGCGCTTCTGCCATGTTGTCGGCTGTAAAATGCAGAAAATAAGCCTCCCAGGACGGCTTGTAGTCGTAGCATTCACTAGCCGAGACCTACGCAGTGCATAAACGCCCTCCGCGTACCCGAAGACGCCCAAATTTCATGCGCTTTTCGCCCATATTTGGAGCTTGCCTCCCTCATGCCTGTATCGTAAAAAGCGTGTTCGCACCAGGCCAAGGGTCTGTTCATTCTGGCCTGTGCCCACTGCCTGCAAGCAGTCGGTGCTTATGGCAACAGCACGCCAACGAGAACTCGCTAGCGCGCCAGTGCCAGCCTGCGCGCGTTTTGTGAACTAGTTCGTGTAGCCATGAACGTTGCGGCCCCAAAAAAGGTGAACTCAACATAGAAAACATCGGCGGAAAACAAAAAAGTTAACTTACAAAAAAAAAAAAAAAGCACGTACCCGCGGGGATTCGAACTCGTGACTCGCAAAACATTTGCCGAGACTTCCCAGCGCCTCAGACCGCTAGGCTACGGAGCGGGAGGCGAAAGCTTCGCTAATATAGGGTATATATTGTACAACCGGTTTAAACTTTTATTTAGTTTTGGCATTTCAAGCCGCTTAGGTGACTATTTGTTGTACTGCGATCGTGCAGTAAGCGTCGCCCGAGTTTCCACAGTAGCTCACGTCTAGCAATTGCATTTCGTAGACGGAAAAGCGTTCGCAGATGCGTAGTCGTGCACTGACCGCTGTGCTTGTTCGCCCAGCGCAAAAACATGCTTCCCGCGCCCTAGTTTTACGCTGTACGGTAAAAATATCAGTTGATTTTATTTGCTTAGTACCTATATTGACTTCGCTGACTCTTCTCCCGCCTTCAAGAGGCCTTATATTTTCCTACTGGCGTACCAGTCAGCGAAGCGTCGCATGTGCAGCGCTTGTGTGAAGCGACCTTGACTTGGAGCTAGATACAGTGTACAAACAAACCAAGTAAAGAAAGGCACATTCTTCCATTCACAAACGTGTCCTGGCTTCGTTTCAACTAAGCGAACGAATTGCGACCAAGCAATTTTTTTTAACCTCCTTGATTGCGACGACCCGCCGGCGGCCGGCGGACGAAACGCTGGGCCGACTGGCTCTGTCGGCCCGGGAGCCGTGCAGTAGCGCAGCCGTGGCGCAGCCAATTGCCAGCTCATCCCCTCCTGACGTCACACGAAAACGCCACAGAAAATGGGCGAGCGTAAAGAGAGGAGGACAGCGTTTTCGAATTAGTTTTTCTACTAAATAAAATCGCGTAAACGCGCCTAGAGTGGTCGAAACATGGCCTGGGGACTCCGGACTACAATTTGCGCTAGTAATCCCGCAATGTTTACATATCACTTCAGTGTCCCTTTAAGAAGTGGCGCCAGCGTATACGTGTCTCTACCGTGTACGGCGGATGCGTGAATGAAGGTACTCTAGGCTGCAGAGCGGTCGGTTCCAGTGATGTCACTTGGGACCACGTAAACGCACGATTGAGCGGGAATATCAAAATTTTAACCTAAATTGTTTAATTTCTCAGTGAATAAAGCACCGTTTGTATCCGGACAAGCGCTGGAGGCACTATAAAACACGAAATCTTTCGAATAAAACCAACTTGCATTTTCTCTTCATGGCTCCTTTAAAAGGGTTTTCTGTCTTTCTTGAATCCCCCTTTGGAGGTGTGATTTTTGTGATAAAATCCACAGTGTCGAGTTTTGTCCGGGGTCCGTCAGTCGAGGGGATCTAGTTCAGTATAAACCTTGGCCGAAGAGGATGCTGCGGGCAGAGTGACAAAGTAATCGTCATTCTGTGCTTATGTAAACACTTGGAATATAGCAAATACTGCAAATAAATCTAATATCCAGCAAGAAAAGGAGTCCTAATTCCTCACCTGCTTTAATCATCAGACGTCGGTCATCTTAGCGAGGCGAGGTTGTCCTCTCGGCTCGAGAATCAAACGAACATCAATATTTCGTCTTCATCATTCACCAAGAAGATGAAGAAGCGAAAGACAAGTGTGGGGCACTTGATACAGATACTACATATACAAGCTGCCAGCAGGCGTTGACACAGGGGAGCTGATCGATGGCACTATCTTTACCCTCCTTAAAAGACATCACCATTATTAGCTGTGCACTGGAAAATATGGTAGTGCGCTTGACTTTGCACGAAGTGATGATTTTAATGGACGCGTGCTTTAGCAGCCTATTTTCTTAAGGAACTTTTTCCACATGAACCTGGCAGTAATTTGCCATTTTGAAAAAGTGGCGTTTTTTTCCGGTTTTCTAAAATTCTCGACTTTTTATAACATTCGATTTCTCGCTGTCGAATTTGCTAAATTTGGTTTCAACTACACACGCATGTGATAGTTACAATCCAGCACACGAAGAGCATATTTTCATTCATTTTCACATGTTGGCGAACCGCTTCATTTATTAA
Source organism: Haemaphysalis longicornis (assembly GCF_048455015.1). NCBI lineage: Eukaryota > Metazoa > Arthropoda > Arachnida > Ixodida > Ixodidae > Haemaphysalis > Haemaphysalis longicornis. Next base: position 18,715,201 of record NW_027526225.1, on the reverse strand, counting down.
GAAACTACTGATACCGGAAATGGACATGGATTGAGAGGGACAGTTGCTTAGTATAATTCGTTTTGACGGGGAATGTTGAGCCAACGCCGTAAATTGATCGATTTAAGGAAAGTTTATTGTAAAAAACTCAAAGCCCCTTCCTCTAACGATAAATTTGGTTGAAACCAGAAACTTTCTTCTGCCGCAAATCGTGTCGAATCAGTCTAAATCAACGTTTTTGGATTAGGTCAGTTGGCAAAGAGCGCGGCCTTCCAAGCACGGCGGCGCGGGCCGCTGTTGCCACCGACCAGGCGGTGGCGCTGCGGTAGCGTTGAGATCGGTCTAGGCGCGTCGTCTGCTAGGCGCGTCGTCTGCTTCTCTTTGTTTGAAAACGCGCCGGTGAACGCCCACCACACACCGTTGACGTTCTCCTTTGAAATGCACAATCCAACTTCGCTCTAATCTTTTGTTTTAGTGACAAGAGCTCTACATTTTTATGGCCATTTTGAGGAGACACAAGCTCTACTTCGGGTGGGAAAAAGGCAAGGTAAACGCTGCACAGTGCGCTTGCTTTCAGGCGAATCCCATTCCAACGGCCGTTTGTTTTTCCCCAGTACGGGATCCCTTATAACTCAATAATATTTAAAGCATACCCGAACACGTCTTACGCGGTTGAAACTGCGGAAAAGCCTACTATAGTCAACCACCCGCTTGGAATCAAGAAAGGATGTCTTGTCATTTTTATTTATGCTGCGGAAGCAAATGCAGTAGTTACATTTTCACAGAAATATATTTGCAATTCTAAAATAATTAGTGAGCCGATCGGTAGTTGCCTTAATAATAGCGAAGAAAATACACCAATTATTAAACCAATGTTTTTCGACGTTTTTATTTCTTTGGGTGGTATAATGTGTTTTCTTGACAGAAATAAAGTCTTTCTTGGATGAGAATATTTGTCGTGCTATTTTTTTGTAAATCACAGAAACTTTAATTTGTCTTCTCGTAGCCTGGATATGCCCAGTATTTTACGCGTTTCGCCTGACAGTTTTTTTCATTGTGCCATGGTTTGTGCTGTCTTCCTAATATTTTCAACGTAGATTTTTCTGCTCGTTTCTTTTTGCAGTCAATAGATAGGCAACACAACTCAGTTTTGACTAGTCAGACTGCTTAGGAGGTTTAACGTGCTGGCGCTACACAGGCAATGAGGCGCGCCCCATAGTAGATGACTCCGGATTAATTTTGACCACCTGGGGATCTTTAACGTCCGCCGATATCTCGAACACACGGGCGTTTTCGCTTTTCGCCTCTATCAGAAAAGAGGCCGCCGTGGTCGGAAGTCGAACCCGCGTCAATGTGCCCGGCAGCACGAATCTTAACCACCGCGACGGGTAGGGTAAAAGTATTGATCTCACAGCACCGTGCATCGGTTGTGCCACACACTGCCCTTTTTTCACGGCTGCTGTTGCTGATGAAATACCTGGCGACAGGTATACCATTTGCTCCAACGGCTAATATTTAAGGCAACAATGTAGCGGAGAAACGTTGCTATATTCTTACTGGTTTGTCAGCTGAGGGTGAATATTCCCTTTTTTTGCACTGTAGCTGCACGGCGGGAGAAGCACAACTCTTGAACTAACTTCAACCAACTGCCTCACTATTTCAGCCTTCTGTCAACGCCCCCAGACTCTTCGAGCTGGCTGGGCGAAGTATTCACATCCGACGATTCAAATGCTCAACATGTGCTGAATCCCTGCAGAACAGCGATGTACAGAACAGTTCCTGCTGAGTTCGGCGGTTTTTACACCACCCGTACCGTCACTTGCCCCAGTTAAATGCCCATCATATTGGCAGGACGCTACATTTGTGGGAACCACTGTACTCCCTTTGGGTGGTTTTCTGCATGACTTTGGCGTATTTGGTTTGGACAGATTCTCAAGTATGTTAGAGATAATACGGGGCACCGAGCTCTCCCTCAGGGTCCACCTGCCTCACGGTGTCTTTAGTTTTATCGTTCCGGATGTGTTCCTAGCAGATAACGATGTCTGAAGGCTCACAATGAATGCCACAAACGTATGTTTATGACGTAACTTTGAAGGTTTTCTGCGGAAACGCGCTTTTCCACGCCTTCAATACACCATCATCTTTCGGCGACTTGGAGAAATGCCGCGGCACGGACTTTGCCGGTGCCGAAACATACCCCCAACGGCAGCCCGGCGCGGAGCACGTCAACAAACCGCACCGACACTTCCGAGATCCACTAAAATATGTATGCACGATGACAGCATAGAGAATGCGCTAATAAAGGCGTGATGGACAGCCGAGCACCAACACCACAGCGAAAACACATTGCTGGGGCGAGCCCCGCTCCTCAAACTTGATCTCAACACAACGCCAGAGCCACCTCTCAGAGTGGCGACAAAATGGTGCCGCCTCTCACAGCGCAGTTTGCCAACTGAGTTAATCTAAAAATGTTGCTAAAGCGTAAGACTGTAGCGAAGTCGGATTGCGCATTTCAAAGGAGAAAGTTAACGGTGTGTGGTGGTCATTCACCGGCGCCTTTCCGAGCAAGGAGTAGCAGACGACGCGCCGAGACCGATCTCAACGCTACCGCAGCGCCACCTCCTGTTCGGCGGCAGCACCGGCCCGCCCCGCGGTACTTGCAAGGCCGCGCTCTTTGCCAACTGACCTAATCTAAAAACGTTGCGCTTTAGTGACGAGACCTCTACATTTTTACGGCCATTTTGAGGAGAGACAAGCTCTACTTCGCATGGGAAACAGGAAAGGCAAACGCTGCACAGTGCGCTTGCCTTCAGATGCTGTCCGTTCAAACGGCCGTTTATTTTCCCCCAGTACGGGATCCCTTATACCTCAATAATATTTAAAGCATACCCGAACACGTCTTACGCGGTTGAAACTGCGGAAAAGCCTACTATAGTCAACCACCGGCTTGGAATCAAGAAAGCATGCCTTGTCATTTTTTTTATGCTGCGGAAGCAAATTGAGTAGGTACATTTACACGGAAATATGTTTGCAATTCTTAAAAAAAATTAGTGAGCCGATCGGAAACCAATCGCTGCAACAGTAGTTGGCTTTATTACTAATGAAGAAAATAAACAAACTATTAAACCAATGTTTTTCAAAGTTTTTATTTTTTGGCCGGTGGTTTCTTGAAAGAAATAAAGGTTTTCTCATGTAAGAATATTTGTCAGGATATTTTTTGTTTGTTTTTAAATCTGATGAACCGTCTATTAGGGTCACAGGAAATTTCATTTATCTTCTCGTAGCCCGGATATGCCCATTACTGTACGCGTTTAGCCTGAGTGTTTTTCCATTGTGAAATCGTTTGTGCTGTCGTGCTAACGTTTTCCACGTAGATTTTTCTGCTGGTTTCATTTTGCAGTCAATAGATAGGAAACATTTCCCAATTTTGTCTAGTATGCTTTGAATAGCTGCTTAAGAGGTTTAACGTGCTGGCGCTACAAAGCTAGCGCCAGCTGGCGCTACAAAGCTAGGCAATGAGGCGCGCCCCACAGTGGAGGGGTCCAGATTACTTTTGACCCCCTGGGGATCTTTAACGCGAGTGGATATCTCGAACACACGGGTGTTCTCGCTTTCCACCTCTATCAGAAAGGAGGCCGCCGCGGCCGGGAATCGAACCCGCGTCCTTGCGTGCAGCAGCACGACGCCCTAACCACCGCGCCGGGTAGGGTAAAAGTTTTGATATGACAGCACCGTGCATCTGTTGTGCCACACACTGCCCTTTCACGGCTGTTGTTACTGATGAAATGCCTGGAGACATGTATACCATTTGCTCCAACGGCAAATATATAAGGCAACAATCTACCGGAGAAATGTTACTACATTCGTCCGGCTTGTTAGCTGAGGGTGAATCCCATTTTTATCGCTGTAGCTGGACGGCGGGAGAGCACAACTCTCGAACTAACTCCAACGAACAAGTTTTGCCTGACTATTCAGCCTTATCACAATGACCCCACACTCTTCGAGCTGGCTGGGCGAAGCACATTTCACTATTCAAACGTTGAACATTGGCTAAATTCCTGCACAATAGCATGGCACAGAACAGTTTCTAACGTGCTGAGTTCGGTAGTTTTTACACCACCCATACCGTCACATGCGCCAGTTTCGTCGCACAAATATGGCCATCATTTTGGCAGGATGCAACATGTGTGCGAACCACTTCACTCCCTTTGGGTGGTTTTCTGTATGACTTTGGCGTTTTTGGTTTGAACAGATGCTCAAACATGCTAGAGAAAATACGGACACCACGCTCTCCCTCATAGTCCACCTGCTTCGCGGTATCCATACAGTTTTACCCTTCACGATGTGTTCGTAGCAGATGACGGTGTCTGAAGGCACAGAATGAATGCCCCAAACGTATGTTTATGACGCAATTTTGAAGTTTTTGGCGGAATCGCGCTTTCTCGCGCATTCAATCCGTCAGGATCCTTCGCCGTCTTGAAGAAATGCCGTGGCAAGGACTTATCCGCTGCCGAAGCATACACCGAACGGTAGCCCGGAGCGGTGCCCGTCAACAAACCGCACAGACACTTCAGAGATCCACAAAATATGCGTGCACGATGACAGCACAGAGTTAATGCACTAATACAGGCTTGATGGACAGGGTAGCACCAACAGTACAGCGAGAACACATTGCCGTGGCGAGCCCCGGTTCTGAAACTAGATCTCAACGCAACGTCAGCGCCGCCTCTAGGAGTGGCGACGAAATGGTGCCGCCTCTTAAGGCGCAGTTTGCCAACTAAGCTAATCTAAAAACGTTTACATAAACACATGGTGCACAATAGGTTTGCCTCTTACCACAAAAACAATGATAAATGGCCTCACAGCAAGTACGGCTTCCACTTGCACCTTTATACTCAATATGTACTCCTGCAAATCAAAGAAGACATCCTGGACAATCTAAGCAGCCAACACAAAAGCGCCATCTTGGCCCTTGACGTCAAAGGGTCCTTCGACAATGTCACGCACCATGCTATATTAGAAGGCCTACAGTCAACCAACTGCGGCAAGCAGGCATACACCTTTGTTCAAAATTTCTTGACAGACCGCACAGAGACTATTGGCATAGGGAACCTTATTCATTTATTTATTCAAAATACCTTACAGGCCTGGGAGCATTGGGTAAGGGGGGCAAAAACAGCAGATAAACAAAAAATAGCAAGAGAAGTTATACAGAACCAACTCCCGACACCACCGAAAGGAACACCCCAGGGCTCTGTCATATCACCACTACTTTTCAATTTGGCAATGAAAGACCTTCCAGTACAATTGAATAATATCCCAGGCATCAGTCACGGTATCTACGCCGATTATATTACAATATGGACACGCACAGGCTCGGCCGGCACGCAGCAGGACGCCTTGCTTCGAAGAAGCGATTCAAACCACCGAACAGTACCTTCCTCGACGTGACGTGTACTGCTCTCCAGAAAGATCCGAATTACTCCTCCTTAAAAAACGAACGACAGGTCGACCCCCGGAGATAATTCCTGATATAGAAATTCAAATCAACAAAGCTTCAATTCCACAGGTCAAAACTCTCCGCCTACAAGGACTTACGCTACATGAAGACGCAGCGGGAATGGCAACGCTCCATAAACTGGAAACCACAATTCAGCAAGTTCTACATCTCATACGCCGTATCACAAATCGCCGACATGGACTCAACGGACAGGACACCATTAAAATTATTCAAGCAGTAATAACGAGTAGAATTACGTATGGAACGCCATATCTAGCCCTGAAAATAACGAAAAAGAAAAACTTATTATATTGATCCGAAAAGCCTACAAGTTTTCTCTGCGCTTACACCCTACTGCTTCTACAGACAAATTATTGCAATTAGGCCTGCACAACACTTGGGAAGAATTGGCTGAAGCCCTCAAAACTAGCAAATTTGAACGCCTAAAACTCACCAAGACGGGAAGCCACACCCTACAAAAACTGGGTTACAAAGTCCTGAAAGACAATAGCTCTAAACAACGAATTCCTCCACATGTGAGAAAGAACATTACTGTCGCGCCGTACCAAGAAATGTGCACCCGCTCTATAACAAAGCCCGACGCAAGGCCAGAGTTCAAGCTCTTCGAACTGCATACGGGAAACGTCCTCACGTTAGGTACGCAGACGCATCACTATACACCAGTCGATCAGCCCACGCCATCAGCATAGTCAATAATCAGGGACTGGAGCTAGCTCCTGCTTTTATACCTACCAAGGACATCGACACCGCTGAAGAAGCAGCCATTGCCCTTGCAGCTACCACTGGCAAAAAACATGTCACCATCATATCAGACTTCCAGTCAGCCTATCGCAACTTCCAAATTGGACGCATTTCATCAACAGCAGCAAAAATTCCATCAGCCCACCCTGATTTACCCGAAATGTTTGTCATATGGGCACCGGCGCATTCATCACTGAGAGGGAATAAGGCGGCTCATGCCGCAGCCCGAGCTCGTACACATGGGGCGCTGCCTTCTGGGATGTCAGCCAGTCCTTCCTTAAAGGAGTACTGACACGAAATTTCAAAGCTGAGATAACTATGTAAAACGCTTCCTTTTTATCAGGAGATATCTCCCAGCAAGTTTCAACAGCAACCGTTCAGCGAAACATATTTAAAATCAATTTTAATCTTCGCCCGCACGAGAAAGCCCAGAGCGGGCCGACGTGACATCATCTGCTACGTGCCCCAAACTGCCGACGTCGGGGCTCCCGTGACGAAGCTGACGAGCTGGCTGTGGTTGGCGCGCGCTGCTCGGGCGTGTGTACACGTCATGGTTTTGGGACTGACGTCATGCTGCCCGGGCCTGTGGGGACGGCGAAAACCTCGGCCGGTCTGGGCGCGCGCGTGCGCTCGCTCGCGCGCGCTTCCAGAGAGGCAGCGATACGGCAAGAATGGTGACGTCATGTTATACATGCTGTCATGGCGGCCGCTCGGCGTTTTTCAGTCGAAACCAAAACTGGCACGAATAAACGACGCCGTAAATGAATGTTTACGCTGCGCTCGACCGTCTAATCTGTCATTCTATGATTAGTGGGCTGGTAGGCACGCATAGCAGCGAAAAAAACGTAACATAAAAATTTCGTGTCAGTACTCCTTTAAGCCCAACATGAGATAATCCCCAGAACGTACAGTGACATCCTGGCGAGCTCGTACACATAGGGCGCTGCCTTCTGGGATATCAGCCAGTCCTTCCATAAGCCCAACATGAGATAATCCCCAGAACGTACAGTGACATCCTGGCCCACAACCGCTTGGGACGAAGAAACTTTCGGCCTCCACACCCCAACATGTCTCTCGAAGACACGGTTATCTACAGACAGTTACAAAGTAGCACATTTCCACATGGTACATTATTACACTCAATTCATGCGACATTGTATACATACACTTGTAAATTCTGCATAGAGCCATGCACTTTTACCACATGGTATGGGAGTGCCACCACATACCATTCCTTGCCCCAAATCCCAATCCCTGATCTGAGCAGTAGGTGGGTCGGTTAACCAGCTCCAATCCGGATCACCAACAACATGTGGTGGACCGGGCGAGACAGGCTGCCAAGACCCAGGGCTTCCTGGACTAAGGAGGTCCCCCACCTAGCAGTTAACCCAACAACATTGACTGCTCAATTAAATGTTTATTCCTCCTCCTTCTACCTAACCTAACGAATTACCCCTAGCCAATGTCCCCTTGTGGGTACATGCCAAGCACGTCGTCATCACCACTACCTCCATTACCACTACCAACACCACCACCGCACCACTACTATCATCATCACCATGATCATCATCATCATCATCATCATCAAAATATTCCTTCCAGAAACACCATGTTCAGACCTCAAAGTTCAAAGACACCGCAGGCGAACAAATGGGGCAAGACGTCCAAGGTTGCCTTTGAATCCTCTGGCAGAGAACCCGGGTATTCAATGCCGGAGCTTATCATTCCGCCTCCACCCACTCGGGTGACCGATTCACCGTCACCTTGCGCAATCGCCTAGAACCCCGATGTGGGACCGACTCCATGTTCTTCGCCGATCTCGAGCCCACTCCAGGCTGATAGCTCAACGAGAGCAATGAACAACGACCTCTTCCCGCATACCCCCATCGAAGGTATGTCCGACCCCACCGCGACCTTGAGCCCACAGCAGGTGACGTACTCTGTGCGAGGCCTACTCTCAATTTTTCCCGTGAGTATGGTCACGCGCGCATGTCACTATAGCGCCACCGTCGACATAGGTGACCGCAAAAGTGTTTCAGCTGCCTGTGAGGTCAGTGAGCATGCACTGCGGGGATTCAAAACAGAAAAAAATTGCCCCAGCGCGCTTTGAGCGTGGGTGCACTGCGAGGTGGTCAAACGAGTAGCCCACAGCAAACATCATTGACGAGGTCAAACGAGCGCTAGCAACAAAAAATGATTGTTTGTAATCTGATAGTTAGCACACCTGCAGACTAGTTTATTTAGGGGAATATAGAGCACTACACTTAAACCTGGTTGTAGCGACCGTCTATGTAACAAATTCCTGGATTTAACAAAGTTTTTCAATTCCCCATGGCCACACCCATTGAAGTCCATGTGTTTGCGACCTCTATGTAACGAAACCTCGCGGCTCGTAACTTTGATGTAACGATGTCGGCGGGCTCATCAGCCAGTATTTTGTTGCAGTTTTCGCAAAAATCGACCCTAGAAATGAACCAATTTAGCGAATACTAGCACTATTGGGAAGAGCGACCAGCACAGAAAACGTCTTGAATCGTCCAAACACGAATTTCGTGATTATGATGATGATGTCGAACGGAAGGTCTAGCACCATTCCGTGGCTAACGTGGCTTTCACTTATTGTTTTGCATATCTAGCGTGACACCACACCAGGGAGCAAGAGCAACTAGCCTTGACGTTTTCGTTTCGCGCGCCCGTAATGGGTGCAATTTTGGGTTCCAGACTTAAGCTTTGAAATATTAGGCCGTCCGGTCAGTGTTTAGTTGCACGTCTCCACTACTACGTGTGGTATCAGTTCGTAGGTGATGAGTGCTGCTGCTATAGAAAGCGAAAAGTTGTCTTTTCAAGAAAAGCGCACAATTTTAAATGCCGTATTCGCTGGCGAGTACCGCATCCAAGCGAGCACCCTCTCACCAATCTTGAGTGCTGAAAGGAGCATCAAGTTCGCAAAAAGGTGCCCTTGAAGCATAAGTTTGGTTCTTGTAACGCATTGTAGCGACTTTGGTTCCCTGGTGGTACATAACCGTGACTGCGTTAGCGGCTTTGCGGGTGTAGCGTGCGGCATCCGTGTAGCATGTCGTTGGGTTCCTTGCGCACTTCTTCGTAACCGCATCGACCAGTGCTTTGCGGAGTGCTTTTTTGTAAAGTGGGTGCATATTCCACAGCCCAGGAGCTACAAGAATGTGTTGACGGATTTGGAGGGGGACACGTTTGTACTGGTCTTCTTTGGGCTGTAGCGGGTATATGAGGCATGTAAGGGTGTCTCGTCCGGTAGGTGTTAGCTTGAGACGGGTAGTTTGGAAACAACGGTGAGCTTCGTGCAATTCTTCCAAAGTGTTGTGTACCCTTATTGAAGCAACTTGCGCGTGGATGTTGAGGGGGGTAGGTGTACAACTCGGTGTATCCTGCACAATCTTTGCCTCATTGGCCTTACACTGGAAGATTCTGTACGGGCACAGAAGGCTTATAAGCAAAGCAACTCTGCATTTAAACATCAACTAAAAAAAACATCTCATTTTTACGGCCTACTTAATTTTATTGCAGATGTCACAGACACCATACTGCACAAGTTAAAATAAAGCAAGTAATCACGTGAAACTGTGACCATTTAGTGCAATGCCTGCACAATGTGCCCGTGCGTGCAATGTACGTCCCGTATCACAGGCGGAGATTTGCACAACGCGGTCTGCGGATTTTCGCCCAGTTTACAACTTAACCTGGCACAAATACAATCACAATCAACACCAATATCATGAGAGAACCTTAAAGGGCCTATTTGAAGACAAAATACAACCTAGTTCAATTTAATAGGACTAGCCTTTGGTAACTCGCACAGCTCCATTCCAATCACAGACGTTTTTTTCAACCGAAGCAATGCAACAAATGTCATGAATTTTCAAATTCTGCGCTGCAGTGAAGTAAAATGGGCAGGAGTGATGTATATAGGCCAGCACTAAAACGTAGTTATGAGTATGTTAATTGGACGTTAGAATTCAAATGATAAGATCAATGGAGGCCCCTCTACAATCACGCAATCATGTTCCTTGGCGGTGACTTAGGTCGTTAGGCCAATCGTACATACAAGATCCTGTGATGTCATAGTGAAATCGCTGCCGGGAAGTGGGCGGGGATTCCCACTGCTTCAAATGTTTAATTGGCTGATTGTTGGATTGTAGGGTTTAACGCGCCGTAGTGGAGGGGCTCATGATTAATTTTGACCACCCGGGGATCTTTAACGTGCGCTGAAATCTTGTACATACGGGCAATTTTGCTTTTTGCCTCCATCAGAAAAGCGGCCGCCGCGGCGGGGAATCGATCCGGCGTCCTCATGCCCAGCAGCAGAAGGCCGAATGTTTAATTTATTATGTCAATTATTCCTTTGATTTGTTTGAGATAGAACTGGTATCGTTGTTATTGGGACGAGACAGTCTTTTTAATGAACGACAGTCTTTTTAATGAACCAAACATGTATTTTATCTTCATAGCCTTTAAGGGCGCTTGCAAACTGCCGCGCTTTTTTTTCCTTTCGGGGGGGGTTTCGAGAACAACCTTAGCCCCCCCCCCCCCCGAACAAAAATCCTGGCTACGCGCCTGATATATATATATATATATATATATATATATATATATATATATAGATATATATATATATATATATATATATATAGACTGGAAAGATAAAAACTCACACAGAGCGCGAAAAAAATAAGGTTAGTAGAGACAGAGACAAACGAGAAAGACTTAGAAAATAAAAATAAGTTTACTGACGTTTCAGGGAGAGGACTCCCTTTCAAAGGGAGTCCTCTCCCTGAAACGTCCCTTTCAAAGGGAGTCCTCTCCCTGAAACGTCAGTAAACTTATTTTTATTTTCTAAGTCTTTCTCGTTTGTCTCTGTCTCTACTAACCTTATATATATATATATATATATATATATATATATATATATATATATATATATATATATATATATATATATATATATATATATATATATATATATATATATATATATATATATATATATTGTGAGGCACGGGGCAGGAGTCGTCGGGCACCGGTTTATTAAATTAATCCCGAAGAGAGCGACAGGCTAGCAAGCTCAGGTCGAGCGCAGGGATTCCAGAACACACCGATGATGATAGCGTGGGCGACGATGTGCACGGCGAGTAAGCCTGGTGGCACATAGCATCTGGCGGATAGCCACTGAGGAGAATGTCCACATACGGCTGCTAATGTCTGCCTCAGTCATAGCCTATAACATTTCCCTCGGGGCTGAAGCGACCGACTCGGGCGCTTAAGGCGGATTCTGGGAGTTGAAAGGCTTCAGCCGGGAAACCTGTACAACTTCAGTGCCGCGACAACAGCGATCGGCGACAGTAGAGGTGGGCGTAACGCGGTAACTTACCGGTGATGACTGTTCCTGGATCGTGTAAGGGCCTACGAAGCGTAGAAGGAACTTCTCGCACAGTCCTGGGGTCCGGAGCAGAGTGGAAAGTAAGACCTGATCGCCGGCTCTAAACGAGACAACGCGGTGCGAAGCGTCGTAGTTTGACTTGCGGTCTTCCTGTGAGACGGTCGTCCTGAGTCGAGCGAGATGGCGGCTATAAGACAGGCGAGAAATAAAGTCATCGATACTGTTGGATGCAGAGGACACAGGCGCAGTCAAGAAAGAATTATCGAGAGCAGTTGAAGGTGGGCGCCACGGACAAGGAAAAATGGCGAAAATCCAATGGTACGTTGAACCGCTGTATTATAGGCGTAGGTGACAAATCGGAGAATGACGTCCCAGTTTTTATGGTCGGGCTGAATGTAAGAGGAAATCATATCCGAGAGCGTGCTATGAAAACGTTTGGTAAAACCATCAGTTTGGTGGTGGTAGCTGGACGTGGTTTTATGTACAGTTTTTGTTGCGCGAAGAACTTCTGCAAGCACGGCCGGAAGAAATACCCGGCCTCGGTCACTAAGAAGCACTTTGGGCGGTCCATGTCGCAGGAATATCGTCTTCAAAAAGAATTCGGCCACCTCTAAAGCGCAGCCCCTGCGAATGGGAGCTGTTTCCGCGTACCGTGTCAAGTGGTCCACTGTGGTAATGCTCCACCGATGTCCAGCCAAAGTGACGGGTAGAGGACCGTAGAGATCGATGCCAACGACTTCGAAAGGAGAGGAGGGGCACGGCAGTGGTTGTAGTGTGCCTGCCGGTCCCGAAGTTGGACGTTTGCGGCGCTGACACAATACGCACGATGCAACGTGTTTGGCAACAGAGGTAGATAGGCCGGGCCAGAAGAAGCGGCTCTTGATACGATCATAAGTTTCGTGGAAGGCAAGGTGGCCCGTGGTAGCGTCGTCGTGAAATGTCTCTAAAAATTTGCGTTGGAGGGTGCGGGGAATGACGGGCACTCATCTGTCGGCTGTTAGGTGGTTGTTGTACCGGTAAAAGGTTCCTTTAGTGAGTAGAAATTGGCGGAGCCGGTGGCGTGAACGACTATTGCGTGGTTGAGCGGAACCGTCTAACAGGTCAATGAGGTTGCGGCAGTAAGTGTCGGACCTTTGCTGAGAGGCCAATTCAGGAAGTGGTTCCTTGCAAGCGTCCACAGCGGCAATCCGTAGGGCTACTGTTGATGCAGAAAGCGCTTGAATGCCCTCTTGAGCGGGGGATAACGGGAAGCGTGAAAGAGCGTCTGCATCATCGTGCTGTTTGCCAGTCTTGTAGACGACGGTGAAGCTGTACTCTTGTAAACGGAGTATCCAACGGCCTAGCCGCCCGGTCAACTTCTTTAGGGAAGATATCCAACAAAGGGCGTGATGGTCAGTGACCACAGTGAAGTGACGCCCGTACAGATGTGGACGAAACTTTTGAACTGCCCAAACTACAGCGAGGCACTCCTGCTCTGTTATTGTGTAATTTTTCTCGGCAGGTGTCGATGTGCGGCTGGCGTAGGCAATTACCTGCTCAACAGAAGATGTCCTGCGCTGTAACAGAACAGCCCCAATGCCAGGTCCGCTGGCGTCGGTGTGCAGTATAGTCGGCGCTCTTTCATCAAAATGGCCGAGTACAGGATCAGAGGTTAAGGCACACTTCAGTTTCTGAAAAGCAGCTTCGCAGTCGTCGGACCATAGAAATGGTGTGGCAGAAGACAGCAGTTTATGTAGAGGGGAAGCGATTGAAGCGAAGTTTCGAATGAAGCCGCGGAAGTACGAGGCCAATCTTAAGAAGCTGCGAAGTTCTTTTGGACGGTTTGGGCGAGAAAAAGTGAGTACGGCATTGATTTCGTCAGGGTCGGTCCCGATTCCTTCTTTGCTCACCAGGTGACCTAATACCTTGATTGACTTGCTTGCAAAGTGGTATTTCTTTGTATTAAAGGGACACTGAAGTGAATTTGTCAAGCTCCAGTTTTTGCTTGCACTGCGTATACTGGCTCAAATTAGCACACTTTTCATCGTTTACCCGGTTGACAAATCGGTAATTATTTCACAAAGCGCGAAAGAAGAAAAACTACCATGCACGGTTTGCGGCGGCCGCAACAACTAAGGCTGTGACGTTGGGAGGAGGGGGCACCGTGACTGGACGATGCCCAAGGTTAGCAATCAAACAAGTTTCGGTTTCGGTTTTGGTTTTGTAAAACAGAACCAATGGAGTTGTTGGATGGGCATTCTCAATATCTCAGTAATCATCGTACCGCGCTTCTGCCATATTGTCGGCTGTCAAATGCAGAAGATAAGCCTCCCAGGACGGCTTGGAATCGTAGCATTCACTAGCCGAGGCCTACTCAGTGCATAAACGCCCTCCGCGTCCCCGCAGACGCTCAAATGCCATGCGTTTTTCCCCTATATTTGGAGCTTGCCTCACTCATGCCTGTATCGTAAAAAGCGTATTCGCACCAGGCCAAGGGTCTGTTGATTCTGGCCTGCGCCCACTGCCCGCAAGCAGTCGGTGCTTATGGCAACAGCACGCCAACGAGAACTCGCTAGCGCGCCAGTGCGAGCCTGCGCGCGTTCCGTGAACTAGTTCGTGGAGCAATGAACGCTGTGGCCCAAAAAAAGGTGAACTCAGTATAGAAAATATCAGCGGAAAACGAAAAAGTTAACTTATAAAAACAAAAAGCACGTATCCGCGGAGATTCGAACTTGTGACTTGCAAAACACTTGCGCTGGCATAACGAGCGCTCCTAACCACTCGGTCACGGAGCGAGCGCTGCCGACCTCGGAAATGTAAGGTATATAATGTATAACCTTGGAATGTATAATGCTTGAAAAGCTAAAACTAAATAAAAGTGTAACTTTTATTTAGTTTTAGCTTTCCAAGCAGCTTAGGTGACTATTTGTTGTTTTGCGCTCGTGCAGTAAGCGTCCCCCGAGTTTCCACAATAGCTCAGGTCTAGCAATTGCATTTCTTAGACGGAAAAGCGTTCGCAGATGCGTAGTCGTGCTGCTGGCCGCTGTGCTTGTTCGCCCAGCGCAAAAAAGTGCTTCCGCCACGCTAGTTTTACGCTGTACGGTAAAAATAACAGTTGATTTTATTTCCTTAGTACCTACATTGACTTCCCTGACTCTTCACCCGCCTTCATGAGGCCTTATATTTTCCTACTGGCGTAGCAGTCAGCGAAGCGTCGACGCTGGGCCGACTGACTCTGTCTGAAGGCCGGGGAGCCGTGCAGTAGCGCAGCCAATTGCGAGCTCGGCTCCTCCCGACGTCACACGAAAACGCCACAGAAAATGGGCGAACGTAAAGAGAGGAGTACAGCATTTTCGAATTAATTTTTCTACTAAATAAAATCGCGTAAACGCGCCCAGAGTGGTCGAAACATGGCCTGGGGACTCCGGGCTACAATTTGCGCTAGTAATCCCGCAATGTTTACATATCACATCAGTGTCCCTTAAAGGGTCAGGCCGGCGTTTGAAAGGCAAGTTACACTTCGTTAAGCCGACGGAGATGTTCGGGAAAAGTAGAAGAAAATACGACTATGTCGTCAAGGTAACATAGGCACGTCTTCCACTTTAAGCCGCGTAAAACCGTATCGATCGTGCGTTCAATTGTGGCCGGAGCGTTACACAACCCGAATGGCATTACGTAACTTCCTAAAGACCGTCAGGTGTGGTGGAAGCTGTTTTTTCTTTGTCTTGCTCGTGCATGGGAATTTGCCAGTATCCCGATCTCAAATCCAGGCTGGAGAAGTATTTGGCTCCTTACAAGGCGTCCAAAGCACCATCAATTATAGGCAACAGATAGACATCTTTCCGAGTTATGTTGTTAAGAGCCCGGCAATCCACACAAAATCGTACAGATTCGTCCTTCTTCTGGACTAGAACAAGGGCCGATGACCAGGAGCTGGTTCAATGGCGAACAAATGTTTTTCTTCAGCATGTCGTCGACATGTTCCTGAATGATTTGACGCTCCTTCAATGAGATGCCATACGGGCGACGTCGGATGATGCACAAGCCATCTGTGTCGATTTGGTGGGTGGCTGCGGAGGTCTGCCACAAGATGACAGAAGAAGAATCAAATAAAATTTCGTGTTTCCTCAGAAGAGCGAATAGCATTTCCTCTTGCTCTGGGTCGAGATCCGAACTGATTGTTGCGCTAATGGGAAAGGATGAAGGCTTAGTGCTCACCGAATTATCGTCCGGCGTAATAGATTCCAATGAGACAACATTCTCTGCATCCTCGCGCGGAGCACAAGCAACGGTGGTCCCTCGGGGCAAGAAAACCGCTTCGGCTGTAGTATTCGCTGCGGCCAGAAAAGCAGTTCCCGCAGAAAAATGGACGAGGCAGGGGGATATGACTACGCCATGAAGGTTTCCTGTCGGAGCAATGAGTACATAACCGTCGAGAATTTTGCACGAAGTAACCGAGAGTATAGTTTCTTGAGCAGGGAGAAGAGTTAATTCGCAGGACGCCGCCAATCGCAAGTCTCCAGTATCCGAAACACTGGCCAGGTCTGTATCATTCATATGAATCATCGGTTCACCACAAGAAATCACAGCAGACGCCAATTTAAGAAAATCCCAGCCTAATATCATTTGGTGAAGGCATGATGCCGGTACTGCGAACTGAATGTGGTGTCGAATGCCGTCGATAAAAACACGAGCTGTACACAGTCTAGATGGTTGAATAGTAGCGGAGTTCGCACCTCATAGAGCAGGGCCTGAATATGGAGTTTTCACTTTTCTCAGTCGAGAACATAAACTTACGTGAATTATCGAAATGCTCGCACCAGTGTCCACAAGAGCTTCAACACTAATTCCTTCAACTAAAACTGATAACGTGTTCGACGGTCGATGAGGAGGACTTCCAGAATTCCTAAGTGACGCAGTTTCACCCCTAGAAACTGCCGCCTCTAGTTTTCCGTGTTCTGGGAGGCAGGACGAAGCGGCGAGGTAGAGCGGCGGCGGAAGGGCGTTGGGGAAGATCGTCTCGGCGGGCGGGAGCTGCGGTGCTGGTCCTGCTAGTCTGCGGGTGACGGCGAACGTTGTGCGTACGGGAACCTTTGCGAATAGTAGTCGTAACACGGTTGACTCCTGCTTTGTGGAACGGGGGAGTACGCGAGCCTTTCATCTTCTTGGCGTCTTCGAGAGAAACGAGAGACATGTCTCCGGATGCCACAATAAAAACAGGTTGGGCGGGACGGACGCCAAGCACGGTAGCCATAAGCGATCTGAGGAGGACCTGGCAGAAACTGAACGGGACCAGCAGGTGGCACTGGGTGAGGATGCACATGGTTGGACCGGGTGAGCATGGGCGGTCGAGGGACAGGGGTAGACACAGGTGTCAAAGGCGAACATACCGTGTTGGAGAGAGGTTTCGGATTCGGGGCTTTGAAGCATAAGGCAGCGAAGACAATGCGGCTTCAGTTGAGCCGGGATGAATATCTGTTGCTGATGGGGAGGCCGGCATAAGGTAGCGCAGCTCTTGTTTGATCATCTCGCGCAGATCCGGAGGAAATGTCTTTGGTCGTGATTCTGAAAAGCCGAGCAATGTCTGCACTCCCAGTTCCTCGCGGATGATTGATCTTATCACGGAGCGCAAGTCCGCTTCGTCAATGGAAGCGCGGGTGTCCCACTGGGTTGGCTGCACACGGAGGGACTGTATAATGTCGTCGCTGAGCATGTCGTCGACTTGAGTCCGGATGGCTTCCCGTTCTTGAGAAGAGACGCGGTATGGTGACTGTCGGGTAGGTCGGGCTCCATCTTCAGTTATAATACGGTGCTTCGCTAGGGGTGTCTGACGTAATTTTGAACTCGACGAAAAGCACTCGCTGTAGCGACGCAGCAAAGCCAATAATTTGTTCCGTTGTTCTTGCGGTAGCGCCGGATTCACGTCGAAGGGCTGCGGAAGCTTGAAGGTGTTATCGGGTGTGAGTTCCAAGTCGGCGACCGAGATCACGTCACTTGCTTCTTGCGTTTCTTCGAGGAACGCAATTGCAGCTCCCTTGTTTAAATGCTGGTACTCTTCGGTGAAATTAGTGACCAAAATGTGAGATTGGCGTTGCTTAAAGTTCGCAATGCCTCTTGCGATTGAGACACCGTGGTCGAGAAGCAACCTTCGATCACTCTCTACGATAGCGTCGATGTCAGAAGCAGCATCCTCACAGTAGACGGCGATCATCAAGCTTGCGCGGGGTGGCAGGGTGATGTGATCGTCGGTGATCCTGACAGCAGCACGGTGATCGGGGTTCGGCTGCGGCGTCGTGGAGTGATCGGAGGAAAAAGTTATCGACTTGGTCTGCAGATCAATTATTGCGCCGTTGTCCGTCAAAAAGTCCATTCCGAGAATTACGTTGCGGCAGAAGTTAGGCAAAATAACGAACTCAGCAGGGTACGTGGTGCCGACTATGGTGAAGCGTGATGTTCACGTTCCACTTGGCGTTACGAGATGGCCTCCTACTCTGCGTATATGCGGACCGTCCCATGTTGTCGTAACTTTCTCAGCTTCGACGCGAATGAGCCATTATTACCGAGTAGTCGGCTCCCCTGTCGATGAGGGCGACTACGTCAAAGCCTTCGATGGACACCTCTACGTCGGACGCGGCCTTCCTTCGCCACACGTTCACCACACGTCGGCCTTCCTTGGCGTGTGGTATTGGTCTACAGGGCGTCGGGCGGGTGGCATGGGACGGCGGTATGGCTGGGCCTCTTGACGACGGGTTGGAGCAAGGCGGGTTTGACGAAGAGCTGCGGAGTAGGTCATCGCTTGAGGCTGACGGGGTGCTTCTGAAGGCATAGAAGTTCCCAGTGCCTGTGGAACCTCTTCACGGATGACGTCAGTCAGAGAAGCCACTTGAGGTTGCGGCGTTGTTGGAAAAAGCTTCTGAAGCTCCTCCTTGACCACTGGTGGATTGGTTTCGAGCAATGTATCGGAGCTTCCAGTTGCGGCACCGATGGTTTCCGAGAAGAGCGCGTGGACAAGGGCGGTCGTACTGCCTCGTTCGAATTTCTTGCGTCTTCTCCACCGCGCCGCCTCAGACGCGAATTCAGCCACCGTCTTCGGTAGGTTACGGACTAGACAAGCAAAAAGCTCTTGCTTCACTCTTCGCATTAGAAACCTGAGCTTCTTTTCTTCGGTCATTTCGGGGTCCGCACGGCGAAAAAGTCGCTTCATCTCTTCAACGAAGATCACGACACCTTCGTTGGGGTGCTGCGTTCGAGTTTCAAGCAAAAGCGCAGCTCGCTCTTTTCTCACAACTGTAGTGAAGGTCTGAAGAAACTCCCTTTTTATTTGAGTCCAGTCAGTCAAACAACTCACACGGTTCTCGAACCAAGTTCGAGCAGATTCTTCTAAGTAAAAGAAGACATGCCGGAACGTTTCTTCGTCGTCCCACCTGTTGAAGATGCGGACGCGCTCCAGCTTCTCCAACCATTCTTTGGGGTCTTCAGCGGGGGCTCCCCGGAACGATGGCGGTTCCCGTGGCTGCTGCAGGACGATTGGCGACGTTGTTTCTTGCACCATGGTGTTGGTCGCAGCGTTCCTTCTCTTGGGCCCTTCTGGCATGAGACCGAACTCGGGTAGCAATCCTTGGAGTCAGCGGCTTTGTTTGGTTGGGCTGGTTTGGCGGTTGCCGATAAAGCATAAAGGGTGAGTATAAAGGGAGAGTACCCAGTATAAAGGGTGAGTACCCAGCACCTCTACCCGATGTCACGAAGCCAAGGACGACGCAGTTGTCTTGAAGGAGAAACAAGTTTATTGGATGGAACTTGTGCTCCCCTAACAACTTCAAATAATACAGAGGCGGCGAAGCAGCGGTCAACAAAGTGACTTGCGTCGGCGAGGGTCGCAGAATCGAATGCCGAGGCGTCTGCTCTGCAGGCTTTTTATCTTTCGGCGCGAGTGTTTCTGGAACCGTCGATTCGCACCCAGAACATTGTAAATCACAGACGATTATTCTGGGCTAGCGACGTTAGGGCGAAACAGTTTGCTTATCTGAATCTGATAGCCCGTGCGGCATAAAAATAAAGAATGGAAGACGCGCTTTGCTTGGAACGCAGATAACGCAACCGGGCGTGGCCCGGCGGAAAAACCAAACAATAAATTAGGAAACCCATGCATGGTTCGCGGCAATACATATAAATATGTAAATATTGCAAAAGTGTTTCTTGACAGCGAATGTTTGCGTTCCGGGTGATGGTGGGTAGGTAGATGCCGAAAGGAATAGCCTGATCAAGGTGCATGGTGCTCTCCGAGATTGTGGCGCGTTCTCGGCGTGGCAATGGCTCTATCGTCCCCGTCTTCACAGTTCCTTTTTCCTGCATACCCCTTATTTCACATGGGCACACATCGCAGCATACTCTCCCGGTGCATAGTGCATCCTTCGCACTGACCAATATTCTCCAAATATGCGAATCTTTCGCGCACAGTGTATATATATTTATATATTTTTATATATATATTTAGGGTTTGGAAATGAGGGGCAAGTTAGGAAATACAGAAAAAAATGCCGGCAGTCTACAATGCCAAAGAAGACATACGGGAATGGTTGGATCATTTTTTACCGTTAATGACGTTACATTATTTTTTTTTCTTTCCACCGTAATTAATAAAAAAATAATGTAACGTCACTAACAGTAAAAAATAGCATAACCATTCCCCTATGCCTTCTTTGGCGTTGTAGACTGCCGGCATTTCTTTCTGTATTTCCTAACGAGCCCCTCATTTCCAAACCCTATACATTGATAAATATATATATACACATAAATATATATATTGTAATGAGGATATCACGGCCACTTGCTTAAATGGGTGTGTGCCGTGCACGTATCGCGTCAGACGACGTATGTACTCGGATATGGGGCAATCCACCACAAGTGGGTATGTGATTGAATCTGGGCTAGACAGCCCCATCGAGCGCGCTGTGCGCGAGACTGGTGTCCCGACCCGAGAGCTCGCTTGGACGCGTTTGTACTCCGCGATAGTCAGGCGTTGCTATACCTTCCTGCCAATAAACCCCACTATATTTTGGTGGAGGTGCTACACCTTATAAGGTCCCCAACCTGGAATTGCGCAGCAAGCGAGTGCTTACACCCGCAGCTGGAGGAATCGACCAGGAAATGGCGTCGCCGCAGCCCACGCCCATCATGTGCTCCGGTGTTCTGCCCCAACGAGAACCTCCCCAATTCAGCGGCAAGGATGATACCGACGCAGAGGACTGGTTGTCCTCCTACGAAAGGGTGAGCTTTCATAATAAATGGGATGACGCCATGAAGCTGAACAACGTCGACTTGTATCTGGACGAATTAGCCCGAATGTGGTTCCGTAACCATACAACCGATGCGCAAACTTGGTCGGATTTCAAGGCCCGCTTCTTGGCGGCGTTCGCTCGACCAGCTGTCCGCAAGCTTCACGCTGAGCAACGCCTACGCACGCGATCCCAGCAAGAAAACGAGACATACACAAGCTATATAGAAGAGGTCGTGGACCTGTGCAGGTGAGTGAATCCTGAGATGCTCGAGTGTGATAAAATCAAGCACATTCTCAAGAGCATTGAGGATTATGCCTTCCAGATGCTGCTGGGGAAGAATCCGTAGACTGTGAGCGAGGTTACAAATTTGTGCCTAAGCTACGGCGAACTGCGAAAGCAGCGCGTTTTCACACGCCAGCGTCCATCGCCGAATGATGACTTATCTCGAGGGTCGCTATTGTCCTTAACCTTACCTCCTGACCTTTCGTGCCTTTTGCCCCACATTGAGCAGTTCGTACGCGAAGTAGTTACGCGGCAGCTGTCCCTGCTCCCCAGTGCTTCTGAGCCTGCGTGTCCTTTGCCTGCGAATGTGCGCCGCCTAGTCCCAGAGCAGGTTGCCGAGACGCTTCCTTCAATCGGCCAACCGACGCCTGTGCCCGCGCCTGTGACTTCCGCCGCAGCAGCCCCGTTTGCTTCGCCTTCCACGGTGTCTTTAGCGCCATCCGTAGCGGCATCTCTCGAACCCAAAGTGGCAATGCCCCTTGCGCCACCGGTGGGCTCACCTCTTGCCTCTCTTGGGACGATACCGTTAAGTTATGCTGCAATCGTCCGACGGCTGCAACTAGGCGTTTTCCAACCTTACTACCGCACGACAGATCTGCGGATGATGGCGTATAACCGACTGCCACCTCAAACACCGAACCCCTGGCGCACTCCCGACAACCGCCCCGTTTGCTACGCATGCTGCACTCCAGGACACGTGGCCCGGTTGTGCCGCCGGCGGCCATCGTTTTCTAACGACGTCCCACATCGAGCGCCCAACTATGGACCCCACCAGTACTTCGCTCGAGTTGACACGGGCGCGACACCGAGTTCATACCCTGCGGAGCAACCGCCCTTTTCACGCCGCTGCTACTCGTCCCCGCGTACCCGTTCCCTTTCCCCCATGCGCCCTCGCCAGAATCCACCCACCGAGGGAAACTGACGGATCCAGTTCCCGAGGCAAGAACTGCAACGACGTCTATATGCCGAAGTCCTCGTTCCTCACCCGCCAATGTTATTGAACTGACTGTTGAAGGTGTAGCCGCATTAGCGCTTGTCGATACTGGTGCCGCTGTGTCCGTCTTAAGTGAACGCCTCTGCCGCTCATTGCGAAAAGTGACGACGCCACTCTCCGACCTTAATCTCCGAACCGCAAGCGCGCAAGAGGTGAAACCATTTGTCATGTGCACCGCTCGTGTAGCTATGCAAAACATCACATACATCATCGAGTTCATTGTCCTTCCCTCGTGTTCTCACGACATAATCCTCGGATGGGACTTCTTATAACGTCATCACGCCATCATTGATTGTGCTCGTGCTCAGGTCGAACTATTTCCGTCATGCGAACCGCCATCGAATGAACTGTCCATCAAGTTAATCGTGACGGACGACACGTCCCTTCCGCCCAATTCCGCCGTGCTTGTGCCTGTTTCTTCTGACGTCAAGCCTGATTGAACTGTTGTTTTCACGCCATCGAGTGTATTTTCGTCTCGGAAATGCCTGCCTTTGCCCGCTGCTGTCCTCGACGTCCAATGTGGGTCCAGTGTGATGCTTGTCGGCAACCCGTCGTCTTGCACTTCAACATTATATCGTGGGGAATGTCTCGGGTACGTGCAAGCGCTCGACCCCATTCTGGTCATGGCCGTCCCGGAGGAATCATCCGCGTTTTCGGTGAATGTCCTGAGCCCTCATCCAAGCAAGGCAACTTCCGATGTTTTTCAACGATCCATCGATGGAGATCTCACCCCAGCACAACGCGACCAACTTCTTGCCGTTCTCGATCGCTTCGGTGAATCTTTCGACAGTCATCAGACCGCCTTGGGCCGCACGTCGACTGTTGCCCACGAAATAGATACAGGATCCCACGCCCCTCTGCGGAAGGGACCTTATCGAGTGTCACCTTCCGAACGACGTGTAATTGACGAACACGTCGTTAACATGCTCACGCGCAACGTAATTAGACCCTCTTCAAGCCCCTGGGCTTCGCCCGTTGTGCTTGTCACAAAGAAAGATGGGGCCATCCGGTTCTGCGTCGATTACAGGCGTCTGAACAAAATCACCCGCAAAGACGTCTACCCACTACCTCGTATCGATGACGCTCTTGATTGCTTGCAAGGCGCTGAATTTTTCTCTTCTCTCGATCTACGCTCAGGTTACTGGCAAGTCCCCATGGCCGAATCTGATCGCTCAAAAACTGCCTTCGTGACACCTGATGGACTTTACGAATTTTACATCACGCCTTTCGGACTTTGCAACGGGCCGCAACATTTGAGAGAATGATGGACGGTGTCCTACGAGGCCTCAAGTAGAAAACATGCCTTTGTTATTTAGACGACATTGTCGTGTTTTCGCCCGATTTCACCAGTCACCTGGAGCGCCTAGAACAGGTCTTGACAAGCCTCACGTCTGCTGGGTTACAGCTCAACTTGAAAAAGTGCCGCTTTGCTGCTCGCAAACTCACCATTTTGGGTCATGTGGTATCAAAAGATGGCATCCTTCCCGACTCGGAGAAGCTTCGCGCAGTCGCCCAATTTCCGAAACCAACCACGATTAAAGACCTCCGAAGTTTCGTCGAATTATGTTCCTATTTCCGGCGTTTCGTACGGAACGTTGCCACCATCATCGAACCTTTGACGAAACTCCTCAGTGGATCCAGTAAAGAACCTGTCGACTGGTCGCCTGCCTGTGAAGAAGCTTTCGTATCTTTACGGCGTTTGCTTACGTCGCCCCCAATACTGCGACATTTCGACCCCCTCCTGCTAACTGAGGTACAAACTGATGCCAGTGGTGTCAGTGTCGGCGCTGTGCTCGCACAACGCAGAGAAGGCGCCCAGGAGTACGTAATTGATTATGCCAGCCGTACTCTCACAAAGGTGGAGAGAAATTACTCAGTGACCGAAAAAGAATGTTTGGCGATCATTTGGGCGATTCACAAATTCCGCCCCTACCTTTATGGACGCCCGTTTAACGTTGTCACGGACCATCACGCGCTGTGTTGGCTTTCGTCACTGAAAGACCCGTGCGGCCGACTTCGCCGTTGGGCTCTCCACCTCCAGGAGTACGACATTCGCGTTGTGTATCGGTCCGGCCGCAAGCATACGAACGCCGATGCCCTTTCTAGATGTCCCCTGGAGTCAGAAAATGCCTGCATATCCTCGCTCGACTGCGCCCTGGCGTCACTTGAAATCCGCGACATGGCTGCAGAGCAGCGGAAAGACCCCTGGATTGCGTTGATACTGCAATACCTGTCGAGTCCGTCCACAGTGTCGGCATCCCGTGCACCCAGTCGCCAGGCTTCACACTGCGCCGTTCCTGATGAACTCCTATATAGGCGCAACTATTTCGCAGACGGCCGCAAATGTTTGCTAGTTATTCCGCGTCATTTGCATTCTGCTATCTGCTCATACTACCGAGCAGACGCGCAATGCTCCCACGCTGGCGTCCTCAAGACAAATCAGCAGCGGCACATACGTTACTACTGGCCCGGAATGTACACGTTTGTTACAAAGTACATCCGCTCCTGTCTTGAATGCCAGCGCCGCACGTCTCCGCCGCAACACCCTACCGGGCCTCTACAGCCACTACCATGCCCTGCGCGCCCTTTCGAGCGTGTTGGGATCGACATCTACGGGCCCCTACCGAGCACAACCGCAGGAAACCGTTGGATCATCGTTGCAGTGGATCACCTTACCCGATATGCGGAAACAGCCGCACTCCCCACTGTCCCGGCGCGTGATGTGTCAGAATTCCTCCTGCAAAGGTTTATGTTGCGCCACGGCGCGCCCAAGGAGGTCTTGAGCGACAGAGGACGCGTCTTTTTATCCGACGTTGTACAAGCCCTGCTGACCCAGTGCCAAGTCGTTCATAAAAAACCTACGGCGTATCATCTACAAACCAATGGGTTGACCGAAAGATTTTACCGCACGCTTGGCGACATGTTTTCGATGTATGCCTCTTCGGACCATTCAAACTGGGACTTGTTTCTGCCGTTTGTCACTTATGCGTATAATACGGCGACGCAGACTACGACGGGCTTTCGCCATTCTTTCTACTTTATGGGCGTGAGCCTTCCGGCACCCAAGACACCATACTGCCCTACCGACCCAACGCCTCAGAGTGCAGGCCCATTTCTGAGATAGCTAAGCATGCCCAAGATTGCCGTGAACTGGCTCGATCCTTCACCGCTGCGGATCAAGGGCGCCAAAAATCTCGTCATGACGCTTCATCCACCTCGCCTACATATGCCACCGGATCTCTCGTGTGGCTGTGGATCCCGTCCAAGACGCCCGGTCTTTCACCAAAACTCCAAGCTAACTACCATGGACCCACAGAGTTCTTTAGAAAACATCCCCCGTCAATTACGTAGTTGAGCCGATCGCTGCCACGACCGATCTTCGTCGCCGAGGGCGCGAAACAGTGCACGTCCAGCGTATGAAGCCCTACTATGACCCCCTCGTCGTGGCATCGTCTTGAGTCGCGAGGATGGCTCCTCTCTTTGCCGGGGGGTGATTGTAATGAAGATATCACGGCCACTTCCTGAAATGGGTGTGTGCCGTGCACGTCTCGCCTCAGACGATGTATGTACTCGGAAATGGGACAATCCACCACAAGTAGTTATGTGCTTGAACATGCCCCATCGAGCGCACTGTGCGCGAGACTGGTGCCCCGACCCGAGAGCTCGCTTGGACGCGTTTGGACTCCGCGATAGTCAGGCGTTGCTATACCTTCCTGCCAATAAACCCCACTACAATAAATACATATATATATATATATATATATATATATATAACACAGAAATAGGGGTTGGCAGTCGAGAAAACCTCGGAAAGCAAAGGGGAGGATGTGGTAGATCATTGAAACAGATTAGGAGTTTGGAAAGAAAGAAAGAAAGTGAAGAAAAAATGCCCGCCAGGTGGGATCCGAACCCACGACCTCCAGAATACCGGTCTGGTGCGATACCGGTCTGGTGCACCAGAATGCACCGGTCTGGTGCACCAGACCGGTATTCTGGAGGTCGTGGGTTCGGATCCCACCTGGCGGGCATTTTTTCTTCACTTTCTTTCTTTCTTTCCAAATTCCTAATCTGTTTCAATGATCTACCACATCCTCCCCTTTGCTTTCCGAGGTTTTCTCGACTGCCAACCCCTATTTCTGTGTTATTTTCAACGAGCCCCTCATTTCCTATTCTGATTCGCTACATGCATAGCGAGGGCCTCTGTTCTGACAGTCTTGGTGCCAAAGGGAGCTTAAGAGGGTTCAAAGCTGGTCGACCACTCTGGACATGTCGTAGACACTCGAGTCACGACCCGGGGGTTAAAATGAAGGTCCCCTTCTCCCCGATTAGTCCGAATGGCGCTGGCTACCACCCCCAAGCACAGGAAACAAACATACCTAACATAAATACCCCAGAAAGTGAATGGGAAAATCGCCCCGCCGGTAGCGTAGTGGTTATCGCACCAGACCGGTATTCTGGAGGTCGTGGGTTCGGATCCCACCTGGCGGGCATTTTTTCTTCACTTTCTTTCTTTCTTTCCAAATTCCTAATCTGTTTCAATGATCTACCACATCCTCCCCTTTGCTTTCCGAGGTTTTCTCGACTGCCAACCCCTATTTCTGTGTTATTTTCAACGAGCCCCTCATTTCCTATATATATATATATATATATATATATATATATATATATATATATATACACTGTGCGCGAAAGACTGCCGGCATAGAGCAATAGGTACAATACATTATATCGTACAATGTACAATACGATATACGACAGCAACATTTTTTGGGGGGAATTTTTATATTCCCAACGTCCCCTCGGTGCACCTTGTTCATCCTGTAAGACGCGACCTTGATGACGGCACAGAAGTATTCCAAACACCAGAGAAGTTTTAATGAGCACAACTTTCCTTTCTTGCAGAGGTAGTTCAAGCTTTTCAAGATGGCTGCAAAAGAAATGAAAGAGCGCAACGGACTTCAGCTAGGAACACATGTTGCCGTTAAACTGGAAGGGCATGGCTGCGAAGTTGGTCGTCAAACTTCGTGGCTGCTTCTGTCGTTTGTTGTAACACGACCAAGTGACCGCATGCAGTACCCCAAGCTGCACAGTCTGCAGGCTATCAGTGATGCTCCAGAAAGCGATTTCCCGGTAAGGGAAACTTTCGCAGACTTGCTGGCTGAGGTTCTTGTGGTAGTAAAGAGGGGCTGCGTGAGAATGAACTGAAGCTGTTTTTAAGGGTATGGCTGTCCACTGGCTAAAGAGTTCTGCTGGCATTTCAGGCCTTGTGGTCACTTTTATCGAAATACCAGTGGTACTGTAACTGAAATTTTGCGGACCGATTTAGGTATCCCTTCCCAGAACTTTATTCAAGATCCGTTTGTGCGGACAACAGAGAACTTGCTTTACGACTGTAACATGACACAAGGAGTTCAGGGCCACGCGTTTTGCCACATCGACCTCTATTCTGCAATTGTACACTTACTGGCGTGAAGTTGAGGGTAGCAGGTGGATTAGTTTATAACTACTGCTGGAGCTGGAAAAGTTTGACGTTTCTAACGCTTGTGTACGCGACCCCATTGCTCCAAAAAAGAGCACATTGGCGCCTTTGTAGAGCTTGTCAGGAGTTTTCAGTCGGACAGGACAAAAACTCGCAATCTCTTTAGAGCGCTTACTCGTGATGATGTTGGTCGTCCTCTTCAAAAGCTTTCTGAGAAGCTCAGATGGAAACTTCACAGGGACACTGAAACAATCAATAAACCGGACATGGAGGATATTTCGGTCTCTTTTAGACCACTTTACATCGAACACCACCGACGTGCAAGCTGGCAATGGTGCGTGCCTGTTCCTCCAACGCTTTATTGACCTCGAAAAGGTATACGCAGAGAAATAGAAAAGACGAGTGGAGTCTCACATGCACATATTGTGCCATCACGCATCACGATGAATTTAAAAGCTTGGGCTAATTTTCAGCCATGGTTAGAGAAAGAAATGGCGTCCTCAAACGCTTCATTAAGCAAGAACAAACAAGTGGAACCCTGCTACTGACGCATTAAGGATTGGTAATTATCAGGAAAGACACAACGTAGACAATTCTGCTCGCTCGTATGATAAGCCGTACTCAGAATACAAGCCTGAGGGTGGAATTGAAGATTACAGAAAAAAACTCCCACCTCCCCTCGCGGGAGCCCCTGTGTAGATGCGACGCATAGGGGGTTCACGTTGCAGCGTTAGACAGCGGAGGAACGGCGCTGGAAAGCTGGAGCGGAGCGGCGCAGGCACCGCGTTTTATAGCGCGTATAACGGAGAGGGGACGCGCCGCCGCCAGTGCGTCTGCCGCGGCTATGACGCAACACAATCCACTTTAATCCAATCCAGTCCAAATCCAATCCAATCCAATCCAAGCCAAGGCAAGCCAATCCAAACCAATCCAATGCCCCTCGCGAGAGAGTGTTCGCTATCGGAGAGGAGAGGGGTGAGCGGCGGAGAGCGCAGCTCGCGCGGCGAGGAGAATGGGGAGGGAAGGACGCCTACGACGACAACGCCGACGACGCCGGATGCAGGGACAAGACGAGTGAATCAGATGCAGTCGCATCTAAAAAAAGACCCCGTTACGCAACGAAAGCCCAACGCCCAGGCTCGCACTTTGGTGCACAAGCCGTCTCTGCCAGGACGGAAGGAGAACTTTGGAGAAAATTGAATGCTTTAGGAGTCCGCACAGTAAAGGTACGCAGAAACGTTAAAAATGTTAAAGAGTTGTTCACAATAAAGTGTAGGCGTCACTTCTCGCTGTAATTGAGTGTAACTATTTATCACGGAATATTTTTGTGCAAATTTAATTATTTCAAATTTGGAAAGCGGTTCCTGTCATCCCTTATTTCACTGTATGTGTGTTTTACATTCAACAATTACGCAACTAGACCCAGCAAAAATCCATTTTATTATTTTCGCATCCAGCCGATTGGGTTGTATATAAAGATTGACATCTCGGTGAGATTCATTTGCAGATTTATTAGGAAGATGACGTACCGACCGGCTGATCGACCGGCCGAGCGGCGGACCGAGCGACTGATGGTCGGTCGGTCGGCCGGTTGCTCGCTCGCTTGGTCGAAGGCACATTGCAGCAGCACACTGGTCTTCTCCACTTAAAAAGTAAATTCAATGTTGAATACATTCGCTCTCGTTGCGGGCGCACACAACATATCCCGGGAGAAGGAGCACTCCCCGAACGCAGCGCAGCGCGTTCGTAGCACATGCTGCCATCTCGGTTTGTCGCGCAGTGGGAAGAGCGCCGCGTACAGCGTGTTGCGGCCAGAGAGTCATGGGATCAAAACCGGGTGCCCCTTAACTCTTTTTTATAGTGTACTGCGCTGACGTCAGCCCAAACGCTGACGGGGTTGAAGAGACGCCCATGCGCAGTAGAGTGTGGATGGCGGACAACGAGGGAGGGAGGGACACAGCCCCGAGCATGAGGTGCTTCGCATTTAAAAGTCAGAGAATGTTGATGAGGCCTTACTGGGTGTACCTAGGACATTTCAGTCATTGACATGTAGGGGCACAGTCGTTTTGGCGCAAGGAAGGAAGGAAATAAGAAAGACTTTGTTGAATGTCTGCAACAGACACAGTGTGTACACTGCGCCCGGACGTAGCCGCTCGTCGATCCCGACGTCACCCCTACTTGGACCACCCCTTTTCTACTCCCTGCGGGGTTGGACGCCGCTGCCCCATAAGGGAGGGCGTCGCCCCGCAGCTTTCGCTCCGGTGCTGCTTTTCGAGGGCCGCCAGGAGCTGCTGGACGGTTGATAGTTGCGTGTCCTTGTCACAACTGCGCACTGCTTCTTGATCCACGGCGGTAGGTCTGTCCTGGTTGCCGCCCCGTTAGGTCGCACTTCACATTCTCAGAGTAAGTGGGCGGTCGAGGCCCTAGCATTGTTACATAACACGCACGTGTCGTCCGTATAGACTTCAGGCTGTATATGCTTCATGACGACCGGGGTCATCAGTGAATTCGTCTACAGCTGTCTGAACGTGGACGCTTCCTCCCTGGTTAGCTCGGGGTGAGGCGGTCCCAGCACCCTCCTACAATTTCTATAATATTTGGTGACACCCTGAAAGGTATCGTACCTGTCCTTCGTCTCGGTCCACCTCGCTGCAGACGATTCAACTGCTGCCGCGCGGCCAGCTAATCCTCGCGCGACTGCGTTCACCGTCTCATTGTGGTTGGTGGCGAGTTCCGATACCTCGTTCCCCACATGGGCGGGAAACCACTTGATTGTCACCTTGCGTCCGTCGATGTTTACCCACTCGAGCACCCGCACAGCTTAACAGCCAACCCTTGGCGAAACTGCGCACTGCACTCTTTGAGTCGCTATGCACCGTCGTCGTCTCTGGGTCCGCGATGGCCAGGGCGATGGCCATCTGGGACCCAGTGAAGAGAGTTTCAGCGAAGAGAGTTTCATGCCTCCTAGCTTGAAATTATCGATTTCAATATTTAAATGATTTCGCCGATCCTAATTCGTGGAAAACTCTTCACAGCACTGATTGAATGTTTTCGAATGGCGCGTTGAGAAAGCCACTGCTTTAGGTTGTCTGTGTGTTTTTGTTTATTACACAGTTCATTAAACAGCAGTTAATATATGTGTGGCTTAGTGATTTGGGTGGATATTTTTTACGATTTGGAGTCCTTGAAATTACGACCACCCTATGTTGTAGGAAGATCAAGAGAATGTCAGGCAACGCTGATAGGAGCAGGCTCTTGGAACGATGCTCGAAGTCCGCTGAATGGCGCCCTGATGTCATCCTTGCAGAGCATCACCAAAATGTACGGAACCTCAGGCAAGACGGGCGATAGAGGCGTCCGTCATGCCCCTGTCGCCATGTTTTCTCCGTGCTTGTGCAATTCTACAATTACAACTAAACCCGATGTTCTTACCACGAAACGTTATGATGTATTTTATAGTCCCGTCACCGCGTAATTATCGGCCCCACCTGTGTGGATGTGGTGAAAAGAGGGACCACATATGGAGCGGGGTTCGCTGCAAAGGCATTCCACAATTACCTGACCTTTGATCAGCGGGTTCCTAATAAATGGCCACAGAACACAGTAAAGACCACGAGGATAACCTGAAATTTTATATGCAAATAAGGAAACAAAGCGTTCGCGGGTTTTTTGCTGTTCATGTTTTTGTGGCGTGGAGATGGAAGTTTGAGAAGGGCTGAAAAACCGTCAGCTTAGGTGGCATTGTGTTAGGTAAGATTTGCTGACCAAGACCACACTTTCTTTCCTGTAACTAGATCAGCACCTTTCCGACATCTTACTGAAAAACAATTTGCGAGTGCCTACTCAGTTAGCTTGAAATGTCTTTGAGAGACGAATCTCTACTTCCTC
This sequence comes from Haemaphysalis longicornis, assembly GCF_048455015.1. Lineage (NCBI taxonomy): Eukaryota > Metazoa > Arthropoda > Arachnida > Ixodida > Ixodidae > Haemaphysalis > Haemaphysalis longicornis. Next base: position 18,683,647 of record NW_027526225.1, on the reverse strand, counting down.
TCATGCTCTTCCTTTCTCTTTCCATGCTCGCACAATCAACACTGCCGCAACGCAGCCTCTACGCAGCCCCCAGGGACGCAGCCCCTACGTGAGCTCAGCGCCTAGTGGGGACTGTGCAGTAAGCGTGCGTCGAACATAGACAGGGACGTCTCCTCGCCACATCCCATGCACATCGTGCGTGCGTGAGCGATGAACAGTGAGTGCGGAACGAACACGTCTGCAGCGCGGATCGAACCCAGAACATGCGCATAACAATCCAGCCTGGCATGAAAGCGGCTCTCACAAGAGAAGATGAGAGAGAGAGAGAGAGAGAGAGAGAGAGAGAGAGGAACAGAGAGACGGAGGGAAAACTTTGTATTCAGCACTGTGTAGGAGGGCGATGGCATTTGTTTTCATGAATCCATGCACGCTCCCTGCCGACTGGCCCTTTCTACCAGCAGGAGTTGATCCTGAGGTAGGAAGCTGGCCAGCCGTATCTCCCACTTCTCGGAGTATGGGAAGATGGGTGGCAGGGCTGGCTCATTGTCGCACTCCCATATAATGTGCTTCCAAGTGTCTTGCCTGTTGCACAATTTACATTTCGCCTCGAATTGTGTCTGGAATAAAGGGAGCATCTTGATCGGATGTGGAATTGTGTTGCTTTTCAGTGCCGCTTTCATGATCCAGTAGTGCTCATTTTCTTTCCCTACCGTAGATGTAATAGGGCTATGTTGGTTTTGAGCGATACATCACTCAATTGAGTGATACATCAGATGAGTGATACATGAGATGTAATAAAACGCCGTAATTATCATCACTGAAGTTTTCGCATTGTACTTAACTTGCTGACTTTAATGGTTTTCCTGCTATGCGGCACTGGCGATGCACATGTTGCAATTTTTCCTACTCCTCTTTTGCATCAGTTGTAGTATTTTCGTGCTTGTATTTTTACCTCGATTTATTTTTTAGTTAGGCTATAGGTCGTTTCAGTAATTTTTTCGTTCGGATATTTGAGGTGCGGTACGAACATCGCCTTGTTATCAGCAGTTATTCCCGTTATCTTAAGTTCCTTAATAATTTATATTCATTATTTCTAAATTTGAGTAACGGTTGGCGATTCCCGTATTTTTTAGCGAATAATATGAACTCTCATGTATCTTTATCGTTATTTTGCATTGTGAGCCTATTCGTGTATTTTATTAAGTACTTTATTGATCCTTTCATGAAAGTAATTTCGTAATTTAAATTAAACAAGTATTACTATATCGCGTGCTAAGGCGTGCATATGTATGCCACATAAAAATATTTTGTCCAGTAGTCCGGAAATTCTAAAATTTCAGTATAAGGGGCTTGTTGGGAAGCTTCGGGCTTACCAAAGCCTAATCCAACCAATAGTATTTCAGTAATTTTAATAATCTCCTCTGGATAATTTAGCTCTTTGTTTCCTACCAGACGTTCCCTTTTCCTTATGGAGTTAATATGGAAATAAATGTTAGCAGTTTTCCTGTAATAATACCGGGTGGAATGGAGTTAAAAGCGCAAATAATACCTAAGAATACAAGTAAAATATTTATTTCATGTAGTTTTGCTCATGCTATACAATTTGTTTATTCTTTTAAAGCTTTAGTTGTAGAGCTATGTTTAAAGCCAAACAGATATTAATAATTTGCTCAATAGTGATGAGAAAAGAATATCATTCATTACGTTTTCAAAAACTTTCCGGAAAGATTAATTGATAGCTATTTCACAATATTCGTTTTTTCCTGACTTAGTTCTCAAGCTTTGTTTTTAGGGATTAGCCCAATTTTACATTTGCTCCATCTCTGGCGGAAATAACCGTTATATCAACAAACGTTAAAGAAGTTCAGAGAAAAAACCTTCTTTGTTGCCTATGTATTGCTTTAACGAAAGTTGCGTTTAGGCTGTTAGGGCTCAACTCTGGGAGGCCACATGCGAGTCGCCCATACGAAAATGCCTTATGGGCGTCATTGAAAAATGTAAGGTGGCCGCAGATGGGTCCCTATGGTCACCCATAAAAAGGCATAAATTAGGCTTTAGCCAGCTATTGAAGTTTTTAGGCATCCTGACCTAAATAATGTAAACTATACCATTCTCTTTAGACGATTATAGAACATCCTAGTGTGTTTAGTCTATAGAGTCACAGCTATTCAGGTTACTGTAGGCAGCTAAAGAAATATGTATGCTTTATTTCTATAGACCAGCCGTGACAAAGCTCTTTTGGCTGGCTATAGGCCCTTGTTTAGCTCTAACTCTACAGACTCAAAACCATTCAGCTGTCTTTTGCCAGCTATTGAAAAGAATTCGTCCTAAATCTAAGAGACAAAGCCATAAAAGCTCATTTCGCTGGCTATGGGCCGTTGTTTAGCTTTAACTATACAGACTCAAAACCATTGAGTGTCTTTTGCGAGCTATTGAAAATAATTCGACCTAAAGCTAAAGAGAGAAAGCCATCCAAGCTCAATTGGCTGGATATAGGCCGTTGTTTAGCTCTAACTCTACAGAATCAAAACCATTCAGCTGTCTTTTGCCAGCTATTGAAAAGAATTCGTCCTAAATCTAAAGACAGAAAGCCATAAAAGCTTATTTGACTGGCTATAGGCCGTTGTTTAGCACTACCTCTGCAGAATCAAAACCATTCAGCTGTCTTTTGCCAGCTATTGAAAAGAATTCGTCCTAAAGGTAAAGAGAGAAAGCCATAAAAGCTCATTCGGCTGGATATAGGCCGTTGTCTAGCTCTAAGTCTACATACTTGGAACCATTCAGCTGTCTTCTGCCAGCTATTGGAGAGAATCTGCCCTAAAGCTAAAGAGAGGCACCCATAAAATCTTGTGCGCCTGGCTACAGCACAATATTTTCGGTAAACATTTAGACGTGTGACGATTAAGCAACATGTAGCCGGAATTGCGAAAGCGTTTGGCGAAGAATTTACAGGCCTGCATCCTTAAATCTTCATTAGCTAAATACATAGCGACATAAGACTCCAAGTCTCCAGCCGCTAATAAAAAAGAGTTAGCCTATAAAGGTATAATTCCAGCAACCATTAAAGCTATTCTGCTGGTTTCAATGTGACTTAAGACGCGTAATTCATATACTCATGATTTACCTAGCTGCATCTACAACACAGATTGAATAACGATGATGAGGTTCCTCGGCCTGCTATATGAAATTATTTGTTCAATAAATTTAGGTGCTTATTATACCACCAATACGGAAAAAGTACAATTACTGTCAGCTACAGATTAACGGTCAAATTCAGGTTGCAATTTTGGATACTGCGCGTTGGCAAAGCTTGAAAATTAACAATAACCGAAAGACGTAAAAGTTTGGAGAATTCTTCCTCGGTGGCCCGTTGCTGCCACGGTCAAGTAAAAAAGCGGCCTTCTCTGAAAACGGTTCTCGCAGCGTCGAAGCAAATTGGGAAGAACTTTCGCGGCCCACGGTACGTGCGGATGCAGTCAGAAATATGGTGGCATCCTCGAACAACCGCATTCCTTCTCCTACGGAGCCCACTTTGAGATTAGTCATTACGAAAGGGGGAGAGCGACGCACGCCAGACCGAAGGAGGCACGGAAAGGAAATTCTGGGAAGCTATTAAAAGGTAGAGGGGTTCAGGACCGGCTAGCCGCTCGTGGAGGGGACACCCCTGCTTTCTGTTTTATTTTCGGTTGTGTTTCGCACACTGGTTTTGGCGATGGGTACCAAATGATACGGCCGGAGAGGGGTGGTGTGCCGTAAGCGCGCGTCGACGCTGTAGCCCGGCCGTGCGAAGGAAAGTTTTCGTTGAAAAGAGGGTCAGGCGTTCCGCGCTGTATTAATATATGTGCACGCAGCAATGATAGTGACAGACAATTTCCCCAGAGTACTGAAAACAGATATAGTTTTTTCGGATGAAGAAAACAAAACGTTAAGCGATGTTGTATTTACCAAATAAAACAATTACCAGCGAACAATTAAAAAAAGATCGAAACGTGTGCACGTATCTCCGCACTATTTTCTAGCGCGATCGACCTGCTTATACCAGAATGTCCTAAGTCAGCGACATCTCGTCTCCTTGCTCATGTGCGCGGGCATGGCACGTGTTGCCTGGTGCTGGGAATTTGCGATTCGACCGCAATGTGTTTGCGTAGATGGTGTGACGCCAAGCAAAGTGCCGCTTCAACAACATAAACTTGAAGTGATGCGAAAATGGATACATGAGATACCGCGACAGGAATTTCATTGTGCGTAAAATTCCCGGGTGAGTCATCTTACCAACTGAAGAGGCTGTATAGCGCGAGAAATGCAGGACTTTTTTTGTGTTCAAGAATAGGTTTCCAAAGTAGCCTGCACCACATGGGCATTGCAACTTATACAGAAGTGAAGATTTGGCCGCGGTTATGAGACAAAGGTAATTATTTTTTCTCGAACTGAGAAAACTTACAAGAAACTAATTGAGTTGACTTGAAAAACTTTTTTTTATTATTGCATTGTGTGCGACCGTCCTGACTGTTTTATTAAGAGTGCATTTAAATTTTAGCCACTGTACTGGCAGCTTTGTGCATTGAGTACTGAGTGGAATGAACGACTTCTGAGCGCTCACCTTTCTGTGGACTACCCAGCACCTGTAGGTGTATGTGTTTCAGTGGGCGTTCGCGGAAAATGTGCCGCGTAGTGTGGCTGTCGAGCGAATAACGTAGGCGTGAGCCAGAGTGTTGGAATGCGTGTGCTGTGTGTTTCGATCGGCGTATGTGAACATCTGTTTACTGGCGGCGAAGTAGCGTAGATAGTAGCCCTTTATGCAATGAATGGGATGAATAAACCCCTTGGTTTTGGTTTCCTTGAATGCCTGTGTTTAAGCCTTTTGTGAAGAAAACTGGCGAAGTGTTTGCAATTGCAACCTTGCACTTCCCCTATATCGCTGAAGTGTTCACAGAGCATATATTTTACAGAATGCAGCTAGGCACACAACTTAAGTACCACAGGAGATGTTCTAGAGATCCGCAAGGCTATATGCCTGCATGACAGCGTGTTAATAATCTCTCAGCGGCTGCTGCTGTCGCTGTGTTTCAAGTAGTGGTGAATCTCTTCTGGCTTCAGCCCATGCAAAAATATCGTATGGTCGTATATTGACGAACCTTTTTATGCTCGTCTTTAGATATTTGGCCCAATTATCTTAAGACGTTTTTATGGCTATCTTTAGCCATTCCTATGGAGATTCCTATGGGTGTGTTTAGCTTCTTCTATAGCCGTAGCAATATCGAAAGAAGAGCTAAAGACAGCCATAGAACCGGCTATACAAGAAGCTAAATACACCCATAGGAATATCGATTAGTATAGCCAAAGACAACAATAGAACCGGCTATAAAAGAAGCTAAAGACACCCATTAGAATGTTGATAGATATCTTAAGAAAACCACAGAACCGGCTATAGAAGGCGCTAAAGGCACCCATAGGAATGTCGATACAAATAGCTAAAGACAACCATATAACCGGCTATAAAAGAAACTAGAGACACCCATAGGAATGTCGATAGGAATAGCTAAAGACAGTCATAGAACCGGTTATAGAAGAAGTTAAGACACCCATAGGAAAGGCTATACGAATCGCTAAAGACACCAATAGAAACGTCTTAAGTATATTGGGCCAAAAAGCTAAAGACGACCACAAAAAGGATTTTCTATACACGACCATACAATATTTTTGTGTGGGAGATCTATTGACGCCAATTTTGATTCGAAAAAAACTTAGAACATCCTCCGCTTTAACTGACCCCAATACCACTAAAAAAGCTCAATCCCAATCCATACAATACCTGATTCACAAATTTGAAAGATTGGAGCAAGACCTTTTGAACTACATCAGTAAGAAATATGTCCAACAGACTCCACCTATTCAATAACCGCATACACAGGCAACTCCAACCAGGAATTGGATGCCCCAATAACTGAGGCCGAGGCGAGGGTGGCTATATAGCGGCTGAACACCAGATTGGCCCCTGGAGCAGATCTGATAATAGAATGTTATGTAACCTAGAGCATTTATCAGTGCAGGATGTCATGCGACTCTTCAAGGAGTGCTGCGACTCTGGTTCTATCCCAGAGCGGTGGCGTACTGCCAAAACAACCCACATTCCTAAACCCGGCAAACGCCCACGCGTTGATCACCTTCGCCCCATATCACTGACATTGCGTTTAGGTAAACTTTTGGGGCATGTTAACCTTTCCAGACTGAGTAGTTTTGCCGAACGGACACATCTCTTCCCACCCTCCGTGTTCGGCTTTCACCATAACCTTCCACTTAGGATGTTATGCTCCAACTCCAGCATCATACTGTTGACCGGGCTGTTCCTCCTGTGCGGACAACCAAGGCTATCCTCGGCTTGGACCTTACACAAGCATTTGACGCCATCTCCCATTCTGCAATTCCCGCGGATATAACAAACACATTTGGGAGAGCCGACTTACAACTATATTCATTCTTTTCTACCCGATAGAACGCTAACTCACATTTGGAAGAGCCGACTTACAACTATATTCGTTCTTTTCTACCCGATAGAACGCTCACTCGGCACCTGGGGTCCATTAAAACGTACTTGACCAATTTGGGAAGCATTGCACTCCCTAGGGCTCGGTGCTATCACCTTTTTTTTAATATCGCCATGAAAGACCTTCCTCCGTTACTATCTATCCTACCGGACCTCCACCATTCCCTTTACGCAGATGACATCACTCCTTAGATCTCCAAGCGTTCGGACGGACACATTCTGGACTCCTTCAAATAGCTACTAAAATGATCGAAAAATACACATCTAGCCGCGGCCTCTCTTGCTCTTTACAAAAGTCCGAGCTTTTGCTTTTTCGGTCCAACACACATGACCCCCCCAACATCTCGATTACCACCAAATCAGGCAGCATCATACCTACCGTCGACACTATCAAGGTTCTTGGCCTGCGGCTTCATAGCAAGGGACACAACCTGGACACTATCCGAGAACTTGAACGTTGGGTATACCAACCTACCAGACTAATATCTCGAATAGCTATGAAGCATAAGGGTGTCAAGGAGGGCAACCTCCTTCGACTCATACAAGCCTTTGTCCCGTCCCGAATAGCATATTCGACCCCCTTTCTAACCATAAAACTAAGGGAACGAATAAAAATTGACGGCATGATACGTAAATGTTTCAGGGTAGCCCTCGAAATCCCTCCACAAACATCAACAACTCCCTTGACGAGATAGTAGAGGCGCAACGCACCGCTCAGTTAAAAAGACTCACTACGAATAACACCGGTCGACACTTGCTTACTTCCTTAGGCCTTTCACCCCCCTCCTCCAACTATAAGCAATTGATAGACATTCCTTCTTCCAGCCGCCAGACGCTCCGAATCAAACCTCTTCCGCGATATATGCATCCCGTACAAAATGAGGATCGCAGACTGGCTCGCGCGAAAGCCCTTGAAAAGGTGTACCATCCAGGATCCCCCACTCTACACGCAGATGCAGCAAGCTATCCTACCAGAGCGGCTGCGTAGCCACGGTGGTTGACTCGAAACAAGCCCAGCTTGCTTCCGCCTCCTTACCTACAACATCCCCCATGGCCGGAGAAGAGATCGCCATCGCGTTGGCTTTGACCACAGTCCCCGCTTTCAAACAACTAGCAGTGACTCTAAATCAGCTATCCTTAATTTCCTTTACGCAAGAGTTTCCTCAGCAACCTAATCAGTCCTTTTGAAAGCACAGAACCTCCCATTCCGCTCTTTCACTTGTCTGGGATCCCGCGCATACCGCGCTACCCGGTTCAGTTTTTGTACCATCGCCATTTTAGGTGCTCTGTAAGGCAGTTTTATGTTTTATTTGATTCCTCAGTATCTTGTAACAAGATTAGATGAGGTTTTTGTAAACTTCGTGCATAAAACTTTCCAACTTTGTTTTGTTTTGCTTCCTGGATCATGCTATTGTAAATGTCATGTCCTTTGTACTACTGTCTATAACTAATTTCCTGGTGTTGCCCTTGCTGTTTGATTTCTTCTACACATGCCCTGACTCGCTTCCTTTCTATTTCTAATTCAACTGTCCGCTACGGCTTAGGTGTCTGTTTTGGTAGATTTTTCTTTTTGTCCTACTGTCGTTGTGGATGCTCTACGTTCTCATTGAAAGTGATACCTGCCGCGTCCGCCTCTGTCATCCACTGTCCTATTATGTTTTTCTGTTTGTTCGAGCTATGCAGATGTTTCAGTTTTTGTGAAGACAGACAGACAGGTTAGGTTAGGAAGCCGATCGTTTTTAAAAGAGTTTATATACGTTGCTGAATCTAGCACTGAAAAGGCATGCCGCTTGTCGTGACATGCAATTTTGTGTAGCGCGTTCTTCTATAAGCATGACTGACACAGCTGCACTAAAAGGAAGCAGATGACGGAGCACAGGAAGAACCGTCACTGTGCTAAGCTACCTCGTCGAGTTTTTATGTACGGGAGGGATTCAGAATGGAGTGAAAGATGCGAGGCCCTGCGTTGTTCTGTGAGTCCCAAAATATATCTCCATAAAATTTTATTGGAGTGATTGCATAATATAATCAACAGTCAGGCACAAATGAATCGCGGACACGGAAATCTGAATCAGAATTCACAAAATCAGACAGTATGGTTCGTGGGTATCGCGCAATGGCGCGGTTGTGGTATAATTCAAAAGTCACATTTTCAAACTTGGTGACTTGTATAGAGCCGTGCGATTATTTGATTTCTATAGAAAGAAAACCGCTTTTTTCAGGCTCAGATTTTCGCGTTTGCATTTGTAAAAAACAGTAGAGTAGGTTTCATCTTCAATGCTGTTACGCGATTTTAGAGGTGGGATATATACAAATTGTGTATTTCCAAAGGCGACCAAATCAAAAATAGTGCACCCTGTTTATATACCTATCAGAAGGACACATACGGAAATGAAAGAATGCCCTTATTTCTTCTTGTAAATTCTCAAACGAGATTTGTAATGTCTAGAAAGAAATCCATCCGGAATGACGAAGATATAGGTACATCTGAAGCCACTTCTTTGTGAAGCTGATGACATTGTAGCTTTATTCCGGTCTGTATCTGCCGTTCCAATTTCCCAATTCCGACAACAGAAAAGATTAGAGATTCAATACACAGAGTCGCAACTTGTCTTGGCGATGGGACCGCTGTCCTGAGAAGGGGGGGAAAGTCCATATGCAAGCTCTTGCATTACAGAAAAGACGCGGAAGCGAGCGGTGCTCCGGTGGCATGGAGCACCGGGGCAGCGAAGCCTCGCTGCGGCGCTGCCCTAAGGTCTTCCTTTCCTTTCGAGGTGCCTGTATATGTCTTACCTCGTTTCTTTCGCCGTGTAGTTTGCGTCACGTTTTGTTCTTCCTTAAAATATGTACCAACTAGCTCAGCAACAACTTTTGTTAGGTCTTCCAGGCCGCGTCTAGACATCAGCCACCATCAGTTCTTGTCCAGCGAGGCACCGGTTCAACGACTGCAGCGACCTGCTCCGTCGCCAGACACTACTTCCCCTTAGACTGCAGAATGTCATTGCGTATTTGCGTCGTCGCTTCCAGATCGTCACATCTCCCAGATCATCGACAGTAAGCGTGGGACTCTTTCTTTCCAACTGTGTCCGCAATAACCCTCACCTGAGCGTTTGCGCGTCTTGTCCGTTTGTGTGCTGAAGTGCCCATTCCGCTTTCTACGTCAATCACGGTAATATATTTGGTGTGTGTACCCGTTTGCGGGAACCTAGTCTAGGTTCGTGACTCTCTATGCGGTCCGTCCCAACAGTCCTTACGGTCTTACATATCTCGTATCTGTCGTCTCAAAGGTAACCAAATAAGATAAAAGAATTAAGCAACACTTCAGAAACAGACTTTTCCTAAACAGTTATACTTTTTGTAAAAGCCCACGGAGGACCATTTGGAACACATCGTTATTATTGTCCAAACTATAGATAATACATAAATTAAGACAATACATAAGTTCATCGACACTCATAACTGCATGAAAGATCACTCGCCCTCCGTGGAAACAAATTGCGTCCAACTTGCGTAAAAAGCGGAAATTCAAACTAATTTTAGATGCGACGCTGGGAGCAACTCTTGTCGGCGAAACTGTCCTTCCTGCGTGCGTTCGTTGTTGTTATCCGCAAGGCTGCGTCTATCCTCCACTCTCCCCCTCTCCTCTCCGATAGCGAACACTCTCGCGAGGTGCATTGGAGTGGATTCGATTGGATTGGCTTGGCTTGGATTGGATTGCATTGGATTAAAGTGGACTGTGTTGGATTGTGTTGCGTCATAGCCGCGGCAGACGCACTGGCGCCGGCACGTGCCCAGGTGAGACACGCTCTCTCTCAACATCTGCGGGCGCGTGGAGCAGCCCACTCTCACTCCGCCGGTGGGCGGCGCTGCGCGCGGCACTGCGCGCGCTTGCGCATGTGCAGTACTCTTTTTCTCCGCGGTCTCCTCTCCTTCGGGCGCGCTGCGCATATAACCGGTGTGCCACTCTCCGGCTGCCTTTCGGTCGACGGTTGCTCTCCGTTGCGCTTGAACCCCCCCCTCAGCGTCGCATCACACCAGGGTTCCCGCGAGGGGAGGTGGGCTTAATTTTTACTCGGAAGGTAATTGAATAAAACAGCAGCAAATAACAAACAAGATAGGAAAATTGATCTTACGGAAAACTTTCAGTATCAAGGCAGTTGTCTCCACGTCCACGGGTGCATGTGCCGTCTGGGTTGTGCAGGACGTTGCGTATGCATGTGCAGCGGCTGCCTTTTTGAATGCAGAATGACTCATCGTGTTCGCAGCGACACTTGTGGCAACCCTCCGTGTCACCATTTCTGTAAACAAGTGTCGAAGCCAAATCTATAGCAAAGATTATACAAACTTTCTCTGCGAAGTGTCAGAAGTATCAACACTACTTGCGGGAAATATCAAACTACGCACATCAATGAACTGAAACTTGCTGCCACCTATGCTTCAAAACACACAAACACTATGTTCGAACCAACCCGCGGAAAGGCAAAAAATAGTATTAGTCTGTGTCGCCCAAAAACATAGTAATACTATGAATAACGTAAAACTGTATCTTTCCGCGAAGTCCAACGGCAACAAGAATGGTGTCCCACGGGATGCCCTTTTGATAGCTTTGCCCATTCATCCAAAGAGCACCAACGGTAAAAAACGCATGAAGTTTACTGTTGTGGTTTGCTGCCCCATCGAGACCTATTCGAAAAACTCACACAACGTTCATTATGAAGACTTACCACACGAACTGCCAATATGCTATGTACCACTTGCCAGAGGAAACGTAACCGCGGTTGTTGCTACAGGTAAGTTAACAGACTACTGCGGACAGGCAGGAACAGGAACTGGCCATCACTTAAGGTGCCTATGCAAGCTTCTACTGCTCCTGATGGTGCGTTCGCGGAACTTCGAACGATGAGGTCTTTTGCTCATTTGTAGTACTCATTGTTCCTTGCTGCCCCAGTCTTGTGGACCACTGCACTGGCTCAATATTTCTATAGCGACAACGGTGGGCCGACAAGAAACCGTGGTCCTGAAAGTAACACTACCATTGCGCTTTGAATTAGGTATCTCGAACCTGTTAAGACACTCCTAGGGTTACAGTGTTGTCTTATTTATTTATTCCTTCAAAGTATCTCAAAGGCTCAGCTGGGCACTGCGTAAGGAGGACTTTCAGGAAAATTATATAAAAAAAAATCAACAGAAGCTATACAATTACTAGCTTCTTAATACGTGTACATCGACAAGTCAAGTAAGACAAGAATTGGAAAAAAAATATCATGGTTTTAGAATTTAAACAACAGCTAAAAATATGAAGTAGGACATTGCGAGAACTCGGAAAAAGATTCGAACTATCATATGGAAGTCCTAAAAAAAAATAAACGGCGCCTACACAAAGGAACGCAAGCACTGCCGTTTTGCGGTGGTAAATAAAAAAATGGCTGCAGTAGATGATAACGAAATGTTTCCCGGTTTCTCAGTGGTGCGATATTCTGAGGAAGATCGTTCAGCGAAGCATAGCAAGTGGGAGAGCAAAGAAATTAAATGAGTTCCTGGTAATGTAATTGCTGACGAAGCTGTATTGATGCTGTGTGGATTGTTTAATCTGCGTGATGTGGAAACAGGATTTATTGAAGGTAATGGGGAGAGTCTTGCTATACACGTATTAGGGAGAATGCACAGAAAAAGCAATTTGCAGTGGAAGAATCAACGGTTCTAGTGAACGAGCGTGTTGTTTTGGTTTTCCTTGAGGCGGAATTCTTACCCGGATCCAAACTGTGAATGCCGGTTGTGCACTGCTTCCGATTTCTCATTTAAATAAGTGTGCTAGGGCTGTAAACGGAAGAATAGAAATCTAGCTTTACTAGTGCGACCATCTTCTAGGCTATTGATGAATGTTCCATGGAGAATCATGTAACTGTTGAAGTAATCACCCTAATGATGGTTAATGTGGTGTTAATGTGGGAGGACCATACCACCTTTCCCGTTAAGAGCACGCCTGGGCATTTATGTGGTAACTGCACAGTAACTAGGTGGTTGTTTAGAAATTATAAAAAAAGAGTTTACGAGTTTGCAGCTGAAGGACATTATTTGGCAGTTAGGTTTAAATATATTTGCCACGGGGTGCACGAATCAGAGAGATTTAGGTGTTTTTTAGGCATCAGGCCATAGCTAGGTAAGGTCCTTTATATGAGGGTAAATTATGCAATCATCAGCAAAAAGGGTATGCAAATTGTTGATAAATTGGCAAGTGAAAGAAAGCCGGTAACTAATATTTAACAGTAAGGGACCGAGAACGCTGCCCTGAGGCACATACGAAGCTACGGGATAACGTTGCGGGGTATAATCATTAGCTGCTAGGAACAGTTTACCCATAAATAAGCAAGCCAAGATAGCGTTAGCAAATGTATTCGTAATGCAAACAATTTAAAGATTACATGGCAATCACATCCACAATCGAAACTTCCGGAAACTGAGATAGAGAAAGTGAGCTAGCGAGTTTATGTTTATGTTATTGTGTAACTCTGTGGTAAATACAAAGAGCTCTATTAAGGAAGAAGGCGGTACCCTGACCCGCAGCGATCGCACAGCAGAGCGAAGCAAATGATCTATAGGCAAATACAAGCAGGATCCTTCCCGCACCCCTATCTCCGAAGCAGACTGCACCCCGAGAGGTACGAAAAATACGTCTCATAGGAGTGTGATGAGGTGATGAGCGTTTCTTGATAGCCCTTCTCACCCGGCGACGCAGCATGGACGAGGTGGACGGCCTGTGCGACCGGGTGGCCATCATGATCGACGGGGAGCTGCAGTGCCTCGTGCTCGCCCACCTGCAGGAGAAGTTCGCCCAGGGCTTCACGGTCACGGTGAAGACGCACGTGGAGTACAAGGGCGACGAGGAGTACCGCGCCAAGCTGCTGCGGGCCATCAGGGAGACCTTCCCGGACAGCCTGCTCCAGCAGTCGTACGAGGTGAGCGGGCCACGGCTACGCGGAGGGAGAAAGCTTTATCTTGAACACCCTCATCAGACGGGGGAAGGAAAAACCCGTGTCTGGTGGACGGTCTCAATGAGGTATGGCATGATGTTGCCTGGCTAGCATGGCCTGGAACTAGCGTCACTTTAGTGACGCTACCCTGGACATGGACAATGAGGACCGTCCACCAGCATTGCTCCGAGAGGTTGTGCTCGGATCCTTGATGAAACGTAGATGGAGCTGCGCTGCAGGTTCGTCAAACCCTTGCCATTTTAAGTCTGATATAAAAGGTATTACCTCGGTCGGTTTTGCTTTTTTTCTCGCGCTGATAACGGTTAAGACATCGCAACCTTATCCTTGGGTCTTGCAAGGTGAAGAGTTTTCCCTCGCGTAGGTAGTGACTTGGTGTCATTCGCAGTGAACTTGAATCCTTCAAGCCCTTTTCTTTGGGCTTGAAGGATACTTTAGCTGCAGCCCAATGTCGAGCTGGTCTAGTTGCTCGGTTTGCACCATGTCGGTCTTCAAACAGCGCAACAGGGGTACGGCGGCGGACGGACACATAACAAAGGAGGGGCTCTGACGCACAGCTAAATGCTGCGTTCAAGAAAATGTCTTGTATTTTCCTTGAATAAAGGATTCTGTGGAGAGTAGGCGCTCGTCGTGTGTAGCCTGTCCATTCGTTGTCTTCGTTCTCCTCGATTTGGCTACACTTTTTGCACCTGTTGAGTCAGTGCAGCACTCTCGCACTCGATTTGCCAGTGCAGCTAGCGCCACCTGCACTTCAGCCCTCGATTTGACGCTGTGCCGCACGAGTCACGTGCTACACTTCTGCCCTAGCCTCTGTGCGAGTTCTCGTCTCGTGCAAGGTGCAGCAAGCTTTGGCGCGTTTTTTGGTGCGCATCATAGCGGACGGCTCCAGCATGATACTTGTGTCAGTAAACGGAGTAAACGACAGCGTTTCCCGTTTTAGACGAGAATGGTCGTCACGTGCAACAAGATAGTACATTTGTGTACAAAACAGGGTGACGCCTTTGGGAAAAAATTCACAGCATATCCACGGGGTGAATGATGATGAGTGGGCGAAGCTCCTGAGGGGAAATCATCGGTAAAACAGTGACTCTTCAGTGAAAGTTCGCCCACTACATCTGTGTCCGAACGTAACGTCTAGAAAGTCTCGCTTAAACCGCGCGTCGGCACCTTGGGGCTGAGCTCGCCTGATGCGTTTTGCAGACGCCTCACGAGCTCTCACTGCATCGGGGTCTGCCTGCCGATACGCGCGCTTTCTCGCCTCTTCCCGTTCTCTGATGTTTTGGAGATCCTCTTCGCGCCGCAGCCGTGCCGCTTTGCGTACGGCAGGGTCCTCGCGCCGTTGCCGTGACGCTTGGGCCTCTCGTTCTCGAACGCTGGGATCTTGGCGGCGTCGTCGCGCAGCCAGACGACACGCTTCGGCCTCCCGCTCTCGTACGGCAGGATCTTGGCGGCGGCGTCGCGCAGCTTCACGGAGCGCTTCTGCCTCGCGGGCTCGCACATCTGCAGCCTTATCCATCGGGCGACTCCGAGCGCGCGCCAACAGCGAACGGATTTTATTACAACGCTCCCCGCCATCTAGTAAACAATCCAAGAACTAAACTAGAGGTAGCCACGCCATCTAGTAAACAATCCAATCGCATCTTTTCATCATATACAAGTACCGCCATCTAGTAAACAATCCAAGAACTAAACTAGAGATAGCCACGCCATCTAGTAAACAATCCAAGAACTAAACTAGAGGTAGCTACATACATACGTCGAGGATGGACAGACCCACGCCCTAAGGAGCTTCGCCCCTAAAAGAGTGTAGTTTCTGTGGGCAATTGGGCATGCTCCGGCACGTCATCGGAGAGTGCGATTCACCGAGACCATCCCCAACTCCTGACCCAACCTTCCACTACCCTTCCCACACCCCTTAACGAGCGATGGGAGACCTTGCTAACCAGCCCCGCTTTGGAAGACCAGCTCGTTCTGATCTCGAGGGGCCAGGCAGCCAAGGAAGCATATGGGTCCCGTGAAGAGGGAACCGCCCCATTCGGCACGTAGTCGCCACAGTTTTGTTTGGCAAATAAAGTTTTTCTCTCTCTTTCTATCTCTCCAAAGAAAAACGTTTACGTTTCCTCAATTCTAGCTGGTTATCAAAACAGTTACCGGTTGCGACAAGAGATTTAATGTTTGAAGCTATACCGTGTTACTGGAGCATACGAACTTTCAAGCAGCATATATAATATGTTTTCCTTCATATGAATGTGACCAAACTAGAAACGTAGTTTCCGGGTTAATTCGTATTCCCAGATTTGATATTGGAGAATTTTAGCTATTTTCCTGTCTCTAGGCAATTTTCAGATGATAAGGAATAAAAAAAGACGTGGTACAAACTCTCACTTAAAAAAGATTCGGTATTTAACCACTATGAAATAAAATGAAGCTATTTATTTATTTATTTATTAGTAATACCCTCAGGGCCAATGGCATTATAGAGGGGAGTGGGTACATTCATAAGAATAACAAAAAAAAGCAGCGAGAGAAATACATATCAAACAAACATCTTATACAAAATTAGGCAAAACAAAAAGAAACGCAGAAAGCAAGCATAACTGTACACAACAAGCAAGAATTACACAATGTTGACTATGGCATTTTTGAAAAGCGTGTGATTTACAATGGTTGCTGTAGGAGAGGGAAGGCGATTCCATTCTAATGACGTACGGGGAATAAACGACTGAGAAAAAGCGGTCGTTCGGGTTGATGCAATACCGACTTTGTGAGCATGATCAAGGCGAGAAGAAACGTACAATGGTGGCAAAATGAGTTCTTCATGCAGATGTTGGTGATAAAATATTTTGTGGAACAACGAAAGTCGGGAAATTTTACGTCGAACTGCTAGGGATTGAAGGTTAAGGGTAGATTTAATTGTTGTTTAAAATGAACTAATGAACAATAAATTATTACTAATATTAATATCCACTACTGTGGTTGTAGATAGTTTATGGTTATTGATAAGACATTTGAAGCATTTAGTAGTTATGGCAACCAGTTGCATGTATGGGAACCAAGATGATCAACACAAGGAATATTGGGATATTCTTCCGTAGTAAATACTGACAACATTGTGTTAAACACGTTGGTGGACTGACTCTCCCGAATAGGACTGTGTTCATATCATTTTGTAAAACCTTATTACATGCACCCGGGGGATATTTCTGCCTAACTTTTCATGGATAGTGTATAGGATAGAAGGATAGGTCTTGTGAGATGTATTTACTGTCAGCACAAGTTGTAGATGACGCATGATTTTGCAGACACTGTTTGTACTTCTGCCATCCTTCGGTAGTACGCGAGCACCCCATACATTGGTATAATATTTCATTCTTGTTTCTTTGTGTGTGGAGGGACCTAACGAACCATTGCTTAGATTCTTCGCTTGAAACGGAAATGAGTGGTACGTATTTCTCAACCAAAGCAGGTATATTGTTCCTGAAAATGTGTAGGCATTGCAACACAGGTGTAGGGCATATCACTGTCTGGGCGTTAGACAGTTAGATGCGTTTAAATTTGACCGGAGATTTCCTAGGGAGATGTCGACAACTGCAAAGCTTGCGGTTACATCATCTCGCACGATGCAAGTGACGGCTCCCGCAGTGACCTGTCGTTCCGTTTCCTGTATTTTAAATGCAGAGCATTTCTTTAACTCACGATGTCACCCGGAGTTGTCGGCGTTGGCGTGCCTCTGCGTCCGCAACAGCCGTTCCAGGTGCACCCTCTCCCTCACTCCTCCTCGCCTGCTCTCCACTGCTC
Source organism: Haemaphysalis longicornis (assembly GCF_048455015.1). Classification (NCBI taxonomy): domain Eukaryota; kingdom Metazoa; phylum Arthropoda; class Arachnida; order Ixodida; family Ixodidae; genus Haemaphysalis; species Haemaphysalis longicornis. The sequence goes on along the minus strand of NW_027526225.1, from coordinate 18,666,337 downwards.
CTCGCGTGTTTTAAATGCAGAGCATTTCTTTAACTCACATGTAGCGTCCGCCGTCCGTGCGCAACAGCTCAGCGCACAGTTGCGCCCTCTCCCCCACTCCTCCTCCCCGCATCACGCTACCCTCCTCGCTCTCAACAACAGGTCCGCACCCCTCCCCCTACACTATATAAAAAATACTTATCGGCGCCTGGTTTCGATCCCACGACCCTGCGGGCGGAACGCAAGGTACATGGTGCTCTGCCCACTGCGCCACAAACCCGACACACAAAAAAAAGGCTATGAACGCGCCTTATATCCTTGACTCATTCAAACTACGTCAAGAAGGTGCTGATACAACGCATTCACTACCACCAACTCCCCAAACACTAAACGTTAATGCAATACACCCACCCCCTATGCGACGCATTTACTCGAGTCCCCCTCGCGGGGATATGGGCCCAATTTTTAGCAGCTCCGCGCGTACCATGGAACGAATTAACACTCGAAGGCAAGCCTTCTTGTCACCAATGTTGTAGTTACGACTACCAATCAGCCTAGCAACCGTACGTTTGCAGTCGTATTAGTCATGGGCACCTTCTCAGCGCACTCTCTACTCGATACGCCCTGGATATAAGCTCCGCAATGGCCCTTGGGGCGTTTCAAACGAAGCCGCCGAGCAAACGCTTTTTGGGGACACGCGTGATATGGCCTAGCTTCTTCTCGACTGACTTGTTGCGCTGTCTTGTCGGAAGACATGCGTCTTGTGTTTACTGTGCACGCTCACGCTTTCATTTTGGAGCTGCGCCCGAGACTGCAGTGCTTTCTCGGGCTTTTCGCTTCGATACGCACTGGCGAAGACCTAAAACAACTGCTGGCAAAAATTGTGCCGCGTGTGCAGCGTGGCCTCCTTGTTCTCGAACCATGTTAGGCGCAGTCCTGGGGGCTGAAGAACACGTTCCTCAGCTTTGGGGTGCCATCCCGCCGGTTAGAACGGGATACACATTTGAAGTATCCCAACCAGTCTTCGGCAAGTTTGAAAAATATCCATGTTGCAAGCGTGCGGTGCTAGTGGTTGATAAATTATAAGCTGACCCTGCGCGCTGCACTCGCTGGTCAACATGGCGGTGCTCAGGGTATGCGAAAGTTGGTTCCCTACTTCTGCTTGGCAGCGACCCGAAATCAGGAGAGATACTTTTAGAGACGGCGACTGGGTCGCTGACGCACCGTATAGACTAGCGTCGAGCAGGAATGTCGCCTGGATGCTAAAAATGTGCTCAGAGTTTGTCTGTTTTGCTTAAACTTTCTAATCTCGTTCGGCTGCCAGCGTTCGGATTCTTTGGTCTTGCGGATCAGGGGGTTGTCTGGCATGAGGGAAACTAACTAGGAAGATGCTTGCCTGGATGCTCAAAATGTGCTCAGAGTTTGTCTGTTTTGCTTAAACTTTCTGATCTCGTTCGGCTGCCAGCGTTCGGATTCTTTGGTCTTGCGTATCAGGGGGTTGTCTGGCATGAGGGAAACTAACTAGGAAGATGCTTGCCTGGATGCTCAAAATGTGCTCAGAGTTTGTCTGTTTTGCTTAAACTTTCTGATCTCGTTCGGCTGCCAGCGTTCGGATTCTTTGGTCTTGCGTATCAGGGGGTTGTCTGGCATGAGGGACACTAACAAGGAAGATGCTTAGGGTTTCCGCTTCTCGGCCTGTTGTGTTCTTTTATTTTGTCATTATTTACTTCCTTTAAACCGTCAAACCTGCTCCACTCCCACGCGTCGCCAGCCACTCTCGACGCGTCCCAGGCGCCCGATACGCCTCCGACCAGTGCCGAAGCGAGTTCCTCCCTAGAGTGGCGAGATTCTCTTGAGCATGTTCATTGCACCAACCACCGGCATATACAGCTTCGCTGGTAAAAAGACTTCCCCTCGAAACAGTCAGCTACATGCCTGAGCTGATGTGAGAGAAACACATAGCAAATTTTACAGCGGCGCTTTGTATGGCCGCCATTTCAAGCATTTAGGCTTTACCTGTGCAGAAACCAACTGGTGCGTAGATTTTGATGCAAAGTCCATTCCATTACGGGAAACTTTGATACGCCTCTTTAGTCGGATATGCATAATGAGCACGTAAGTTAGCGATGGGCACCATTTTAAAATTCGGCGAACTCTCCTTCAGACAACGTGTTGTTAAATGTTTTGCCGCTAGGCGACACGCCTTCCTGCTCCCATGTGTATGTGGGCGTCTAACTCTTTAGCCTCGGGATCCACTTTTTCGCGAGTTCAGAGCTGTCTCGTCTACTTGCTGCCCCTTTCTTGCACGTGGCTTTTGCTCTGCCCAATCAAGACGCTTCATGGATGTTGTTTAAGGGATACCGTTTCACTGCATGTATAAAAGCCTTAGAAGCACCGCCGGCTTCGAGTTACCAGAGAAGACTGTCGACATAAAACTTTCACGTTCTGCATGCCATAAATAGACACGTTTGCCGTCAGTTGTATTTCCAGCTGATCGACTGGTGTAACTAAATTATTTCGACGAAGACCCTTAGCACAAGCATTCGCAGCCAAACTTCCGTATCTAAGGCCAGTAGAAAACCATATTGATGTTCCAGGAAAACTTTACTTGGTTGTCCACCCTTACTCATGGCACGGGATTTTACTCCGTAGCAGGCAAACTTTGCAGAGTGCACTAGAAACCTCCTCTGCTACACAAAAACGATATGCAATTTTAGGGGCGAAGCTCCTAAAGCCATGGGTCTGTCCATCTTTTGTGTCTCGTGGTACGTGACCGCCGCATGCTTTCGGAGATGTCGCAAAGTGGGCCGCGTTGCACGCGCAAGAACCGGCTGCAACCGGCAGCGCAAACTCGGCACCGGGAGCGCGACCTTGTCTGTGTTCGCCAACGGAGGCGCGAGCGCACGTGCACTGCGAGGGGGAGATCACGCAAGAGATCACGCCACGAACGCAGGCAGTCGTTCTCGGAGATCCAACGAGACGCAAGGACCTTTGCTCGTTTCCTCTCGTCTTGTTCGGGCACAAGTTCGCCCTAAATAAAAGTTCTTTCATTACCGTTGTGTCCCATCCTACGTGACAAATTGTGGTGGAGGTGCGGGGTAGTCCTCGATGGCGCGGGGTCTTTCACCAGGTCTGGGCCTGGGAGCAGTGACTCCGAAAATAAAAGTTGATTTGTACAATGTACACACACAGTCTTACGTCTTTCTTAATGATGTAATGGGCGAACTTTCACGGGAGAGTTACGGTTACCGATGATCTCCCCCTCTCGAGCTTCGCCCCACTTATCATCATTCATTCCATGGATATGGCGTGATTTTTTTTGCAGGGTTCTGCACCCGACCTAATATTTTACTGAGTTCGCCGTTAGTTGGCAGAACCAAGTTCCCAGAAGCAAAAAAAAATCTACTTCTTTCAAGTTGCGCGCACCAGTGACCCCCAGTGTACAATGCAGTTGCGGTAATCATAAAAATTTATTTGTAGTATTACGAAACTAAACAGACCGCTTTGAGCAAGTATACCTGGCGCAAGTAGTTCAGTAAATGCCATTTGCAGGATATCTTTCTTCTACACTAAAATGTGCCCACCTGACAGTAGGTTTGAAATTCAAAAACATTTAGGGCGTGATTTAGGCCATGCACAAATTATTGGAAATTTTGTCCACGTTTTTCAAGAAGTGCGTGTAATTTCTGTGTTCCAATTTTGTTTATGGTTCCAAAACTAAGGCTTTCTGACCCTTTCTACTTTCTCGCAATACCATTTGCTGGGCAGAAAGCCAAGGCATTCTATGGCATTTGCTGGCTTGCACCGTTTTTTTTTTGAAGCATCACGATCTTCAACCTGAAACTCGGAAAAATATTTCTAAACTTTTGAGCGTCAATTTGGACTTGTTCCGCGTTAGCGGTAAAAAACGTGTGGCCTGAACTTACGCGTATACAAGTGGAATGCCTGTTTCTCTGTGCTGAGTACTTTCAGATGCTGCAACAATGGACAAAACAGGTTCAACCAAGCGAGCCAGAAACCTCTTCCGAAGCAAACTTTCCGTATTTTGTGACATATTGATGGGAAGGGATCCACAAATAACTATGTCGCATTTTTGCGAAACAAGTCATCATGCGTTTTTGTTGTGATTATTTATTTGCAGCGTTAAAGAAAGTTTCAAAATGCGAATGAAATAATGTATGATTCAGAAAAAAACCGTTGTCCGTCTGGAGCGCTGATGTGGCCCACTTTCATCGCGTCACAATATGCAACTTTAACAAAAATATACGTGGCATATGGAGCAGAAACCTATACCAGTGGGACGACCTCACGACCTCCTAAGTCACAGCAAGAGGCTATATCACCTTCTCCGTCAAAACAGTCATCATCGACCTCGCGCGCTGGATGCCGGGACGTGCTCGGAAAATGTGAAACCACAGCATTGCCAATAAACATCACCAGCTTTGGGTGGTGCCGTCTATAAAAGAGTAGGAGAGGCTCAACGACCGGAGCGGCTCGATTTGGATGGAAGTGGTGCCTTCTGTCTAGGTGACGGCGAGCTTAAACACCATTCTATTTGATGATAATAAAGATTGGGTTTTTTATGGCGCAAGGCCGACTAAGAGCAAAGAGCATCACGGAAAAGCTATTTTATGAGAGCAAAGTGATATAAATATACAGCATTTTACAAATATACCCTTGGAATTTCACAAAGCCAGGCTGTCAACATGCACGGTTAGTGATGAGGTGTAAAAACTTGACATCGGTAAGAAACTTAAGAGTGCGCTTGTGGGGAATTATGGGTGCGTCATCTAAAACGTACGATGGGTGCAGTGGAATGTGGTGTGTGTATAGTTGTGCGCAGTGTTTCTGTCGTGTTCTTTCTAGTGCCTTGCATTGTATCAGGATGTGGATCACGGATAGGCCGTCTCTACAACTTCTACACACAGGTCTTAGAGATGCAGTGAGCAGGTATGAGTCTGTTGCATGTGTGTGCTATCCGTAATCTAGACAAGGCGACTTCTGTATATCTATTGCGAATGCCACTGGTGCATGGTTTCAAGTGTGGGCTTATTACGCGTAACTTGTCTGTCTGTTCACTCAAGTGTGGTCGCCATGTTTTGCAAAGTTGTTGTCTCATGTGTGGCTTCTGATCGGTGTAACGTAATATTATGGCTACTGCATTCAAGAGTGCAGCAGTAGCGGCCATTTGACCTGCAACCTCATTACCGGCGATCCAAGAATGACCTGGTACCCAGTTTGTTCGCATACACAGACATAATGGCATTAAAGACGAGATTAAGTACATGGTTTTTGGAAGACGTTGAAGACGACAATGCACGTACAAATCTTTGGGGATCTGTACAGATAATGAATTTTGGACGGTGACTTCAAAGGATATGATTAACAGCAAGACGTATATCATAGACCTCTCCCGTTAGCATACAAGTATTACTATTCACAGTTTTAGTGAAATTGAAGCTGGGTCCATGCGCAGCGCAGGCTACAGAGGTGGCTGTTTTGGAGGGGTCAGTATAAAATTCAGCACATTGGCATTTCTGCTGCAGATACAAGAGGTGCTGCAGGATTGCACATCTGGGCGCTCGGGTTTTTTCTGTATGTGTAAAAGATATTTCGCATGATATAGGACGGAGATCCCACGGTGCTATAACATCGGTTACAGCAGTATTGATGGTATCTAAAATGAAGACAACAAGCTCCTACGCTTCCTCTGTAACTCTGTAAGAGAAGAGACAAAGAACGATAACCATTTAGCAGGAGTTGAGATTTGGATGTGTCGTAAAACTCTGGCTGAAAATAATGGTGAGGCATTGATGAGATTTTAAAAGCATACAGGAGGTCTGTGTATGCTTGCTGATTCGCGCTGATGTTGTAGGTAGCATTTGTTACACTAAACATAAAGGCTTTCGACCGGGCTGGTGCGGAAGGCGCCACATGCCAGGTAAAGTTCTCGATTAAGCACTGGGTCCAGCATTTTGAGGGACGCTTTACTCGCTGACGAATGTACAACACAGCCAGAGTCCAATAGTGAACCCATTACGCGAATAAAACACGTAAAAAGAGTTGTTTGTCAGCACGTTATGAAGTGTGTGAGAGAACGTTTAGATAGTCATCGACTTTAAGCATTTCTGCTTAATTTGTTCGATATGTGGAAAGAATGTGTGTTTTCTGCCAGGGACTGCAAATGGAAGCGTGTGTCCTTTTTTGACTGGAATTGAAACACTATTGAGTTTAAAGTCGGGATCCGGCCGAATGCCACACCTCTTGGAAAACAAAACACAAGTACCCTTGTCTCGATTAAATTTAAAACCGTGTCTATCCCCGAAGCCAGCTACCTTTTTAACACTTTTTAACTTGGCGCTCGCAAATAGACAGGTTACAAGACTTAAAGGATAGTTGCAAGTCGTCTGCATAGATTGAACCTAAAATAGATGGTGGCAATGCTTTTTTGAGTGAATTCGTTTTATGAATATATAGAGTGGAAATCGTAACGCCAACCTGCGGCACGCTATTTTCCTGCGCGTGAGCCCTAGAGAGTGCACTTCCAACTCTTACACTAAAGGTTTTTTCAGATATGTAACGGGCAGGCGTGTTTATCATGTTACCTGACATGCCGAAGGGTTTCGGCTTGCTGAGGGTGCCTTACTGCCTGGCAGTATCCTAGGATTTTTCCAGATCCAAGATTACCGTCATACAATACTGCTTGTGCAGGAAAGCATCTTTCAGAATCTAATGCTACGAGCTGATCGTTGATAGATCGCCCTGCCCTAAAGCCTGTTTGGCAGCTCTCGAGAGGACCGTTGTACTAAGAGAAGACCGTTGAGAACACCGAGAAGACTGAGAAAACCGTTCTACCAAGAAGTACATATGTCTCCTGATTATCATCTTCCCTAGGACCTTGCACAGGCAGCTTGTAAGAGCGACGGGTCGATAGCTGGTGGTACAGGAAGGATCCTCTCCTCCAGAAAAGCCACAACTATGGCCTTCCTGCAAGACGCTAGAATGCGCCCCGAAAACGATATTTTGTTGTATAGGTGCAGGAGTGTGTCAAACTTGTCTGGCTGTAGGTGTTGTACTATGGTGCATATAATCTTATCGGCGTCTGGGGCTGAATGTCTACATGTGCTCAGAACGGCCTTCAACTCACACAGTGTAAAAGTGAAATTGTATCCGCCTTTTCACTTGTATTGTCAAGGAGGGACTTTTAACTAGTGGTTTTATGTTTATGGAAAGTGTTTGTGTTTAGTGCAGAGCCGGGAACGTGTTGGAGGTGTTGTGCCTGATCTTCGAGTGTGTCTTCTGTTGTGCTCAACAGGGGCAGGCTGTGTGTATGTTGTCCTTTAATGCGTATTCTTGTGCATACCTTGTGTGTGTCTGCTGTGTAGGAATTATTTCATGTAAGGAGGGTGGGCCAACTCTCGCGTTTCGCCTCGCGGCGCACAACCTTACCTAGTGTCTTCGCCCTTTTAGATGATACAAGGTTAATGGACCTGGGGTACCAACGAAGGACAGCCCATTCCTTCTTCTGGACCTCTCGTGTTCGCTTTAGTCCTCGTTCCGCCATGGCCTCCTCAATTTGTTCGGGGAACCGGGGACCTGGGGAACTGACTTCCTGGGAGTACCGAGGTTGTGTGCCGTGAGGAGTTGGGTGGATTCGTCTACGAGTAAGTGTACTGCTGGCTGCGTGCTGTAGCATAGATGTATCTGTGAATGTACTCCATTTTGCTTTTGCTTCGTAAACTTGCTATGGGAATATGAACTGTTGGGGCCTCTCCCCATAAATGTTAATGTGGGTGAGAAGTGGCCGTTACCATACCTGTGCGTGTCCGCGTCCTTCTCAAGGGATGGAAAGAGAACTGCAGAGCCAATTACCAAGTGGAGGTATGAATGTGTATTGCGTCCTAAGTGATGCTATGCTGGCGATTTTTAAATGCAGGGCATTTCTTAGCCTCGCCTCTTCCTGCGTCGGACGGCGTCCACAGCTCCGCGTCCGCAGCAGGTGCGCGCATGCGTCGTAGTCAGCCCGTTCGCTCGTCACCCCCGGAATGCTCCGTCGCGGTCTCGGCCACGACCGGGCTGGAGGAGCGGCGGGCGCGCACTTTCATATGAAAGTGCATGCTCGCCGCTCCTCCTGCCCGGCCGTGTCTCGGCGTAACAGGTGCGTGATAGCAGCGCGGTGGGGCGTAGAAGAGCGCGCGCTGCTTGCGCATGCGCGCTCTCCCCCCCCGTACCGCTCTCCCTCTACTGCGCGCACTGCAAATATAAAGCCGCTAGCGGTCGCTCGTGCTTGTCACTCCGTTGCTCCTTCCTTCCTTGGTTGACGCTCGCTCCCACGTTTACTCGTGTCTGCTACTCCAGCATCACGGAAGAAGCGATGGAAGCAACACTGCCTTCAACCAGTACTAAGGCCCCAATGCTCTGCATTTACTCGTGTTCCCCTCCCGGGAAGGCGCGGGAATTTTTTTTGTTAAAAAGCTAGCTCCCGAGATATTAGGAACTTTTCAATGGGGCGACTCGGACTTCCGTGAGGGAAGAACCACAGAGTGGGTCATGAGAATTGAGGTCTCCTAATAAAAGAAAAAATTGGGCCCATCTCCCCGCGGGGGGGACTCGAGTAAATGCGTCGCATAGGGGGTGGGTGTATTGGGTTAACGTTTAGCGTTTCGGGAGTTGGTGGTAGTGAATGCGTTGTATCAGCAGCTTCTTGACGTAGTTTGAATGAGTCAAGGATATAAGGCGCGTTCGTAGCCTCCCATTCTGTGTCGGCTTTGTGGCGCAGTGGGTAGAGCACCATGTACATTGCGTTCCGCCCGCAGGGTCGAGGGATCGAAACCAGGCGCGGGATAGTCTTTTTTTTATATAGTGTAGGGGGAGGGGTGCGCACTACGACTACGGACGTCAACGCGGGTGACATCGTGAGTTACTGAAATGCTCTGCATTTAAAATGCATTTAAAATGGTTCAGAAACTGGTGTATCAGAGCCTCAAACTCGGTACTTGATTGCCCGTACTCAGGAGGCCTGTGGAGGGAGCATATCGTTATTAACCTGTTAAAAGTAATTGTGTGAATTGCGACAGCCTAGAGAACAATCTTCAGATGGATGGGGTTACAGGCCGGGGATTTTTCGTCGATGACGGCCACACCACCTGGGGATGTACAGCCACCACCCCTGTCCTTCCTAAATAACATGTAATTGTTCAAGAAATATGTGTGTTTCGAGTTTAAATGCGTGTCTTGAAAGCACATCACACTTGGCCCATGGGAATGCAAAAGTTCTTAGACATCATCAGTATTTTTAAGGATGCCTCTGCAGTTGCATTGGATTATACTTCCTGGCAGTAGACTCAAACGATAAATTGAAGCATTTCAAGATGCTCTAAAATATATTATAAAAAGCGATGTTTATTTGCGTGCAGCGTGCTACAAATAATTCGTGCGATACAGCGGTTCCCCATATTTGCTGACAATTATTCTCGGTGGTGTTCAAGCAATGCAGAACTTTTTCGCAGATTATAAACTACAGTTTTATGCCCTTCTTCGAGTTTCCGCATTTTCGAAGAATTCTTCAATTCCGCCGAGCATACACTGCTGCAGATCTGCACTTCCCATTCGGTGCCGTAGGTTTCACCAAGATCTCGCCAAACTTCTACATGTGCGGTAAAAGCAATAATGCATCTTTTCAGAATTGGCGAATGAAATGTTTTTATTCGCATCGTTTACTATGAATCGGCGTGTCCGGCATCCGGTTTCGACAAAGGCTCAGGTGCATTCCTGATGGAAGTTTCTCACACGTGAAAGAGAGTATTGTTTCCATTGGTTTTGTTTTGTGTTTTATGCTTCTAAATGCAAATGGTATCGCAATATTTATAAAAATGTGATGTCTCAAAAAGCTTGGCGCAAAACTTTCTGAAGCCATTACTCTGAAAAAAATGAGGGTATGAGAAAATTCAGAAGATGCACCAATGGGATTCTGGTGGTGCGATAATTACATCTAGGCTCCATGGAAACAAATAGACAATAGTCTCTTTGACGTCTTAGAACTAGCCGTCAGGATTTCGCGTCAGCCTGTGTGTAAACCGGCTACCAGAGAAGCCGATTCGTAGTAAACGATGCGAATAGAAAAGTTTCATTCGCCAATTCTGAAAGCATGCACGATTTCTTTTGCCACACCTGTAAACGTTTGGCAAGATCTTGGGAAAAGCTGCAATAATCATTGGTAAGTGCACAAACTGTAGCCATGTTTCCTCTGTGAGATTTCAAGATTTATCGACAACGCGAAAACGTGAAGGGCGTAAAACAAAAATTTGCAATACGCAAGAATCTGTTGCATTGCTTGAATACTACCGAGAATTGTCAGCATAGATGGCGGGACCCTGTTTCGCACGAAATATTCCTTGCACACTGCACGCAATAAGAAACACCTTTTCATAATATATATTAGGACATTTTGAAAGGCTCCAATTTATTGTTTGGATTGACTGCCAGGTCTTTGCTAGTTTTTGACCGTATGACACGTTCCTGTGCGTAAGAAAGGCAACACAAGAACTGATCGCTCTTACAGGGGCTGGCTTCAACTTGAATTTGGAGACGATGCCCAACATCTTGGAATTTAACGACAAAATAAAGGAAACTTTGGGAACTTCTTTGGATACGCAGACATTACAAGCATTGCTTAAGGTTGGACATCTTAATTTTACTACCGCACCCGCCTGACCGAATCGCAAGGATATCGATTCCGTTTTCGGTTTCTTAACGTATTTGTGTAAAATACAAGAGCCGCTCATTTCCCGCATGCAGTGTGGCCCATGGAAACGATGGGTAAACAAGAACACGAGTCTGCAAAGGCGTCAAAATCCAAATTTAGTACGTTTGAAGTACTTGCTCATATCCCAGTATACAGCGCTGCGGCTGAACACAGTGACATGTGCCGGCAACTGTGCGAATTAGCCCCTCATATCACAGCATGCATGCCTAACAGCAGTATGCATGGCAGCGGTAAGTAGTAACAGGTGTCTTCAACAGTGTCAAAAGCCGTGCTCCGCCATTTCAAATTAGAAGCTCATACCCCAGCATGCAGCGTGGCCTAACAACGACCCCTTAAATGGCGGCGGCGCAGCAGTAAAGAGTAAAATTTGTCTGCAGCGGTATCAAAACCAAACTTCCGCCATTTCAAATTAGCTGCACATTTTCTAGCATGGACTGCGGCCCAACAACGGCAGTGTCCGTGACAACGACTCTCCGTAAAGATCACCTCAAACTCTGCATAAGAATAAGGGCAGACCTCTGTAGAGCTATGTAACAGATGCCAGAGAGAGAGAGAGAGAGAGAGAGAGAGAAACTTTTATTGAGCGATTGGGGCTAGGGAAGCTTGGTGGTCGCCGGTTGGAGGTCGGCGGCGACGATGGCAGCTCGTTCCACCAAGGCAATCTGAACGCCCAGGTCGGACCTACCCAGCGCACCCTCCCATTGCTCGTCACGGGTGATAAAAGGACTCGCAACCCTAGAGTCCTCTCTCAATCCCAGCCCAGCTAAAAATCGATTTTTCTCTCCCAGCCTCTGCCCGCGCTCAGCAGAACGCCTACGTCATCGCTCACGTAAACGGGTGAGCGATAAATAATTAAGACGGTGTTAATCGAAAACTAAAGCTAGCCTACACCTAGACAGATTGCGCCATCTGCAGCATACAAATGAGGGCGCTCCAGACGTAGAGCCTATCCCTCTCGCTCATAGGTGGCGCCACGCAAAACGGATGACGTTTGGCCGCGTCCCGGTTGCACATATCCCGCATACGCCCCGCACTGGAGCGCGCGAGGTCGATGATTATGACTGCTCTGACGTAGGAGGGAACGCACCCTTTTGCTGTCACGTAGGAGGCCACAAGGGGCTCCCACTGGTATAGCTTTCCGATACTGGCATACAGAGACGAATCAGTTGACTACTTGGCGGTATCGACATTGCAACCTGTGAGATTTTTGTTTGAACGGGTGCATCTTACTCATGATCTATCGGCTGGTACTATCAAGCAAAACACAAGAGGTACATGTTTATTGCGTTTTGAAGTCACAAAACCGCCGTTCTGTAACTGTCGTCCAAGGCAAAAGCTCTCTTTGCGTGACCAGGTCCCCCTCCACCACAGGCTGCGCGCTCGGCCGCGTATTTTCTCTGCTCACGAGGGCCAGAAAACCGGCCAATGACAGCCAGTTTTAAGTATGGACCGGCAACCGGCCCACTGATTAAAAAGCCGGTCGGGTCGGTCCAGGTGAAGTCACAAAACCGCCGTTCTGTAACTGTCGTCCAAGGCAAAAGCTCTCTTTGCGTGACCACGGGCTGCTTTTAATTGTAACGATAGCAACCCCGCGTGCCCCGTGGGGTCATAGAATTTGGCACACGGAGAAACTCATCGCTCGCTAGGAGTGATGGCATGGCAAAAAGGGGCGCAGTTTTTCGGTTGGTGCCTCCGTGCTGTTACTCGCGTGGTGGATAATGCAAAACGCTGAGACAATCGAAGCCACTCACTGTACCATAAGGTGACTAAAGGTGAAGTTACACACACAAGGATAAGGAAAGAGGTGATGGAGAAAATATATTGAAATAAGTGCGGTATTTGCTAATTTTGAAGTCTGTCTTGTTTTCTATTACACCTGCAAATAATATGTTTGCAAAGTTCTGTAACGGGAGTTCACATTTCGTAGGGTGCTTAAGCTGATTTATTTAGCTACCCAGGGTCACATCAGCGTCTCTTCTTTTTCGCAATTCTCTCACCGGGTTTCTGCGCATTACAATCGAAAGAGCAACACAGGGCGAGAAACAGCAGTAGATGGTTTGCAAACACCGCCGCATGGTTTATATATTTTTCCAACCAAGTCTATGCCAAATTTTTTCACACCGGGTTTGGGGCGAAATGTTAGGCATTACTATTACGCATCTACAAATTTCCACGGATATACGAATTATATTGGTAGTTTAGCAGCGAAACTTATTACTAGAGCGTTTCCTACGACATTCAAGGCAAGCTGTAGAGACAAGGGTAAGAAAGGTTGTCTTACAATTTTTCGTTTTCTTTGGGGCAACCATCCTTGGAACTAAACGCGCAGGTTCCGTTCGGGTAGTACAGGGTTCCATCCACACACCTGCAGTCTCCACCATAAGGAAAGCAAGTTTCCGAGTGGCCAGGGCAGCTGCACTGGGCGCATCTATAATTCTCTTCCCTGTTTGAAAAGAAATATCACTCTTCTTAACCCTAGCTCTTTGAAAGTTCTAGCCAGCAATTCCAGGAAAGTGGCAAAGCATTGCAGTGCAGAATAATCAGCCGTGATAGAGCAGCAGCGTGAGGATTTTAGCAAAAAGCAGAAATTACTGGGGCACTTTCGGCTGTTTAGAAATGTGATAGCGAAAGCCCATTCAGACCTTCCGCTGATATGCTGCGGAACTTCCTGTTAAAGATCCCAGACCCATGAGTCACCACTTCTGCGCCCCCTGGAGATCATCCTACGTGGCACGTTCCCTTCGCCACTGCCTCCGCGCCCAATCGGCAGGAGCGCTGTTCGGCCCCGTCGGTACCTCCATATCTCAAGACGGCTCGCTTTGCATGTACGCTAGCGGACTAGCCTCCTGTGGCGCTGCTGTTCCTCTGTGAAAACAAGAAGCGTAGCAGGCCCTCTGAGAAAGGGTCTTCTTCGTTGCCCTTTTTCAGAGCCTTTCAAGCATCCTTTTGCAGTGCTGTTTTCTTTTACCGCCACGTAATCCCCAGCTCGTGGCTCGCGCTCCGATTTTCTGCGGGATTCTGCATGCCTCCCAGCAAATTTTTTACCCCACGCACTGCATAAAAGGTGTAAATCTGGTAATACTGGCTTAATAGTACTGAGATCTAAAAAGAGTTTAACTGATTTGCACCACTGTACTACCAAGCAATGTTCCACGCAAAGACCTAATCGAACAGTTATATTAGACTACTCCTCCGGGAGTCAATGCGTACTAAAAATCACATGACGACAATGTTCGTCGCTCTCATCACCAACGCGTACTCCTTGCTGCGTATGAAAGGACGCGCAGAGCGCGTCCCGCAATAATCATGGTGTGAGCACCACATGATCAATTTCTTTGCAGAGTCGACGACTTATCTTTAGTCTGTAAGAAAGAATAAAGCCTTTCCACTCAACGTGAAAGCTATCAGAAATGCAGAGCAGTGATTGGCCAGAATGGGCTGTAGCGCCATTATCCGCTGACAGCTACCAACCAATGGAATTAAATTTCCCGCTTTCGCAGTGCTCGCTGGCCTTCTGCCTAAAACAGCTCCAGCGGGAGCTCTGTTCTTTATGTGGTTGCTTTCCCCCCCGCACGTGACGGCCTTGAACTGCTACTTTTTTTTGCTTACTATCGTAAAACCAACCCAACGAGCGTTCCTAACTAAATAAACATGGGCGCTGCCGGTTAATTACGTATATATATTGCCTCAAGTATACCTGCGATTTTCTTTGCGCTAAATAATGGGGAGGTGTATGGCAAGCGACAGCGGCTTACAAGTTTCGAACGGTTTTTGAAGCCTCTGCGGCATGCCCTATGACGGTACGCCGGGTTTGTCAACTCGGTGCGCTGCCTAATTCCGGCACTCGCTTGACATCGACCGTTATGGCAAGCTACAATGACGAGGCAAGCCCCTCAAGTGCCCTGCCATTAAAATTGAACGCACCATTAGCAGATGCTCTAAAAATACCCAGGTATCCATCATGACGCAGAATTTTATACAATGATGCAAAAGACACTAAGCGTCCCATGTACCTATTGAGAAATATTTCTTAGAACAGAGACTCTCCAACATGAACTTTGTGCCACTTTACCTTATGGGTTGCCCATTCGATAATTCCGGTGCCAGGACAAAAAGTCGTGCTTCTGTATACACTTTGAACACACGTTTGAAAGAATATGTGAGCTTTAAGATGTAATTTGGAGTCTTATTGCAGTCCTTTTCGTGGTATAAAATAGCACCGAAGTAATATTTATGCATTGTGACCTGATCTTACATAGAAATGTTGTGAGAACTGCTTCGGATCAATTATGTCTTCCTACAGGATTTGAAGAGCAAAGTTGGGATAAATTAATAACAACGCATTTATTGCAACATCGCACTTCATTTATTCTTTATCTATTCAGCTTACTACGTTCTCCCAGAGGGCATTGTTGTAGGAGATACATAAAAGTGTTCACTGCAGAAGTGGAATCATGAATCTCGTAATATACAAAAATAAAAATCAACAGAGGCATCTTTTAAAAGCTTGCAACAAACAGCATGGTATAACATCAAACGACAGCAGAGCCGAAGGCAAAAAAATTGTAAAATAAAAGAGAAACAGGAAAACAAGACAGAAGACGAAATAAAAAAAATGACATTCTATAAAACTAGCCACAGTGGTCATCAAACATTTCAGTGGGCGGGAATACGTAGCAGTAGTTATGAATAAAAAAAACGACAAAAAATGTTTGACGCGAACATGATCACGGCAATTCAGGAAACACCATTTTCACTGTCACCACGCAGATAACACCTAAAAGCGGTGTCAAATCTAACGTCAGATGCGGAAACGACGTTTTCCGGAAGCTTATTCAAATCGCCGATTGCACGTGGAAAAAAAGATAATTTAAAAGCGACGTGCGGCAATAAATTTCTCCGATCTTCATGCTATTGTCTCTCCTTTTCGATACGTAAGCAGACGGTTTTAAAAAAGTCGGGCGATTAATACCGGTTTTTACGTTAGTTAGTTATCTCATTGAGGAATAGTAGGCTACATACTGTGCGGCGAATTTCTAAGCAGTCCCAAAGCAGTGCCTTATTTATTGCGCAAACACTGGTATTCTTAACGAACGAACCAGTGACGAAGAGGGCAGCACGGTTTTTAATAGCTTATAGTTTATTAATGAGTCGGATTGTTAATGTCCGTATACAATACACAATATTCAGCATATAGCCGTAGTTTAGACGAAACGTTGTCATCTTTACATCTGTATTAATGATATAAACGTTTACATAAAACGTTTATATCATTAATAAAAATTAAAAACAACCGGGGGCCGAGGACGGACCCCTGCGGGACTCTTGAGGGGACGGGGACGGGTTCGGATTCAAAGCCATTAAATTCGAAAGATACGTGCGCACCACACCAAGCACGTCGTCAGGGAGAGCAAGATAAGATAATTTATGAAGCAAGTGCGAGTGAGACACTACATCAAATGCCTTTCGGAAGTCTAAAATTACACAGTCTACTTGCGTACCTGAATCAAATAAAGAAAAAAATGTCATGACAGAATTCTACTAATTGGGTTGTGCATAAATGCAAAGCTCGGAAACCATCCTGGTAGTTCATAAAGAAATTATTTACTTTCAAATGATAGAATATGTTGGAGTAAATCATGTTCTCAAGGATTTTGCAACACACGCTCGTAACTATATGGGACTGTAATTGGGCGCCTGGCAACGGCGTCGTTTTTTCAAACAGCTACGACGTTAGGAGATTTCCACTGTAAGGGCAACTGACGTGTAGACATAGATAATCTGAATATCACGACAAAAAAGTTAAACACCGGGGCTGCGCAGTTTTTCAAAACTAGAGAGGGTATCGTGTCAGGACCGGGGGCAGAATGAGGTTTCAGTTCTTCAAGAAATTTTAATACTCCATTATTTGTTCCATCTATATCTGGCATGGCCGGTAGATTGCACTGGGAACTTCCTGCACTGGGTGCACTTATTAGGGGTATAAAAAAAAACTTATTGAAAGTATTTGTTAAAGTGATTGGGCTTATCGACGTCCTTAGTTATAAATCCTTGATCGGTAGACAGCGGGGGAATAGTTTCTTCCTCCTCTCCGTTTTGTTCTACGAACTTCCACAGTTCTTTAAGACTGAGTTGAAGTTTTAGATGCAACGCATATCTTTAACTCGCCTTGTCCCGCGTCGTTGTCGCGGCGTAGTCCGCATCCCTCCACCATTCTCCTCGCTGCGGCAGCTGCGCGCTCCGCCGCTCTCACCGCAGCGCCATCTGTGCGTCAGCGCGGTCAGCGCGCAGCTTGCGCTCGGCTGCGCTCGCTCCCGTCGCCTTGCCAGCTGTGCATTAGCGCGCAGCTTGCGCTCGGTTAAAGATTTACACCATATTCCCGCGAGGGGAATCATGGGGTAGATGCGACGCATCGGGGGCGAACATGCTGCGTAAATAGGAAAGACAACAACAGCAATCAACACGGTGACATCGTTAACATAACAAAAACGCAACGGCAACCCCTGATGCGTCACATCTACCCCATGGTTCCCCTCGCGGGAAGATGGTGTAAATTTTTCACTTAAGGAATAATAAAATTTATCTTTGGCACAGTTTATTTTCTTCGTAATTTCGAAGAAAATTATTGCGAGGCTTTTGAAAATTTCTTTGTTCCTGTTGCTGACGTATCTGTTGTAGATACCTGTTTTCTTGTTGAGCAAAAGCTTAATCTCACGCATGAACCAGGGTTTATTTTTACATTGTGTACCAGACAAACTTTTGATAGCATGTGTTCATCTATTAGTGAAAGGAATCTAGTTCTGAACCGCTCCCATAGTTCCTGTACGCAAAAAGGTAATGAGGCTTCAATGAAATCATCGTACTTGTCATCTAAGCTATGACTAATCGCACTGTAATCGCCCTTCTTAAAATTGTACACTTTGCGTAGTTTCGGTGAACGGCATTTCGGTGGCAACACTTAGGCGGACGGGAAATTGGTGTACGGACATACAGTAGACTCTCGACAAACGGTTGAGATATGGTATTTTGCGGTTGGTAGCATGAAAGTTTAGCAAAGACTCCGTCGTGGTCACTGATGCCAGGGATTGCTGTAATGGATTGAACTAATGCGTCAGCATTTCAAAAAACCAAGTCGAGTATAGAGCTGCTTTGGGCGGTTCTTCTGGTGGGAAAATCAATGCATCGGTAAAGACCATATGCTGCTATCATGTTACAGAATTCATCGGAAAGAACAGACTGTGCATATAAAAGTAGAGATTGGTTGATCCACTGAACGCGAGACATATTAAAGTCGCCACCGAGAAAGACATTATTATTTACGTTTTACAACGCGTTTGATAAGGACCGAAATGGTTCCAGTGAACTTGAACGGGGGCTGCGATAAAAAGACCCTATTCTAAGATGTTCGCCATTATGAAGGATGACTTTCACCACACGTTTTCGCAGTTATCATCGCACAGATCTACTGGCATGCTAGCGATGGATTTGTTGACGAGAAGAAATACACCGCCACCATGAACTTCAAGGTCGGGCCGATAAATTTCGCAACCTGACGGAAAGACTTCAGCATTGCTTATGGTGTCATCTAACCATGATTCTGTGCCAACAACAATATCGGCATGCGTCGTGATTATTAAACTAAAAAGAGCATCTCGTTTATTCTTTATGCTGCTGCAGTTAATTACTAGGATGTTGAGCTCCGTTAGCATGCAAACGTCCCTACGCACTGCGTGTTTCTCTAGGTCGACAGGCGTTTTTCGACGGGTGCTGCCATATAGCTAGCTTTCAGGTATAAAAATTTTATTAGACACCAAATCATACACGTAGCAGTTTTTCCCAAGTAACAGTTTATCATATCCTATTTGATAGGGGGACTTACTTTCCTTAGCAAACTTAAGAAGCTTTTTTCACCCTAGGTGTACAGATGCCGAAAAATCTTTGGCCAAAGCGAAATCTGTGTTCTTGAGTTTATTTCCGGAGGCAAGAATGAATTGCTTGTCCTTGAAGTAATTTACTTTTATCACGAGAGAGCGACTCTTGTTCGCTTGAAAGTGGCCGAATCTGTGTGCCCTTTCAACTTTCAACTTCTCAAATGTTCTACACAGCAGCTCTGAAGAAAGGGGCAGCACTTTTTTCTCTGATTGTGTCCACGTTTCGGACTTCCGTCTCCGTCTTCGTTTTTTCCTTTGTCTTTTCATTTGAATTTCCCAGGGGTTACTTCCCTGTTACACTGTTTTTGCGTCTTTTTTGACAATATTTGCCCAATTGACAAGTACTGTCCATCTGCCACAGAGTGTCGTAGTTGTGGCAAAACAACGTTGAAACACAAGACTGCGGCCAAATAATTTATTGCGCAGTGTGGGACAAACTGGGCAAGATAACATTCAACCCCAACAGCCCTGGGCGGATCATCAAGCCTCCAATAACGTGCCGCCGAAGGATCGACGTGAGTGAGTCTCCTGGGCTGACCGCGTGCAGGAGCAACCCTTTGCGATGCAGAGAATCAGCGTGAAATGAATTCATGAGGGTAGCATATAGACAAAAGACTGAGATGGAAAATGTCCTCGCTCACGAAAATCCTTTCCTAACAGAAGATTGCCACGTAAACGCCGAGTTTGAGGAACTCAAGCGCAATCAACATATTACGACCACTCTCCCATCTCTCAGGTACAAAACGCAACCCCCGTCCCATTCTCACATACAATGCCACAGCCACGGTTCTGAACACAACACGTACTTGCAAACACGCCTGGACTCGTTAGTACATGGTAAGTACAGATACTTACCGAGAACGACATGCCCGCAAATAAAAGAGTAAAAACACTCAAACTTACACGAAGTCTCCACAGAAGGAATTGCGTCGTCAACTCAGGTAATATATTATAACCCGCATTTTCCTAGAAGAGTCGCCTAACCAACTCTCTAGAGGAAACTCGCCTACGTACAAACAAACGTAACCATGACTTCTTCGATAACGGCCGTACAAGCAAACTCTAGAAGCTGCCAGCGCCAACGTCCCACCTTTCTGCTAAAGGTAAAGTATATTCGCCCTTCTTTGTGCTACCTTGGGAAGCCTATTCCACTATCTAAATTTAAGACTGTTGAACTCATACATCACCAAAGAAGTTGGGCCGCGGTCACACTACCGACTGTTACCACACCTGGGCACGGTTCTGTCCTGCTGCCTTTGCCGCAACACCTACCCCGTTCTGGAACCCTGCTTGTAGCCACGAAGTTGTTGTGTTCTCATACACCTTCCCACTGCTCACAAAATTATAATCGCCACTTCGCATCACAAACCTCTTTATCTCTATTCTAACCAAGCTGTCTTCATCTGGATTGCAGCCCTTGTCGACCGGCACCCAACACCCGACGCTCGTTGGAGGCGATTTCAGTGCCTCTCATACCTCTGAGATTTCGTTCGTAGGGAGACTATGAACCAAGCGGAACACGGGAAATCAGCTGGTCGTCTTTCAAGGCAAAGGACGCGCAAAGCAAGATAAAGTTTCAGGAGCGACTCCCTGACATCGAGGATGAAAAATGGACGGCGAGAGTGTTCAAGTTCTTGTACATGAGGAGCGTTGGCACGCCGTAGAGACGGAGGACGAGAAAGCTGACCAAGCGGTACGGAACGTCGGTAAGGGAAAGTGGGGTGTTGAGCCACGAGTGCCGAAAAGCGAAACTCAAGGCTTAAGAAAAATGTTTATTGGCGATGAGTCTAGCTTCCGAACCGTTCCCTGCCGTATCCGATGCACTAGCTCGTGTTTCTTTCACTACTGGCTCGTCGTCTTCATGGTCGGAGGAGGCAGCGGGTCGAGAGATTAAACAGGGGCATACAAAACAGTTAAAAGTCAGGTAAAGGCAACACAGACAGAGAATTGGGAACAAAGAATGGAAGCCAAACACAATTTGGAGACATACGACATAGAATGGGAAAATTATGAAGGAAGATTACTATGGCAGTACGAGAGGCATTGCGTTGCTCTTTGAAGCACGGGCGGAGTGTCTGAGAGCTGGAGCATACACGGGCATCTACAGGCAGCAGCATGAAACATGTTTATGCGGCAGCAGAGATCGGGAAGCCATAGACCATATTATGAGATACTTCTCAGAGGTACTACTGCTGCGGGGCAACGCGGAAATGATGTTTGCGGAGGCTTTGGGATTTCGGGTGAGGAGGAGCCGACAACCTCAGGGCAATAAAGGTGACCAAGAGACTGCTGGAATATTGTGGGAAGAAAAGTAGGAAAGAGATGGGTACGTACGGGGAATACTCATACGGATGTGAATTTAGATAAGGGGGGGGGGGTCGAAGGGGGTACGGAGCGATGGTAGTGTAAAACAGGGGTAGGGGTGCTGCAGAGGAGGTAAACCTATTAGGTTACCTAAGAGTAGGATAAGTGAGTTGAATAAAACAGGCAAGTCTGTTGGTGACAACCTACATCCCGACTCAAACGGAGAGCCACCAATTATCATCATCATCATATATTGCAAAAATACGTCTGATTATTTCCGTCAAAGTGCGAGGCTGCTACGACCGGGTTACTTTTTAGCCCGGCACCAATGCCTTCATCTATGAACCGTGCGGAGAACATTCCTCACTGCCCGTCAAATGATGTGTCATGGCCGCTTACGCCTGTTATTCATGAGAGACACTTTCCAAGACCGGATACCTCCCCTGGGAGCAAGACCTACGGACGTGGCCTTGACAATCTGTGCCTGTGGTTTGAAAAGTTTGTCTGTAGCACTGAGTTACCATCGCGCTGCCTAATCGCTGTAAATAGGTGTGTACGGGACATTTCTTAGGAACGCCTCCACATGAAAACGCGGGAAATTGCTGCTGAGGTCTAGCCGGCCTGAGCCTTCCGCCGGCGACGTTTTTGCAGGGATTCACTTTGTGTGGCTCCTTTGGAACACTTCTATAGGTTCAACTGTTGGGTACAGCTAATAAAATTGGTGTTTCATTGAGGTACTGCTTCACCGTGCATCATATTGTGGGTGCGCCAAGGCCGATCTATTTCACGCTTAGGCATTCCTTACAGACGGGTCTGAGATATTTCGGTGAAGGGCATTTCTGTGAAGACACTTAGGCGCAGGGGAAATTTGTGTACGGACATACTTGTGTACGAATATTTCTGTGCACGCACACGTCGTTGAGCCTACTTTTAGGCGAGGGAGTTATTGTGTTCATGCATGTATAAAAAAGCCGGTAAATTTTCATTTCCTTGTAACGTGGGTTATGCACCCCGGTCCACTGCATTGATTGCATTCATATATTGGCGCTATGTTTGATATTTGCCAGTTATTTTGTGAAAGTCATCTTTTGTATGTATTTTTAATTACGCCGTTTAGAAATCACCTATTAAACAGGGCAGTTGAAAAAGTTATTTTGCCCATCTTTTTAAATTTAAGGCAACACGTTCACCTCGGGTTACTCTTTTTTGGCGCATGCAAATGAAATAAGACCATTACCCGGTGTGTGCGATGCTATAACTATTTTACAAGTAATCTTCTCTAAATAAAGATGCACTCTTTTTATTCAAAGAAAACTGTTTTGTAAAGAAGCAGTTTCACCTCAAAGTGCAGAAAATCGTATGAAGAGATTTATATGGGCTGCACTGTAGCATAAAATGAATTTCAAATGCTGTTGCATTGAGATGGAAAACGTGTTTTATACTGCACTGAGTGCAACCGTGGCACGTGGCTCGATATACTAGTCCGGTAGTCCATGCTGTGCTGACGTGGCCCGGGGGCGTCACATGAAACTCCTGCTCAGCGAGGTGGCCCCTCTGGAGAAAGGTCTCCCACTGCTCAAGGGTGTGTGGGTTTGCAGGGCACATACCAGCCAAATTAGTTGTATATGGGATGCCAGGTAAAGAAGGGGAGTTGCAGTGGGGATATGCGGTAGGGGAAATCCAATGCAGTCGTCACCAAAAGTGTGCGTCGGCCGCACAAACCAACAGATGGGGTGGTGGGTCGCGTTGTTTGTGGTTCGGTTGTCGGGACATTTGTGTGGGGACTGGGGAAGAGGTAGGCTGTGTGTTGCCCTTTTCTTTTTTTTCGAAACAGTAATTGAAGGGGACTTTATTCGAAGAGGGACGATGCGGGATCCTACTGTTGAGTAATAGGGTGGGGGAACATTTGGGAGCATTCTCGGGGACTTGGCGCAGGGTGGGGCGCATTGTGTTTATTTACTGCTGTTATGCGTTTCCAGAGGCAGCTGCCCTATTTCATTCAGAAACAAATGTGTGGGTTGTGGTGTGTGCTGTCCTCCGCCGACATAAGAAAGAGCCTCTTTTTTTTTATTGGCTTTTGTTTTAAAACAACTTGGAGCCATGGTTCCTTTTTTTTCTAATTGGCTTTAACCTGTTATAGCAAAAGCTGGTGCAGGTTTGTTTCTATTTTTCTAGTTTATTTTTCTTATTATGGAACGTACCAGTTTTCGACGAGGGGTAGTAGGGCCCTGTGAGAAGCTCGGTAGCGATGGAGGATGTCGGAGTAATTTTGTGAGACGGGGTGCAGCGCCGGAAGGCCGCTAAGTGGTTCGCCTTCTTCCCCTTCTGCTAATGCCTGTGGGTAAGGTCACGGGAAGAGGCCAGCGCTACCTCATTTCCAGCTAGGGATGCATTGGCGGGTATCCACACCATGTGAGTATGCGGCAGTTCTGGTCCTTCTTGGTGAATGGTAGCTGCAAGACCGGGGATGTTCCCCGTTGCGAACCGTCGGCACGCTGTCTCTCAGCAGGCGGGCGTTTTAACTTTGGAGGACGGGGCATGCACCACCGTTAAGGCATTGGCTGCTTCTTCACCTGTACTTGTAGAGCTGGTATGAAAGGTTTCTGCTGCCTTAACGACGCAATGTGCCCTGACTAGTACACCCTCGTGTGGATGGTCGCAGCGGCGGATCGCGACGTCTATGTAGCATGCTTCCGGGCCTGTGGAATAGGTTGATGTAAGACATCGTACACGGTGTCTCTCGCGGACAGCATCGTAATTTGGGCGCATCGACCGGAAGCACGCGTATGGCAGCTTGTTAGGTCGCTGTCATGAGGTGCAGGTTGTCGACTGTTGCTGGAAGGGAGTCGCCCAAAGTGCTTAACCCATATCGCCTTGTAGAAGTTAGTCGAAGTCGTTGATGCTGACTTTACGAGGTTTGCTTTAATAACTTCAGCAAGTGTGTTATGCAAGCCCCGCTGGAGGAGGCCGCAAGTTGATGTGAAGACTGGTAGCAGATGAGCCGTTTTTCAGGCTGTGCAAATCATTATATCAATTTTTTTGTCTCTTTGTTGTAGAGAACCATGTAGGGTGTCCAACAAGACAATCTGCTGAACAGCATGACCTGAAAAAATACGCATGTGTCTCCTTTTTCGGGTTCGTGTACGGTGGGGTCAGATGCCTTGAATAAGATGAATGAGCTGGCCAATATGTTGAAAGCAAGAAGCATTGCTGCTACACTTTCATCATGACGGTAGGAAATTCCCCGAATGGTAGGACTGTCGGGTCGTGTCTGAAGTTAGGCTACTTGGTGGGTTTTGCATTTTCAATTCGGCTGCAGCTTACTGGATGTTGGAGCGTGAGTTTGATGATGAAGTGCTCACTGCTAAGAGAATCAGGTAGGACCTCTCATGTGAATACGGGCGCGTTCTGGGCAAGGATAAGGTCGGGAATGGGAAGGCAAAGGTGGTTACCGCAGTGCCCGTTCACGTTGGTACAGTTAGGTCATTGTATAAGATAAAGCAAATCAGTTGTGTAAAATGTGGAAAAGCTGGGTCTTTTGTGGGAGCATGAGGGTATCCCCATGTTATGTGCGAGGCGTCGAAGGCTCCTACTACGGATATTGAGTTGTTGCGCGCATGCTGTACTGCTTGTTGCAGTAGATAGTCTATGGATGAAAAAGGTCACGCAAGGAGGCTGTAGACATTCATAAAAAGGCTAGGCCGGTCGGCAAGTTTGCCTTGGCAGTATTTCTAAGAAGACATGTTCAAGCTGAGAGGTCAAGATTATAGCTTGGGCAGTAAAGTTGCGAGTGGCCAGAACTGTTGTACGGCTGTTGTTAGAGTTGGTGAACGTGTCATTCCCTCTTAGCGTGACGAATTGAGTTTGAATGTTCTGTAAAGGAAGGATTTCAGGGATGGCTGTTGTTGTTAGTAGATCGATGGCAGCTTTTTCTATTTGCAGTAGCAGAAATACCATTGGTAGAAGACTAGGGGGGAGGGGAGGAGAGCCATTATTGCAGCGGTGATGGGTAATGCAGCGTTTGGATTCTTTCGGCTTCCGGGGGTCGGCGACGATTCCTTGTTTTAAGGCAGATAGCCTTTCTGTAAGGAGGTGGACGATTTTGCCTTTCATGTCGATTGTAATTTTACACACTTCCAGTGCAGACTGCTGGATTGTTGCGCCACGTAGGGGATAAATTGGGCTGTGATTTGAGCCACAGGTCTAGGATATTGCTGTGGAGGAAGAACCCGGTTTAAAAAAAAAGAAAACTGCGCCTCCTATCTCTCCTGAATGCTCATAACCCGCGTAGGGGTTGGGCTTAAGAATACCAGTAATTCCCGTACTAGAGAGAAAGCGCGATCTCATGCACCTTAGAATAGAAGAAAGAACTACAAAAACACCGGGAACAGGGAACCGGGAACAAAAATAAGCCCAAGAATATTAGCCCAAATGTACTCGTCCACCCGTTTTCAAATGACCTCTGGGTATTGTTTACGGGGAGAATGGAAGGGGTGTTCAAATTCTTCTAGCTCCGGGATCCTTGCTACATTTAACATGGAGCGCTTGTGTCGTCTTTTCTTCCTTTTGTCCCGTGCATCGAGCTGTTTCGTTATTTGATGTACCAACCTCCGAACTGGAAACCCTGCTCCTAGCTGCACTCTGTAAAGTCATTCACTGTACAGACGGCCGTCCAGACAAGATGTATTTATAACCACATAAAAGCGTCTAAGAAGCGAGAGAACTTCACTGAAACAACCCGCCAGAGAAAATCACGTGATTGGCCCGCTGAGAAGGAGTGTTTTTTTTTCTGTATAGAGACTAAATCATTTAAGGAACTATCTTTGTGGACGCGTGGTGGAAGGACACACACAGCTGTACCGAGCGCTGTAAGTGCACGCACTTCACTCTACCCAGGTGCCACGTGAATGAGTGCGAACACTGGTTATTGTAATAGCGAAGGCGTTTAGGGTCCATAGCGCCAGGCGAAGCTGTTGGCCGTCAGGCTAGGCGAAGGTAACGCCATATGCGGCCACTTGGCCGCATATGGTGCCACCGCCTCTACGGTCGTTCGCTTGCGCGCAAGGGGCTAGGGAGGGAGAGGGGCAGGGAAGAAATATCAAGGAAACAGCGTGGCCATCGCTGGGGTTTTCCGCTATGGACGCCAAATAGTTGCAAGGTCGCACTGCGCTCGGCTACGAACGTTCACCTTTAGCCGCTATAGGAAAAGCGCCAGCAGAAGCGCTGAAAGTCACCGCTCCATCTCCCGTGAACGTATATTTGTAAGCGCGAATTTTCAAGCAATCACACTTTGCAAGCGTAGAACAGGCTTTATTTTTAACACACAATTGTTTTATTCCCGGATACACAAAGATTTCGCCGACGTCATATACGTCACGGAAGTGACGCCAGTACAACGGGGCAAGCAGCCTGTAGCGGGTGCACCCCTACACACAGGGTCTGCTTGCGGGGAAGCAACCTTTAGTAGTAAATAGTACGTTATGCTTAGGGTTGTTCATTTTCGGGTTTTATATTTTAACACGAGAGTGTTTTATGCCGCGATACCCCAAGATTTTAATGACGTCACATTCGTCACGGAAATGATGCCAGTGCTCCTTTGCCGAAGAGACCCGCCTGCCGGATGTCGCTCGCCAATCACACCCCCAAGACAGCCACCGACTAGCAAATCTTGCTCAGCTGCAGATTTCGCTGCACATTTCACTTTCGTGTTTTACTGATTCCTACGACAGAGGAATCAACCGCAGTTTTTTTTTTTACTCTCTAATTGGTCTTCTCTATTGTGCTTCCTTACGTGGACTGCACGCGCTTTTATATCCGCCTCCTTTAGGGCAGCATGTTGTGCGTGTTCTGCGCGGGCATTTTTAGCAACGGGGGGAAGACCAAGAACCCGCCTATTGAAACCTTACTACCCCCTTTTTCTTACTGTCGCCTCCCTCTTGGGCTCGTAATGGTGAGTTCCATTTTTCTTTGCCTTTAATGTACTCTGTTGTTAGCTCTGAACCCGATAGTATGTCAACAGAGAAGTGCTGCACGATGTGTACGTGCTATTACCCGCGAGTATATTTCCGGTGGGGGCTGTTACAGTAAACGTGCTTTTTCTTGTAATGGGCATCCCGTGCCATGACTCATTTCTCACGCCAGAGGCAAATCAGGCGTCGTCCTATCACTCGTTAGCTAGTTCGAACCACATCTTCTGATCCTATGCATAAGGAAGGTAGCGGGGTGGTTGTCGCCCCTCCAGTCCGAGGCGTCGGCCTCGGATAGTGCCATGGCTCGTGGCATAGTCCTTAATCGCATTAAGCGTCCAACTTTCGATCGGCCACTAAACTAACTCTAATTTTCTTGCAATATCCTTACCAAGCACTGCACACAAAGCCCCTATATCCTTTTGATGCCCATTGTTGCTCAGCAGCAACAACTCAAACAATATTTTTTGTCTCCCCCTTTGTGGCTTTTTCAAACTTTCACACCACCTGGTGACAGACAAATGTTTCTCGACCTCCAAAAATTAAAAAAAAGAGAGGGCAGCATGTATTTCCGTGTGCTAAAAAAAGTATTGTTTACGCGTGTCAACTCTCATCGAGCCCCGGGGGCTCAATAGGCTCGTGACAGGTAAGCGAAATTGTGCAATTTTGTTGTTATAAGAAATTATAGCAAAACAAATTTTATTTTATAGTCTTCACTTGAACCAGAAATCATGCTGATAAACGTAACTTTCTTTTTCAACTGATATATGGGCAGCCAGTGCCCAGTGTGTCCTAGTGTCCGTCCTAATGAACCAAATTTTTTTCTGACTTCATATTTGTGATGTTGGAAGTCCTTTTAGATCATAAAAATTTCACATGCTTAAGCAGCATATTAAAGTTTTGGGCATCAAAGGGGTAGAGACATATTCACTCTTCTAGATGTTGGAGAGGTACCAGTTTTGACGACAATATCAGGGGCCTTATGAGAAAATGTGAGTGCCGTAATAGAGCACTTTTTATGCAAGTGATGTTTCACAATGAGTCCTTCAGAAAAATTGTCATGCGTGGTCTTAAAAGTTTTCGTCCGAATTAACAAATGAAGGAAGCTAAGTCTAACGCTTGAAGGTACCGAAGCTGCACGCAACCTTCACGACCATCACGAAGGTTTTTAAGGCCACGATTGTAGCCGATTCGCGTCTTCTGCGCTGCGGCAACGGCTTATTACTCCATCATTGTTGCCACAAGTGTGAGATCCTTTCATTTTTTCCAACTGATAATCGTTGGGCATCACCTTGGAGGAGTGTACGTTATGGTTTGCCTCTCATTGCGAGCAAGTGTTGCCACGATTTCAACGAACGCTGGAGTTTTTTTGGCCAATCTTGGCCAATCTCCTTAAGTGGGCATGCTTGGCTTGACAAACATGCGCCGGGGACACTGGGCGCTCGTTCGAGGCATGCACACACGAGTGCTCGGCATTTTCTTGGTTTTAATGGCCTGAATGCCACCGCAATCTTTTCCGATGTTCCTAAGTGAGCACGCTTGACTTGAAAAACGTGCACAGGGGACGCTGGGCGGTCGTAGCAGGGCACGCATACTCGAGCGCTCGGCATTTTCGTGGTCGGCATTTCGCTCGGCATTTTTTAATGCGGGGTGTCGCCGCAATCTTGGCAGGTCTCCCTAGTGGGTATGACTGGGTGATGAACGTGCGCAAGAGACACGGGGCGGTCTTCGCGAGGCACGCACACAGCGACAGCGGATTTCTTGGTTTTGTTAACTGCCGGGCGGTCGCCTGGAAGCTCGCCCTTACGTGCGCGCGCTCGGCAATTTATTGGTATTTTTTGTTGGGGGAATACAAAATACGATTTTTTAAACAGCTTCGCTGTTAAAATTACTTCACTTTGTTGGGTTTTTATTTTCTCGTTTCTTGTCTCTGCTGACTGCCTCCAATATCTTCTACAAATTTTATCACTAGTAAATGTTTGTTACATAGGGGTTTCTGGGAATTATATTCGCGTGATTTGCTGACAATTTTCATGGAACCTACGGGATTCACACAAGTGCTAACAATGATGCACAAGGCTTCAGCTGGCAGCAAAGCACCCACACATATCTTCGGTTGTGTACCCTCCAAGAAACGTCTTTCATAGGGTTTGGTCACCTCCCTTACGATGCACCTTTTCTTCGAGCGGTCGACTTCGTTTTTAGTCCAACGGTGACTTTACCCAATGCGCTGAAGAAGAAAAAATTACCCCACCTTCCCGCGAGGGGAACCCTGTGGGAGATGCGACGCATCTGGGGGTTCACTTGGCGTTTCCGTTGGGCTTATTCTCTAATTGCGTGAAACGTGTGAGGAACGCGTATGATGTCTTCTTTATTTAACATGTGGCGTAACGTTAAAGATGACGGACTTGTGGTCGCTGAAGTGGACGGGTAGTCTACGGGTAGCATCGGCTGCTCGCTTCAATCGTTTGCGTTCAGAATCACGTTCACGCCTCTTCGCAGCCTTGTCTTCAGTGGTGCTAGCATTCCTGTTATCACAGTGATCGGTGCTTGTTACGGTTGCGCGGGCGATAGCAGAATTGTTAGGCTCCATTCAACGCATCGATGGAAATCGGAACGCCGGTGCTGGAACGACCGCGGCTATGACGCAACGTGGCGCGGCTATGACGCAACACAATCCAACAGAATCCACTTTAATCCAATCCAAATCCAATCCAATCCAATCCAATCCCACCCAAGCCAAGCCAAGCCAAGCCAAGCCAAGCCAGCCCAATCGAATCCAATCAAATGCCCCTCGCGAGAGAGTGTTCGCTATCGGAGAGGAGAGGGGGTGAGCGGTAGAGAGCGCAGCTCGCGCGGCGAGGCGAGGAGAATGGGGGAGGGGTATGAACGGACAACAACAACGCCGTATGGAGGGACAAGGCGAGTGAATGAGATGCTGTCGCATCTAAAAGATGAGCCTCTTTCACAGTAGTGCACAGTTTTAAATGTGCTTAGCTGCGGCGTCCACTACGTCCTCATTGCCTAGACATGGACTCTCACGTTTCGTTGCGAAGTTCTGAAAGGCCGTATGAAGCTCACTCTGCAGCAAAACCTCACCAGTTTGGGATTCCGTCGTTCAGGTTCTTGGAAAATACCAGAAGCAGTGCCATGGCTTTTTCCCGAGGAAGAATGCAGACTCCAAAGCAGTACAAAGTTAGCACTGTCACTGTTCAGTGCCCATTTTTAGGTTTTGCGGTAAACAGTTATACATGTGCGCAATGCGAGTGACGCTAAAAATTTTGGCTATATTGGCAGTATAGTTTTCAAAAAAGCGAAGCACATTGCCAGGTCTGTTATGTGCACGACGCGAAAATAGTGCCACGATAGGAGGAGGCGAAGCGGATGAAGCGGTCTGGGTGTTGCGTGGACACGCTCAAAGAAGTGATTGCCGACATCTTGTAAATAGATCGCTTCACCCCACCCAATCAGCCATCTCATTTGTCCTGCTGCCACATAACAAGCTTGGTGGAGGGTGCTGGGTTCATTCCCATCCGATACCCAAGCTGCGCCCCGTTTTGGCTCCTCAAGCGGTCTCTTGTAAGCTCTTAGATCGCGTCGCACGGCCGTCCTGGCTCGCGCGTGGAGACGACCTTTTCCCCAGACCCGTGCCGCCAGCTTATGCCGAGCCTACGAACCGCCATGACCAGCCGAGACGAGACCCCATCGTCTGATGTGTCGTGCGGCTACGCAAAAATATGAACATTGTACAGTAAAGCCCGCTTACACCGAACAGCGCGAGGATGCTTAAATAGTTCGATATAGCAAAAATTCGATATATAAAGTGAAGCAAAAATAACTTACATGAGAGAAATCCTGCCGATGGAGTCACGAGCTAACGCTGATACGACAATTTTTCGGAAAGAAAACAATCATTTATTGGGGCGCAAGAACTGCGTGAGAGCAGCCGCCTGCTTCTTGGAGCGCAACGCGTTGCGGGTGACTGCTTGTTCAACGGTATCTAAACAATAGACAATCACAAGACCGCTGCCCTTAATGGCACGGCAGTATCGCCATAGCAGGGCCATGGCAGCGACGGCTTCGCTCGTGCTCGGAAGGGGTACAGGGTCGTCGGCGTCTTCGACAGAGCGGAAACAAGCATGGATACAAGCGAATAACTGCGAACCCAGCGAACCAAGCACCTGCGGGCAGCGAGTGGCGCGGAAATGAAGAACAGTAAAACCGCAGCCCGCACCGCCCATTGTGGCGCTTTCGGCGCCAACGGCATGCGTTTGTGTAGCTGGTACAGTGTTACTGGATATATGTAACACTGGACATGAGTAACTCTGTAGCTGGTCCACTCTGCCACGGCTTTGTGGATGCCCTTGAGCTCGTGCGGAAGTCGGAAGCGACACTCGTGCCACCGCTGGGTGCCGAGGTATTGCGGGAACGCCTGCCAAATGCCTAAGGAGAGCGAAAAATCCGGCGCGGGAGAGTTCGATAGATTCATTGTGAGCAAAATCGCGTTCGATATAAAAAGTTAAACATGCAAGTAGTTTTTATGAGCATTATACAAGGGTTCGATATAAGCAATAATTCGATATATCCGTGTTCATTATAACCGCGCTGTCAATATAACACTTTCGTGCGGGATCGATATTGTAAAATATTACCAAAAAAGAGCATTTATTTTTCGATTCCGGTATTGCCGGCGTTCATGAAAACTTGTGTTTAAAGATAACCTAGTAAAGAGGAAATCAGAATTCTTACCAAGCGCTATTAAAGAATGCGCACGTTGGCTCATTCTCAGGAGCACATCTACCGTCTGGTAAGATTAATGTTCCACTCATGCACTTGCAATGACTTCCGGCAACTCGACAGGAGAAATCTCCATTGCTGCAAAAACAGCGTGCGCAGCTCCCAGTTCTGAAAAAGGAAAAAACTGAGTCAGTTCTTGATGAATGGATGTCCGACTTTTATTTCATGTATTAACACCTTAAAGACCCGGGTGCATCACAAAAGATGGGCTTTTGGCCGATGTAGACAGACTATGAGCAACAACAAAAAATAAGGAAAACACAGAAAATTACAAGTTTACATAGGCAAAACACAACTCACATCTACAAACAGCCTTATACCTATTTAAATGGGGAATAGAATCACAGGAATACGGGTAGCGTCTCAATTTAAACGCTTCGTTTTTGGCGAAATCTTTTTCGGGGTTTGCAAGAGGCAGTCATGCCGCAAAGTATTCAAACTGCTATTGGATGACGAAACACGCATGAGTTCATTGATGACGTACAGCAGTTCCTTCGAGAAATTGGCTGCATCTGGGATTAAGTGTCAGTAGCGATCGAGGGCTACTGCAGTTGAGGGTCACATTTTAACACGAAAGTGTTTGATGCCGGGAACGGTGTAAGATATACTACTGGGTGAGGACACAGCTTGCAAAACAAACGTGTGCTCGTCGTTTTAATAAAGTCACCAAATTGATACCGCTGAGACCGTTGACGGGGGTAGGCTGCGGATAGGGCACACCCATGCAACGCACTCGCATCTGCTGACGGGATCTTCTAGACCCCAGTGCAGCAGGTGCGGAGAGGCCCTATCCGTGGTGCACATACTAATCACATGCAAGGCACTTCACACAACACGGCACAAACACTTCAGAGAACTGTACAGACATCATATCCCACTACATCCATCGCGGTTTATAGGTGACGATGCCATAGTTTCCGTGAAAGGTGTGTTTGAGTATTTATCAGACGTAAAGTTTTTAAACCTCATTTTCTATTACGCATAATCAAATCTGGCCCTATACACCAGCCATCACCATTGCCGTTAATTGATTTTATTGTTGTTCTGGCTTTAGTAGCCACTATTTTTTTATAAGATACTTTTAATTGGCGCTCTTTGCCCCAGCTGGCCTCGCGCCAAAAAACTCCAACCATCATCATCAGACCGTTGACGGCAGCACCCTCTAGTGGGAGAGAAAAGAAGCTGCCCGAGTTCCGCCTACTCGGAGGTGTTCCCATCTTTTCGGCTCCTTGCTTGGCCTTCTCGGCCGCTTCCGTAACTGGTCGTCTGCTCGATGTCTGCCGGTCGTGGCTTGGCCAACTCCGCCGGCCAGTGGTGCAGGCGATAATTTGAAGAAAGCCGTGCGAAAGCCTTTGCGCTCTCCCAAGTGTTTCAACGTTTTCTAGGCATGTGTTTTGAGTCGGTAACAATCAAAAGAAGGTATTAAACACTAAACCGAAGGGAATGTGTGCCGCGGTTATCCTTGAGCGCTCACAAAAGTGAGATTAATTCTTGCGCAACAAAAAAGTGTCGTGTAAATTCTTTTTTTTAGTACGTACTGCAACGGTTGAAAAAAAAAACATGACATTATTTGAGGTTCCCTGCGGTCCCGAACGAATGAATGCGTGCTCTGCAGCCCTCCCTAGCAGAAAATGATATGCTACTTGCAGTAAGCAATTCTCTTAGAGTGCGGTTGCCCGAAAGGGTACTTTTCAGATTTTGGGGGGGGGGGGGGGGGGGGGGGGGGGGGGAGGAAGTACTACGGAATGTCGAAAAGGTGCGCCCTCGAAACGACGCAGTGATGCCCATTGTACCGTTGGCTACAGCCCCCCGGCTACTCAGTACAAGCAGCGGAAAAAAGAAAGCGTCCGCTGCCGGAACAACACCCGACATACACGGAAAGTAGCCCAGTTTTTGAAATGGATTAAACTAGCGGCGAGTACGCTGCTGTTTCTTCGTCGTAAGTGGCGTTGCACCACTGGGGTAAGTTCACGCACGAAGCAGCGGACGCGAATCGATGTTGGCAGTCACTGCCGGTGTACAATGTTTGGAGGAGCTGCGCGCGCGTCAAAATGAACTTAGGACGCCCAAACTCTCGCAGCTGTTTTGAACAATCCAATAAATTACGCGTTACAATCGCGTTGTGTGAGCTGACACGGTGAGCTCACACAAACAACGTCGTTTTACACGCATGCCGTTCGTGCCTGCGAGTTTCCTTGCTTCGGACAGTCGTTGGTCAAGCCACTTGAAGCCTTGGATGCTGCGAAGCCCATCTAGGAGTTCTGCCACGAGAGGTCCTTTCAATCAAAGGTCTACGTGCGGCGGCACGGTGCCACCAACTCTATTTGACACATTTTGAGGCTGCTGTGTCCATACCTAAAATGTATCTCACACCATGATGCCGGGGTACAGCAACACCTCACCGACGTCATATTCGTCCCGGAAACGGCATCGCCAGAAAAAGTTCCGCTCACGCGGCGCCGCTTGGGTTCGAGCCCACGACCACTCTGCCGGCAACCGGAGGTGTGAGACGCTCTGCAAACTGGGCTATGAACTTACGCCAATTTCGCTCTACGAACGCGCCTTATGTCCTTCCCTACAACAATCTTCATTCAGATGGGGCTGCCACCTAGGAGAGCAGAAGAGAAGTAGTGCGTCGTGATCCTAATGAGCGCCGATGGTTAACGCTACTGCTGCGGCTGTGATGGCCCCGCGTAACAAAAACTGTCAACGACGTCGAATGGCGAATTTCGCGCTTATTACTGATTTAGTGCGACGACAGACGTCAACGGGAAGCGAACCGCGTTCACGCATTCACGGTTGAAGCTGCGAACGCTGCCTCTCGCGTTCCAGAAGCTGAGCTCGTGGCAGCGTGACCGTCTGCCGTACACGCCACGAAGCAGAACCGAAGTGGTCGCACCTTTGCCCAAGCTATCCGCCAGCAGGAATGCGACCTACAAGCACACCCACAAGACAGCTAGCAACCCGCAGGTCATGCTCCTTTCGCCGCACGTACCATGACTTCACCAAACGATTTGCTGAGAACCAGTCCGGTTTCGTTCGTATGGTTTGTGAGCGCCTGTGGTTTTATTCGGATTTGCGCAATGCTCCGGCACGTGTAATCCAGTGTCTAATGTTGATGTGTGCAACGGTGCCATATTGACGAAATATAAATAGCGATGTGCAAGTGTTCATATCGATGCACAATAAACATTCAACTACTCCTGTGAAGGCACATTCTCACTTTCGTGTTTTAGCGGTTTCAATGGAAGAGGGATCAATCACATTTTTTTGAGCAGGAATCTTTATCCTTAGATTCTAGTTATTAAAAAAATGTATGGCTTGAAGATGAGATCGGGTTCAAGCCTCTAAAACATATATTTTTGGGACACGTTGAACCTTCTGATTTACACTCAGATCTCAATCAGCTTGATACTTTTTTTCCAAAAATCTATTTGTTTCCTATGGAATTTGCAATGCGGCCCCAGCTCTCTTCAAAATATGTAAATGACGGAATAAGAAACAAACTTTTTACAAATGAACACCACGCACACGTGCCGTTGTGTTTTTTTTTTTTTGCATAGATAAGTACTCATTGATCATAATATTAAAAATTTAAAACGAATTTTTCTGGGCGCCCGAGGCTTCTTCTGTGCTCTGAGGCGAAGGCTCAGGCGATACTTAATTACAAATTCTTTACTGCGTCAAGTCCTTTGCGTCAGTTTATTCGGGCTCCTTTGTTTGTTTTTGGCACCGAATTACTTCAACCCCCTTCGCTTATACACCGTGTTCGCGTCCCATTCTTCGCTTTCCTTTCTTCCTCCTACAGCGCGAACTACGTCTGCAATCAGACTGACACGCGCCAACGCCTTATCAGAGTAAAGTTTCTGCGCGGCTCGTGTGCCTCTGTTCTACTCAGGTAAGATCACGTTTAGGTATCACGCCGCAAGCCCTATTCTAACACTTCTAGATTTTCAAATCAAAGTATTGCAGATTTTCTGAAGCGGCCGTTTAAAGCTCCGGATTTCGGACCAATCGCCTATGTGGGGATGTGCTTAACAGAAAGGAACAATAACACCACAACAACGACAAATTTTTTTCTACCACTCGCACCATGCTGGGATAGCACAGTCCAAAGAGTATTTTTATGAGTCCGTTCAGTTGATTAATAAAAGTATAAAGGGTGCAGCCTCAACCTCCGGAATGGTCGCCTATGATGGAACCGCTAACAAGTACAAGAAAATTTAGCCAGTTTTATGCTACCCAAGTTTCGGCTCTCTGCTTCATCAGTGCAGTGTTTCTGCTTGTTGTGTGCGTTGCGAAAGTATGGCGATAAGAAAAGATGATTGGATAGCACAGTAGGCAGAGCATCGGGCTGCTACGGTGGATACCTGTGTTAGAATCCCCCGTGTAGCGCGTGTTGTTTTTATGCATTTATTCTTTACAACACGGCCATTTTCTTGACCGTACAACCACAAGAG
The DNA here is from genome assembly GCF_048455015.1 of Haemaphysalis longicornis. Classification (NCBI taxonomy): domain Eukaryota; kingdom Metazoa; phylum Arthropoda; class Arachnida; order Ixodida; family Ixodidae; genus Haemaphysalis; species Haemaphysalis longicornis. Next base: position 18,630,135 of record NW_027526225.1, on the reverse strand, counting down.
CGCTTCTTCGCAGAATGGGCAACTTACTGCTTTCGCCTCAGTGCAAACATCTGTAAGGTGTGTTCTACTGCAGTGTATGCACTCCGACAAGGTATTCCCCTTCGATGTGGAAGTGAGCCCCTGTAGTATGCAGCAAAAACTGCGTCAGGTGTGTGTCATCGGTTCATCGGTAACCTAATATAACTATCAAGGTGTTTTGCCTACGTTGAGGAATTACAGGAATGGATTTGAAATGCCCGGCGCTTCCTGGAGTAGAAATGAGTGAAGTTTTCGTACTCCGAGGAATTGAAGGGAATGCAATTTAGGCAAGCTTTTATTCCCCCGGAGTGAATTTCTGAGGGAAATAGGGACGCTCATTTCGCTACACTTCCATCCGCTACAGCGCTCAAATGTGGTCTCCGGTGGCTGCTGTACGGCTTGCGCTATGTCCGGAAGGGCGATCGATCTGTGCCGATACAGAACACGCTCACAGACATTCCGGTTAAAATGATAAAACGATACAAGACAAGTATTTCTCACGCTCTCATTCCCTGCTCGGCGGCTCGCCCGAGGACTTGGGCACTTTTATTATCCTTTCCTTCGCCGCCGCGCTGCCCGCAACGTCTTTCGCGCGCACGGTGGGTGCGAGAGGGGGGGAGCAGGCGAGATCGGTAAATAGTATTGGCAAAAAAACAGGGGGTGAAGTCCCGCTTACTGTCTCTCTATCCCCCTCCACTTCTCTCTCTATCTCTCTCTCACCAACTAACAAGTATTGCTTCTGTGCAATGCCTCTGTGTTTTTGCAGCATGGAGAAGACCAGTTGGGTTAGCATTAGTGTGAGCTGCGTTTTAGGTTACACGGTGCACAAATTTAGAGAGAACACACGAACCAAGGGGGCAGCACAAACGCAGCTATCAACTTGTTTATTAGAAAAACAATATTTGTACAGGCATCTTGAGGGACAGGAACATGCCTCAAAAAGCTTCAAGAACACCGCTACACATGCTAGCAAACAGCTACCTCAGGCAATCTGTCGCTGCACTGCATAATTGTGAGTGCAACCAAGTGTTTAAAACTACTTCAGTTTTGGCAAAATCACAGATAAACCACACGCAAAATTTCGGAAGTCTTTCACATATCAAGCCAACAGAGCGCATGCGTGAGCTCATGCTCAATCATGCTGACCGTGCCTGACATTGACTTCATAAGAACCAGCTTATAGAGAGTCGACAAAAGGAAAGAAAAAGCGACAAGTACGATGGTTCGATTCCCAGCCTCGGCGGGGGCTTTGTTATACAGGCGGAAAAAAAAAACGCCCGTGTGTTCGATATTTAGGTTCACGTTAAAGATCCCCTAGTGGCCAAAATTATTCCGGCGGCCTCCACTACTGCGCTACTCATTGCGTGAATAGTTTTTACGCGTTAAACACCATAATCAATCAAATAGAAAAAGAGTCTTGCAAAGAAAATAAAGAAGGCAAAAAGTGTCTTTTATCAGCTTATCGTGTTTTGCCGCCTGGCTTTTGTGAGTATGAGCAAAACGTTTTCTCGCCCTAGCACCCCCCCCCCCTCCCTACCTTCTATTTTATCTTGGAACACTTTCGACGTGTTTCGTCCACACGCAAATACTGTATTTGTAATAAATGAATTTATAGGCGCAATGTCCACTCCGTTCGTGGGTCCTAATTTTGTGTACCCTGTAGCCGGAGCACACTCTACCAAAGCAGAGGCGAAATTTATTTTTGGATATAGGAAGCGCTAAAATCGAAGTATCAAAGATCAAAGTAGCAGACGCCGCTGCCTCGAGTATACTGTTAGAGCTGAAAGACTGTCGCCATGAAGAAATATTCTTTGAGCTGTTGCGCTTAGCATGAGCGCGATTGGGCGCGAGTGGCGAGCGTTAGCGCGAGTAAGTTGGAGTGGGGGCGACGAGTGTTGAGGGGAGCGCGAGTGAGGGCGAGAGGTGGGGACGAGTGGTGAGCGCGAAACCGAGCGAATGCGAGTTGTGGCGACGAGTGGTAAGCGGGAACGCAAGTGAGTGGTGGCGACGAGTAGTTGAGCGTGAGCGCGAGTAAGTGCATGTAGGGGCGACGAGTGGTGAGGGTGAGAGCGAGTGAGGGCGAGAGGTGGGGACGAGTGGTGAGCGCGAAACCGAGCGAATGCGAGTTGGGGCGACGAGTGGTAAGCGGGAACACAAGTGAGTGGTGGCGACGAGTAGTTGAGCGTGAGCGCGAGTAAGTGCATGTAGGGGCGACGAGTGGTGAGGGTGAGAGCGAGTGAGGGCGAGAGGTGGGGACGAGTGGTGAGCGCGAAACCGAGCGAATGCGAGTTGTGGCGACGAGTGGTAAGCGGGAACGCAAGTGAGTGGTGGCGACGAGTAGTTGAGCGTGAGCGCGAGTAAGTGCATGTAGGGGCGACGAGTGGTGAGGGTGAGAGCGAGTGAGGGCGAGAGGTGGGGACGAGTGGTGAGCGCGAAACCGAGCGAATGCGAGTTGTGGCGACGAGTGGTAAGCGGGAACGCAAGTGAGTGGTGGCGACGAGTAGTTGAGCGTGAGCGCGAGTAAGTGCATGTAGGGGCGACGAGTGGTGAGGGTGAGAGCGAGTGAGGGCGAGAGGTGGGGACGAGTGGTGAGCGCGAAACCGAGCGAATGCGAGTTGTGGCGACGAGTGGTAAGCGGGAACGCAAGTGAGTGGTGGCGACGAGTAGTTGAGCGTGAGCGCGAGTAAGTGCATGTAGGGGCGACGAGTGGTGAGGGTGAGAGCGAGTGAGGGCGAGAGGTGGGGACGAGTGGTGAGCGCGAAACCGAGCGAATGCGAGTTGTGGCGACGAGTGGTAAGCGGGAACGCAAGTGAGTGGTGGCGACGAGTAGTTGAGCGTGAGCGCGAGTAAGTGCATGTAGGGGCGACGAGTGGTGAGGGTGAGAGCGAGTGAGGGCGAGAGGTGGGGACGAGTGGTGAGCGCGAAACCGAGCGAATGCGAGTTGTGGCGACGAGTGGTAAGCGGGAACGCAAGTGAGTGGTGGCGACGAGTAGTTGAGCGTGAGCGCGAGTAAGTGCATGTAGGGGCGACGAGTGGTGAGGGTGAGAGCGAGTGAGGGCGAGAGGTGGGGACGAGTGGTGAGCGCGAAACCGAGCGAATGCGAGTTGTGGCGACGAGTGGTAAGCGGGAACGCAAGTGAGTGGTGGCGACGAGTAGTTGAGCGTGAGCGCGAGTAAGTGCATGTAGGGGCGACGAGTGGTGAGGGTGAGAGCGAGTGAGGGCGAGAGGTGGGGACGAGTGGTGAGCGCGAAACCGAGCGAATGCGAGTTGTGGCGACGAGTGGTAAGCGGGAACGCAAGTGAGTGGTGGCGACGAGTAGTTGAGCGTGAGCGCGAGTAAGTGCATGTAGGGGCGACGAGTGGTGAGGGTGAGAGCGAGTGAGGGCGAGAGGTGGGGACGAGTGGTGAGCGCGAAACCGAGCGAATGCGAGTTGTGGCGACGAGTGGTAAGCGGGAACGCAAGTGAGTGGTGGCGACGAGTAGTTGAGCGTGAGCGCGAGTAAGTGCATGTAGGGGCGACGAGTGGTGAGGGTGAGAGCGAGTGAGGGCGAGAGGTGGGGACGAGTGGTGAGCGCGAAACCGAGCGAATGCGAGTTGTGGCGACGAGTGGTAAGCGGGAACGCAAGTGAGTGGTGGCGACGAGTAGTTGAGCGTGAGCGCGAGTAAGTGCATGTAGGGGCGACGAGTGGTGAGGGTGAGAGCGAGTGAGGGCGAGAGGTGGGGACGAGTGGCGGGCGTGACCGCGAGTGAGTGCGAGTGGTGAGGGTGGAGTGGCTAGCGTGAGTGCAAGTCAGTGCGAGTGGTGAGGACGGAGTGGCGAGCGAGAGTGCGAGTGCGTTAGAATAAAGATTTTGGAGTGAGTGTGAGTGATTGCCGTCAAGTTTTGCCGAGGTGTTTTTGGGACATCCGGGAAACCCTCAATCAGGCGTTGTAGTGAGATACAGCGGGAGGCGCTAAATTTAAAAGGACTTCGGTGGCGGCGGAGAGAGGTGGTTGACCCCTAGGGCACGCAATGTTGTTTTCAGCCCCATTATTTATTTATTGAATATGTTTTCAAGGCTTATATGGCATAACATATTGACTTACTCAATTCAAATTCATTAACGTTTTACGAACGAAAAAAATGCCAACTCACCTGTGCGCCGTTTCCTGGACTTCATCGCCGTCACCTAGCAGACGAGAAAAAACAGGGTGGCATGAACTATTCGCTGGTCGGAGATATGTCGAAAGAAGGATTTCAGATCACCCACCGAACTTGCCAGACCACTTACGGGGAAAACTGGTAGCGAGAGGTGGCAAGCAAAGCGAAAACAGCATACCACAGTGTGGTACTCAGAAAATGGTTTCGCGCACGCATCTGCGTTATCGGGCAAAGCGTCAAAACAAGCACACGAAATTTATCAAAACAAATATTTAGCAGTGGCTTAGATCGGCTATGCCAGGATATACGTACCGTAAGCTAAGCTTCATTGATTGATTGATTGTGGAGTTTAACGCGCCGACGCAACGCTGGCGATGAGGCGCGCCGTAGTGGAGGGCTCCGGACTAATTTTGACCACCTGGGGATCTTTAACGTGCGCCGAAATCTCGTACACACGGCCGTTTTCGCTTTTCGCCTCCATCAGAAAAGCGGCCGCCGCGGCCGGGAATCGAACCCGCGACCTCGTGCTCAGCTGCGCAACGCCTTAGCCACTGAGCCACCGCGGCGGGTGAGCTAAGCTTCAGCTGGTTATTCTAAGGTTTCCTGGTTGTCTACGATAAGCTGATTATGATGCTTGCTCCTGCTACAACAATTTCTAATCCAATCCAATCCACTCAAATCAAATCAAATCCAATCGCGGCGGTGGCCCCGGCGCGCCAGCTGTGCGCCGTGACACGTCACTGCTCCTCGGCTCTCCAGCCACGCGAAACTGGTCAACCTCGGCCAGTATAGTTCAGGCTCCAAAAGCACGTGTACCTCACGACAACGGGCTAACTTCGTTGGCCGTGTTAAATCCGGCGCTGCGCAAAACCACGGCATTTGTCCAGGTCGTCGTCGTCATTATCATCATCATGATCATTATCATTTCATTTTAGTTTAAACTTACAAACTAGGAATGAAGAGAAGAACGACTGCGCACTGCGTAACGCCATTCACGGATGTCTTTATCTTTTTGAGGCTCGTGGTACCTTTGTCCTATTGCGTTGAACACGGCGAGAGCCGACGGGCTCGGAACTGATTACCACATTCATGGAAACCAGGTTCCTTGCGGCCACGGCCTTGCAGGTTTAGCACCGCTTCGGGGAAAAAAGTAAACGTACGTTGCGCCTCCGAACAGCCGCTTCGCACCAGAACCTCTCGCAGAATTCGCCGAGCGAAGCCACTCGATCGAATTTGACATGGTACGTTCGGTGCTCAACACCCGCCGTTAGGCGAGTGGGCCGTTACAAAACGACCAGGCATAGCTCATCGCCAGATGGACAAGGTTGGTCACGAATTTATTTGAAGTTAAAACTTCGCTTTTCAAGGAAGAATCCAGGGGCAGCATTTGCACATCAAATGCTTTCAGGCTAACGAGCTTACAGCTTTTGTTATGGTCTTTACTTGCATCCCCGTCTAATAATGACACATACAACACCTCCGTATTTTTGGACGCTGGTTTCGCAGATTGTAGATATGTTCTTATCATCAATATAAGCGGGATAATAAACAAAGAGAAGTGCAGTAGCAGGCCTGAGCAAGAGTAGGAAGTTGGAGAGGGGTGACTGTGTTAATGGCGGCAAGTGCCCCTCTTGAAACCCCCTGTCTACGCCACCTATGACTTTACATTACAAACAATAACAAGGCATATATGGGACCTATTTTAGAACTTCTGCTGCTCGCACCGAAGCCATTAGTGTCAAAACCGCAGACTCACCCGTGCGCTACAGTATCCGACGAGCTGGAGTATTTCATGAGTACCCCGTCACGGACCATTGCATGCTACTCTGGTTCACGGAATACGCCTTGCGTAATGCAAGTTTCGGCATTTCGGCCCCGTGCTGTTTCGGCCCCGTCCTGCTCTTCCAACCCCTTCCATGGCCCGTGAGATCTGGACACGGCTGGCTCACAGGTCCCGATCACGGATCTTCGAAACGGGCGTCATCTGCAAGGCGCCACCATGGCACCGCCTTCTGCACCCCGAGTGCCGCTACGCCGCTTGTCATCGTGAGCCACCCTCGAGACCCAGCTTTCTTCTACGGCACCAACGATGTCGACGTGGAGGACTGGGTCAGTCTCTACGAGCGTGTGAGTGCCCACAATCGCTCGGATCCCACACTTATGCTGGCTAAGCTTTCGTTCCGCCTGAAAGGTGCAGCGGAGACGTGGGACAATACCGACGGAGCAACTCTTACTAGTTGGGACAGCTGCAGGCAGAGATGATTAAGCTCTTTGGCAATTCATCTGGTCGCCAGCTCGCTGCCAAAAATCAGCTTGCGTCGCGAGCGCAGACGTCAACTGAGCCGTACATAGCCTACATCCTAGATGTACTGGCCCTTTGCCATAAAGCTGACGACCACATGTCCGAGAGGGATAAAGTTGACCACATTTGGAAAGGCATAGCAGATGATGCCTCCAATTTGCTCGTGTGCAAAGACTGCTCCACTGTAAGCTCAATTTTGGATGAGTGCAAGCGCTTCGAACAAGCGAAAAGCCGTTGAATCACTCAGAAATTCATGCGCCTTCCCAATACCGCTGCAACGTCTTCATGTGAGGGCCCAGTTTCGCCACCGCGCCCACCACCGGCAGAAACCAGTGCAGGCACGGTGACCCGTATCGTCCGACGTGAGATAGAGGCCATGACTCCGATCACCACCAAACACTCCTTCGCTGACGTTCATCTGCCGAAACACTCCGTTATACAAGCAGTGTTGCGCGACGAAATTGCTTGCATGGGCTTGCAGCCAGCCTGCCACATGAGCCATCCTGTCGGTCGGCAATTTTCCGCCAACGGCGCTTCCTGCAATCATTATGGGCCAGCTCAGTCGGCCCCGACCCCTTTTCGCCAAGAGTGTTGGCCGCGGTCATGCAGGAACCCGGCTCAACGGAGAACATCCGATGACCGGCCCATATGCTTTAACTGCAGGCGTGTTGGTCATGTTGCCCGGTATTGCCAGAGCCGCTGGTTTTCTTCCGCTCGGAACACTTGGAACGACCGTGTCCCGCAATCTGCGACGAACCGCACTTCTGCCAGCTACCAGCACCGCAGTGCCGCCGATGCCGCCTACGCCGCCCCACAATTTGGCCGTTCCCCGTCACCCCAGCGCCGACAGTCTCGCTCTACGCTGCCCCGCCGCTCTACCTCGCTGACCCACTACGGACGCGTCGACTCGAAAAACTAGCGAGTGCAGCTCCCAGAGGTGATGCTGCATTCCCGACCCCGACCAAAAATCCTGTTTTGATGCTGCCGACGAGGAACAATTTGCTCGACGTGAAAGTTGATGGTGTGCGTGTTCGGGCATTGACTGATACAGGGGCGCATATTTCCCTTATGAGTGCTAATCTACGGACCCGCTTGTGAAAAGTCCTCACACCTGCCCTTTCGCATGTTCAAGTTGCCGACGGCGGTACACCGGTGATCGCTGGTATGTGCACTTGACGCGTCACCATCGCCGGCCACGGCGCCACTGTTCTTTTCTCTGTTTTGGACAAATGTCCTCACGACGTGATCCTTGGCCACGATTTCTTGACGAAGCATGCAGCACTCATCGATTGCTCTACGGGCCTTCTTCGTCTTCAGTTACCGCCTACTGCCGATTTCTCCCCGCCGCGCCTGTGCTCGTTCAAACACATTCGCTTAGCAAGTCAATCCGCCACTTTGTCCCCCTTACTTCGTCTACCGCCATTCCTGACGGCGACTACCTTGCTACTCTCCTAATGGACGTTTTATTGACGCGAAATGTTGCACTGCCCCACACGGTGGTCACCATCAAACAGAACCGTGTTTGCTTGCCTATCCTCAACTTTTCGCTCCTTACTCAAGTACTTCCAGAAGGTATATCCGTCGCCGCTCTCACCCATCTAGCGGTAGCTTAAATTTCGGCATATGCTTTAAACCGTGACTCAATGCAACAACATCGATCCAACCATCGACCTACCTCGCCAGATAAATTTTCACCCCTGATCAGTCCGGGCCTATCTCAAGCTCAATCAAGCAAACTGCGCAGCCTTGTATCATTATTTGAAGACGTTTTCGACTTGGGTGACAGACCTTTCGGGCAAAGCACAACTGTGATGGCATCGATACAGGTGATGCCTGGCCTATCCATCGCCGGCCATACCGTGTTTCTCTTACCGAACGAGGAGTCATCCAGCAGGAGGTTGAAAAAATGCTCGCAAAGGACATAATCGAACCATCCTGTAGTCCATGGGCTTCAACCGTCGTGTTGGTAAAAAAGAAAGACGGTACCTAGCTCTTCTATGTGGACTACCGCCACTTGAACCGGGTTACCAAGACATATGTCTACCCTTTACACAGAATCGACGATGCCCTAGATTGCCCTCATGGGGCGAAATACTTCTCCAATATAGACCTTCACTCTGGTTATTGGCAGATTGCAATTGATGAGATGAACCAAGAAAAGACCGCTTTCGTCAAACCCGACGGCCTATACCAGTTCAAGGTTATGCCGTTCGGTTTGTGCAACACGCCAGCCTCTTTTGAGCGCACGATGGACTCTCTTCTGCGCGGATTTAAATGGTCCACTTGCCTCTGCTGTCTAGATGACGTCATCGTGTTTTCTCCCTCCTTCGAGACTCATCTCCAGCACCTGCGTGAAATCCTTACTCTTTTCCGTCAGGCCAACCTGCAGCTCAATTCAGCGAAGTGCTGCTTCGTGAGGCGTGAACTAACCATTTTGGGCCACCTCGTGGATGCTCAAGGTGTACAGCCCGATACCGATAAGATGAAGCAGTTAAGGACTTCCCTCTACCCCGCTCATCGAAAGAGGGCCGCAGTTTTGTGGGCCTCTGCTCATATTTCCGCCGTTTTATAAGAGGCGTTGCTGATATCGCCCGTACTCTAACCGATTTTTTGAAAAAGGACACCTTCTTCGCGTGGGGCCTTCAACAGGCCAAAGCCTGTTGAGGGCCCCACATTGGTGCATCTCCTTACCACATCGCCCATTTTAGCCCGCTTCGATGTGTCTGCACCCACAGAAATCCGGACTGACACTAGCGGCCATGGCATTGGAGCCGTCCTCGCTCAGCGCCAATCCGGCAAGGATTGCGTGATCGCCTACGCCAGCCGCCTCCTATCTCCAGCAAAAAGAAATTATTCCATCAAAAAACGGGAGTGTCTCACTCTTGTGTGGGCTGTGGGCAAATTTCGTCCGTACCTCTACGGCCGACCGTTTTTCGTTGTGACGGATCACCACGCGCTCTGTTGATTAGCATCACTGAAAGATCCAACCGGCAGCCTCGGGTGATAAACTCTCCGCCTCCAGGAGTATTCTTATTCAGTCGTCAACAGATCGGGCCAGCTGCACCAGGACGCCGACTGTCTGTCAAGCTACCCTGTCGAACCTCCAGAGCCTACGTGTTTCGACGCATTTCCATCCCTTCAGGCGATTTCCTCTTTCTTCCACCTTGGTAAAAAGCAGCGCCAGCATGAATTGTTGAGCCAGATCATTAAATGCCTGAGTAACGCCCCTACGGATCCATCAGTACGATTTTTCAAATCAAGGACGGTGTGCGCTATCGTAAGAATGCACGCCTGGAAGGTCCTGAGCTGCTCCCTGTTGTGCCTGACCACCTTCGTTTGGACGTCCTGGAGCAACTGCACGACCATCCAACAGTTGGTCATTTAGGAGTTTCAAGAGCGTACGACCGTGTCCGACGGCGTTTCTTCTGGTTAGGGCTTTACCGCTCTATTCGCCGTTACGTCAGTGCATGCGAAATGCACGCGGCCCGCCGAACCCTCTTCAGCCACTGGACACACCGGTGGAACCATTTTTCCGCGTTGGTTTAGACCTGCTTCGTTCCTTTCCACAGTCTGCGGCCGGAAATCGGTGGATTGCAGTGGTCACTGATTACGCGACCCGTTACGCAATAAAACGGGTCCTTCCAACCAGCTGCGCTACTGATGTCGCAGATTTCCTCCTTTACGAGGTGATCCTCCATCATGGTGCTCCTCGTCAGCTATTGACGGACCGCGGACGAAACTTCCTGTCGCGAGTAGTCAATGGCATCCTTCGCTCCTGCGCAACCACGCACAAATTTACTACTTTCTACCATCTGCAGACCAACGGTCTTACGGAGCAACCTAACAGAACCCTAATGGATATGCTTTCCATGTATATTTCGGATGACCATCGCGACTGGGACATTGCTTTACCTTTTATTACATTCGCATACAACTCGTCCCGTCATGATACCGCCAGATGTTCGCCTTTTTACCTCCGGTCTTGCCCCTGGACACCTTGCCCCTGGACTTGCCCCTGGACACCCTTATAGAAGACAACACGCCGCCTTCTGGCTTTGCCCAAGATGCCATTGTCCTGTCTGACTTTGCCGGCCGCATAGGGCGCACCAGGCTTACGTCATCCCAGGATTAGCAAAAGTCTCGTTACGATCGACGCCACAGCACCCGCCACTTTGAGCCAGGTTTCCTCGTGCTGCTCTGGTGTCCTGCGTGCCAAGTAGGGCGTTCTGAGAAACTGATCGCCCGCTACCACGCACCCTACCGTGTCCTGCGCCAAGTGACTGCTGTAAAATATGAAATCACCCCTGTCGTTCCGGCTGACTCATCACGCCCTCCGAAGACTGACATCGTCCATGTCGTCCGTTTAAATCCCTACCTTTCGCAGCCTAGAGTTATGCCCTGAGCAGCACCGAGACGGTCGTCTTACTGAAGGGGGGTTCTGTTACGAGACATCACCATGAAGTCGGAATCATCATCAAGGAGGGAAGAGAAAGAAGACCTGAGAGGGACGCGCGTGAAGTTCGGCCCCTTGCTTGGACGGCGCTTAGTCGGTCTTACTGTGCCTTCTGTAGATACCGGACTACCGCGTATCAATATTTAGCAAAATGAACCCTGTCAAGGCGAATTTCCTAGTTCTGGTAAAAAATACCGATATCCCTACGACAGCCATTAATACACTGCCTGTGTTAGCACGCGCGCAAACCGTTTGTCCTACGCAAAGCAGATAAACCATTTCAAACGCTTGTTGAAGAAGTAACATGCAGAATTCCGGTTGTGTTTGCCTTTGTTGACGAGATCCCCGTACAGCCTTCCAAATGTTTAATAATATAGCCGCAGCGACGAATGACCGGCATCTCAGTGCTTTATCACGGTGCTCAGCAGCGCAATAGGCGAGACTACGCGCACGCGCATAGGGCTATCTGCTGCATGAGTATCGTCTGCTACGCTGTTTCCTTGAGAGTGGTACACCCCCTGTCACTGCATCTGAATGGCTTCACGACTCACGCTGCTTAGCTACCTGTGGCGGTAGCGAAACGGCTTTGCAAGATAAGAAAAATAGGGGGTGTGTGGCCCTGAGAACAGCGGAGCATACGACGCTCCCACAACAGATAGTTCATGCGCGTGCGCGTACCCTCGCCTATTTTGCCGGTGAACACCGTGATAAGGCCTCACATGCTGATCGGTCATCGCTCTCGATATATTATCAAACATTTGGGAGGCTCCACAAGTTAATCGGTGTGAACATCAAGGATTTAGACTTTCTTCAAGGGTTTCGCCTAGTCGTTCAGAACACACCAAGGTGTGTCTACAGAGGCGCCACCCTCTTATCACATCCGCTTTGACATCATTTGTCCTGTGGGTTCAGTGGATCCTCTTTATTCCCTCCGCCCTTTTTCTCCCCCCTTTGTGACCACGCCCAAGAGTAAAGACCAATCTCTCTTGTTAAGCTATCGGAATGAGCCTGTTTTGCTATTCGCCGAGTGGCTTCATCAGTAATTAGCACGCTGAAATTGCTTCTTTAGTGAACTGAACAAGTGAACTGATCCTGGTTAGTTGGGGGAGGTTTCTACAAGAAAAACACAGCGCATCAAACCGGCCTATTAAAAGAACGGCCCAGGGCACTTCAGGTATCTTCTTTCGTTTGTCTTGTTTTGTGGCACTGCTTTAAAGCAAAGCCGTATTGGTTGACTTGTACCATCGGTGGCGAAATGCGAAAAGCCGTGCGCCAAGAGCTGCGTTGCAATTTGCGGACGGCTTGGTAGACAGCTTACGAAGCAGCCCAGTTAAATGTTTAAAGAAATGAGAATTGGAACGGTGCAGCGGTCACGAACGCAACACGAACGCAGACGACAACCTCGTAGCAGACATGTTGAGCAACGCAAGCCGCAGGTTTCGTAAATATTATTACTGTTAGTATTTGAAACTTTACGTAGTTTATAAATTAAAAGAAATCATCTCTACCACGGGAAAATATACTAAATATTTCAATAAAAGAACAACTTATTTTGCAGCAACCTTATACAGAAAAAGGTGGCGCATGCGTCACTTGATAGTTTGGACGGAAAGGTAGCTTGCATCGTTGCCGTCTTCGATGCTGTCTCCGCAAAGCAGTCTTAATTGACTGCATCGTTCGAATTTGAGCGGAGCTTAACATGACGGACTGTCCGCGAAAACAGCAACGAAGCCGTCTTACGGAGAAATTGGAAGGCACCAAAAGCCGAATTTATCCACCTGCTGTAATGACGGTGATGGTGATGACGACGATGCCCTTGACGTTTTTGGCACGCACGCACCCACTCGAGGAGTTGTCTAGAAATGAAGTGCTCAGTAATCCTCGTTGGAGTTTACAGGTATAGAGTTTCTTAGTAAGTATACTAGAGCGGAAACTGCACCTTGGAATCCATGTCATCGTGGGGGTTATGGGAACACACCCTTCTCGCTTGGGCTTGGCATTACAAATGGATGCTTAGGCGGTTTTCGAGACTTGCTTTCTTTATTATGCGTTACCACGTCTGCCAGCTGCTTGGTGAAAAAGCAGGCCGCCCGTGACCATACCTAACATTAGTCATGCCGGAGTCGAAGGAACGTATAACTGAGCGGGTAATATGCTGCCGCGAAAGTTGTACCTGACGGAAAAAAAAGAAACCAAATGTACTTCGACGAACACCAGATACGACAGATACGGCCGCCTGCGCCCGTCTATATCTTGTTTTCGCTTACTACGGTGTAACGCCATCTTTTCCCTTTTCTTCACGCATGAACCAATTCGCTTAGTACTAAGATTTGTTAAACTGTAGTTGACGGTCGGTGCACCGGTTCACCACGAAGGCGGCGTTTTTTATAGGCACGCCCACAAAGATATACATGCTTGTAAAACACCTGATTGATTGAACTAATCGTAAAACAAATAAAATGATAGTCTCCAACGATTGATTGATTGATTGTAGGGTTTAACGCGCCGACGCAACGCAGGCGATGAGGCGCGCCGTAGTGGAGGGCTCCGGATTATATTTGACCACCTGGGGATCTTTATCGTGCGCCGAAATCTCGTACACACGGGCGTTTTTGCTTTTCGCCTTCATAAGAAAAGCAGCCGCCACGGCCGGGAATAGAACCCACGACCCATAGTCTCCAACGAGGTTCTCCCAAAATATTAACATTATTGTTAACAACGTTATATATAGCCTACTTTGTTAACTACCAGCCTTGACCTGCAGAACAGTGGGCACAACCGTTATGGCAAAAATACGTCTACTTCCTTTTGCAGCGTGAGCTACACTGGCCGAGGTTGAGCAGTTTCGCGTGGCTCGTGGAGAGTCTTGCTGCGCAAGCGCGGCACGTGGCGGCCCGGTCCCCTTGATAATCACGCGAGGAGTGGCCGGTTGGGGAACCGATGTCTCGTGCGTAGCAGCAACACCAGCGTGCGCCTTCGGAAGCACACCCCACGCGTCCAGCGTCTTCGCCGACAAATGTTCCGCACGTGTCGGCCCGGTCCACTTGGCGATCGTATGACGGGTGGCCGGGTGTGAAACCGATGGCTCTTGTGTCGCAGCAACATCGGCGTGCGCCTGCGGAAGCACACCCCACGCGTCCAGCGTCTTCGTCGACCTATGTTCCGCACGTGGCGGCCCGGTCCACTTGGTGATCAGGAGACGGGTGGCCGGGTGTGAAACCGATGGCTCTTGTGTCGCAGCAACACCGGCGTGCGCCTGCGGAAGCACACCCCACGCGTCCAGCGTCTTCGTCGACCTATGTTCCGCACGTGGCGGCCCGGTCCACTTGGTGATCAGGAGACGGGTGGCCGGGTGTGAAACCGATGGCTCTTGTGTCGCAGCAACACCGGCGTGCGCCTGCGGAAGCACACCCCACGCGTCCAGCGTCTTCGTCGACCTATGTTCCGCACGTGGCGGCCCGGTCCACTTGGTGATCAGGAGACGGGTGGCCGGGTGTGAAACCGATGGCTCTTGTGTCGCAGCAACACCGGCGTGCGCCTGCGGAAGCACACCCCATGCGTCCAGCGTCTTCGCCGACCTATGTTCCGCACGTGGCGGCCCGGTTCACTTGGTGATCATGCGAGGGGTGGCCGGGTGTGAAACCGATGGCTCGTGCGTCGCAGCAACACCGGCGTGCGCCTGTGGAACCAGCTTAGCTCTGGGGCGATTGGTGACGCTGCGCCGCAGCCGTTTGATAAATATGCATGTGTCACATAATGCGTATACCGTGTGTGTGTCATTGAAGGAGCAGTAAGCATGATAATCAGGCTAATCCTAGACAAGCAGGAAAGCTAACAATAACCAGCTGAAGCTTAAGTCACGCGACGTATACTCTGGCATAGCCAAGCTAAGGCACTGCTAATTTTTTTCGCACGCTTTTAGAACTGTGGTATGCAGGTTTTAATCTGATCTTGAGTGGTGTGGTTCTTTATATCAAGAATAAAAGAGAGGTGACGTCGGTGTGAAGCTGGCGAAAATTATCTGAATCATTTTCGGAAGGTCTGCGGAGAGAATGTATTACCGCTGGTGCGATTGGGGGTGGGGCAATCGTAAACCCGGCTTTTTTTACCACTCTGCCCGGTGCTGTTTGAGGCGCTCATGTCTCTGAGGCGTTTTAATGGACACTAGCCGCTTTCAGGTAGACATTATGGCTTTCTATTTACCAGAACGAAAATATTTGGGCGGCTGCGGAGTTTGTTATGTCAACTTTCCCCCAAAACATGTTGACACTAAGGCAAACATCCTTATACATACCCAGTGTAGGTTGGAAGGGCAACGCTGTAGTCAGGAGCAAAATCGCAAAAATGCAGTGATCATTCATGTCACGTCTGGAGGAAAGCTGGGTTGACTCAGCAACCCCAACCGGCTTCCTGAGCGTACAATCGTTTTAGCAGTGGCTTCAGACCCCTTCAGGGGTCTTTTTTCCACCCCGCTTCAAGATGGCTTCCAAAATGCGGAGCGCGCGTTTTCATGAATAGTACTGAAGTCCCATTGTTTCAATATGCGCGAAGAAAAAAAATAGGGTGACGATTCACAATCACAATCACCCTTCGTGACGGCTACGCTTAAGCAGATCTTTAGCAATAATTTCTTTTAAGAGTGCCCGGCACGAATAATATTTTACTCTCTTCAAGCGTTTTATGGCGGTTTCAAAGACTGTTATAGAACTCTAGCTTTCTTTGTTATGAGGGCCATATTACGAGTAAACAAGTTCTGTGCATATAATTGCCGATTCTGGGTACACGTAACAATACTGACACCTAGCAAACAGTGGCGTAAGGATCATTTTTAAATAAAACTGATGAAATAGTTCTATTTTTCGAAGGCCCCTGATAGGTATTTAAAGATTATTTTGCGATGATAATGATGGCGATAATGAAATTGTATCAATGGTATTTATGCTCCGCAGCACACATGAAAAAGAATACCACAATCCCGCGGGAAGCAGTCAACCGACCGACGTGGCCAGTCGTGCGGATACGATGGAATGCCGCGAAGTTTGCTCTGCATGCATTTCTCTGATAACGTTCTGCTTTCTGGACCCGTTTGAATACACCGAGAACACCGACCTTCAATCAAGAACAGTCAAGTTAGTGACTACCAGATGGCATCCGTTCCCTATACGTCAAACGACCGAAAGAGCAAACAGGCAGGAAAACGTGAACAGGAAAATATAAAAATGCAGTGTCTATGAATATAGCATGGGAATACCTCCTCCCGTCTAATGGAACTATGGCCCGATGCTAAACCAAACAGTTTGCACAACAGTAGTGTAGTGACCAAGCAGAGGCAGCTGCTACTCCAACGACAAGAACGTTTATTGAAAGGACAGTGTGGCTTAAATAGTTCAGCGTATCGGCGCTCAAAAAAAGGGAAGTAAACAAGAAAAGGCACATGCTCGCCTGCCCGTCCTGCACGTAACCGCACGACGTCACTTGGCACGTTATCACAAAGAGAGTCTCTTGTGTAACGTGGTATGTCTGGAGCAGAACCATACCAGTCAGGCGTTCCGGGCGTTAGCGTATTGCTGGGCGTAAAGCGGAGCGTACGCTCGCCGCGACGCGCCCATGGATGGTGTTAGTACAGCGTTTTTTGTAGCGTGCGCTAACGCTTGCGGCGCCACCCACTGAACCCAACGCGAAGTACCAAAATTTGATCTTTTTATGTGGCTAACCACGCAAGCTGTAGGTGTGCGGCGTTTTTTTAATGCGTTAACGCTGGTTTCAATTGCAAAAACCTTGCAAGTATGATAAAATAGTCCCTTTTACCTTTATTCAGTATTAGGGAAAAATATGATACACCCGTCGCTATTGTTTTGTTCATCCTCGCAACACCAAAGTTTTGAAGCAACACGCAGTGCTCGGGATACTCACTTTATTCAGCTCTGAAATATGGCAGGACCATGTGACAACTACAACTGAGCATGGCATGCGGCGCTAATGCGACGGGCAAGATGAACCAGCGGGTTGGCTGGCAGGGGTTTAGTTAAGGTAGTTCAGTGATACACTTCACCCGGGTGTAGCAAATATACGATGCGTTCCTATTATTCACTTCCTCTTATTTGTCGAGTCCAACTACAACCCCTTCACATTTCACACGCGTAGCGCAACGTTCTCTGCTCGTACCCGAGGGTGCGACGACGACGCAGGCGAAAATGTTTGAATGTCCTAAATGGAGGCCGCCGATCTGAACCAACTGCATTCAACCACAGTGACATGCACACAAACATCGCCACCCGCTTCGGGAGCAATCCGGGTAGTCCTTGGTCGTTCATTTCTATCCTGTATGCCTGTTGGAACTGAAACATTGTCGTGTAATGAGAAACACACGCGACGGTCCGCGTTTTCAGTCGGGGAACCTCCTGCCGCCGACATCGCCGAGGCAGCAGCCATTTTGGAAGCAAGGTGCCTTCCAGCTGCTTCCCAGCGCCCCACAAGCGCCCCGCAGAATACGCTCCCAGCTGGTGCGTGCGTAACACCGCATCGTCGGGGCGTTTACGTAACGTACTGCGCAAGCGCAGTCGCGATCCGCCCCGCCGTGGCGTATTCTCGTCCGGAGCGCGCGCAACTAAATCTGTCTACTGACGGGCTTGGGCAGCGCATGTCGTTGTACTATTCCGTAGTCACCGTCGGTGACGCCCTCGTGGATAGTTTGGCCTACACATCGTTTGATTCTTGCAGGCCCGCAGAGCATCGCCGACATTTTCCGCTAGCCCCACGTCGCCAAGTTAGGGTCCGAACCCACACCCGATTACCAGGCGATGCTACTGGTCCTGGCGTCGGATGTTGTAGAGCAAAACGTCCACCAGCTGCTGCTCCATAAGAAGTGATTAGAATGCCCTTTTCGGCAAGCTGGTTCTTCATTGTAGACGGCTAAAGAGGAAAATGTAGACAAATCTTGAATGAAGATGACAGGGACAATGCTTGTACGTATGCGAGCAAGTTAAGGGACTTTTACTGCACGAGCTAGGCATCACTGGACATCGTTGTTGAGGTCGTCTTAGAAGACGTGCGGAAGAATGGTGTCGAGTGTCCACTCTCTTCCGTAGGCGATCTTCTACGGAGCCATCCGTGTAGTAATAGTGTAGCTGTAGTTGTAATATAGCTGTACCGTACACGCACGGCACATTATAGAAGTGTTTTGTTCCCAGCCTTCTAGATGTTCATTATCGGGGTAAATAGTATACCCGCGATCCTTTTGTTGGGATGTGTGGTGGATCATTTTGTGTGGGAGGTAAACCACATGCTTCCGTGATCTCTGTTACACCAGCGTACAACTCCCCCGATAAGTTGTTTAACTAAATGCCAAGCACTTACACTACCACACAATAAAGAAGAAACTTCTTTCTGCCCACTACGTACTCATTTACTCTTTCCCGCACAGTATTCAGCTAAGTCTATATTCTGCCGAGAACACAAAACCCTTAGTCACGTATTATTAAGCCGGGACAAAAACCGTGACCTTCAGAACCCCTTTCTCTCAAGAGCAGTGGGACATACTGCTGTGGAGATGTCAAACTGGGAACCAACTTCGGCTTACGGCCAGGGATACGGCTTCCCGGAGAGCCCACGAGCTCGTGGACTTAGAAACCACCCTTAAAATACCGCGTAATACATTTATACAACTGCTAGTGGGAAATATAAATGTTTACCAATTACGTTTATTTTTTAACCACCATAACTGCAATGAAGAACTTAACCTAAGATCTGATCACGGAACCGTACGAGATAGTGCAATTTATGTAATAAAAATAGAATGGAATTGGGGTCCACACTTAAGCGATAGCTTAGTCACCGCCGTGGTACTACACACTTTGGTCATGATTCTGGTTTGCGCGTTCCAAGTTTTAAACGTAGGAATATTTGCAAACAAAATACGCGAAAGGTCTTGAAGGGTCTTCACTCGTACTCCAGGCAGCGACCAAACAACTTGAGATGAGAACGGGGCAAACATGTGGACTAACAACTGATAAATAACTTGTGCACTCTGCGGAAAGAACTCGGACAACCAATGTCTTAATTCCGCAATGAGTGGGCCCAGGATTGGCGTGAATGTCCCGACTCAATGGCCAGTGCATGCGCGGGTAAACGTTGATTTATACATGATCGGCAAGCAGAAGCAGAAGAAAGCGGAAGTAAGCTAGACACAAAACTATAGCCTTAAGCGAGGTAACAGGCTAACATAAAAATGTTCGCGATAAAGAAAAGGAAATGTCCTACAGAGGTTTGTCCGAAGCCTCTCGGGGTGCCAAAGTCACGACGCAGCTGGCTCGATGACTGGTTCTACGCCACGTCGCATCCAGGCACGGGACATCGGGCAGGCTTCGTCGAAGCAACGGCAGCGTAGCAGCGGGTGCGCACCGATGGTTCCACCTCCGGGTGCACACGGACCCGCGCTCTCTCGCCTAGCACGTCACCAACACCAAGCACAGGATCAGCGGCGGACGGCTCTCGGGACAGCAGCGGTTGCGCTCCGGGTTTTTCCCCGAACTCGATCACAGGGCCGCGCTCGATCACTCACAGGGGCACATTTAAACGCAAAGAACACGCACGAAGTTACACAGGGGAAATAATACAAAATACGTGAAGAACCAAACTGATGTCAAAAAACAAGCGAAGAACACACTATATGCAAAAGACGGAGTGAGAGGCGAGGATTAACTCTACCCATGTTTCTAGCCACTCCATTGTCAGTCTGGTCGTGACCGGCTTCAAGACGACCAGAGAGCCAGTGGCTTCACTCTTAGACCCTAAGATTCTGGAGTAGGTGCAGGCGCCCGTGTACCGAGTTCGCAAAATGGTCTTTGCGGCCTCCTAGTCGTTTCATTGTCGTATCGGACGGATCCTTTTGCGGCCCGACCTTGGCGGTTTTGTAATGACTAGACCTTTTCTATGGGCGACCCTCTGAATTGCTAACGATGATTCTGGCGTGGCCGACCGTTTCATCGCTGCGCAGACGGTGTCTATTGCCGTCGGGTCACTGCCCCTACGGCGATAATGTATTGGGTTCTGCTGATACGGTCTTGCCTTCTCCTTTGACTTATCCGCGGAAATTCGGGTTTCAGGCCGCATTTAAGAACCCGCAGGCTCGTAAAGCTGAAGACAGGCATGATGTTTCGAAACTGCGACTGAGTGACTTCTATTTTTTGTGCGGATTCACATTAAGGTCTTTGGACCGTCGATTGGCTACGTGCCCCGTTGCACATGCGCGATAGTTTTTTGGTGTTATTCTCGAACGCTTCTGAGTTGCGAACGTGCTTTTCTTGGGTACGGCATGTTGGCATCACTCCTGCGGGTGCCCAAAATTTCGACTTTCTTTTTAGTGAATTATGATGACAAGTGTCGCACATCCGGACAAATTGTCGTACGTCTCGATGCAGGTGTGGCCAGAAATACTCATGCAAAACGCGGTCCGTCTTCCTTCGGATATCTTGGTGCCCAGCCATGATGCTCTCATGGGCTACTCGAAGGATCGGGCCGCGCAGTCTCTTTGGAAAAACGAATTGTTTGAAATCTCTGCCGGTGGCAAGCTGGTATTGGTGGCATAACACGTTGTTGGATTCAAGGAACGAGTACCTGTCCTTTTGCCGATGAAAACGTCTTCCCTAACTTCCGGAAGCAACATCGGAGGGTCGGGTCTCGTTGTTGTTCTTCAGCCAACTGTTCTCTTGGGATGTAGGCGCATCTCATTAGAGGTAGAGTTACGAGCACAAGCTCTCCTTTCTCTTTCTTGGCGACAGCCGAAACCGGAAAATCAGCGGGCAGCTGGGTGACTGTTGCAGCCAGTGCTACATTTGGGCCATATTTGTTTTTGAGTTGCCAGTCGGGTTCTGGCGTGTGAGGTTTCTTCTCAGCTGGAATGTCGCCGAGCACGATATCAGTTGATCCACGCAACCGGCGATAACCTCGCCCACAAGGTACGGGGTTTGGGCGTAGGCTTTGGCTTCCGGAATATTTACTTGACTGTTCCGTCGAAGAGCAGTGCTTAGGTAGTTCTTCCCGTTAACTGGTTTTCTGGGACCAAGTCACGTCTGACAAGAACGGTATTGCTACCAGTGTCCCGCAAAACGGTGACGGGCTTTCCGAATAGTCTTCCTTCGACTAGTGGCAGTCCTTTGTCTACGCAACCATGTTTCTTCACGATGCCGTAACAATACTTCACACCAGAATTAACATCACAGTTGTTGTCCTCGAGCTGCATGTACTGCTGCGGAGTTTCCCGAGGTTCAGCGACAGCACAAGCAGCAACCTGCTCTTTTAAATGCAGATCATTTCAGTAACTCACGATGTCACCCGCATTGACGTCCGCAGTCGTAGTCCGCACCGTCGTTATCCCCACCCTTCCCCCTACACTATATAAAAAAAATACTATCCGGCGCCTGGTTTCCATCCCTCGACCCTGCGGGCGGAACGCAATGTACATGGTGCTCTACCCACTGCGCCACAAAGCCGACACGGAATGGGAGGCTACGAACACGCCTTATATCCTTGACTCATTCACACTATATAAAAAAAAATACCATCCGGCGCCTGGTTTCGATCCCTCGACCCTGCGGGCGGAACGCAATGTACATGGTGCTCTACCCACTGCACCACAAAGCCAACATAGAATGGGAGGCTACGAACGCGCCTTATATCCTTCACTCATTCAAACTATGTCAAGAAGCTGCTGATAGAACGCATTCACTACCACCAACTCCCCAAACACTAAACGTTAACGCAATACACCCACCCCCTATGCGACACATTTGCTCGAGTCCCCCTCACGGGGAGATGGGCCCAATTTTTTTCATGGGGCGGGTCTTGCAGTGTTCGGTTTTGTGACCAAAGCGACCACAAGTAACGCATTTTGCTGGATCCTTTGGGGTGTTACGACAATCTTGAACTCAGTGTGCTGGGCGATTCCACAAAAAGCATTTGTGGGCGCTTTCTTATGCGAGTCGGACGCCGTTTTTGTTGTATCGGAGACGTCTTCGGAAATCTTGCCAAGGTTCGAGAGGTTTTGTTCCTCTAGAAAACGATCTGTAGCCTCAGCCAGGTCGTTCAGCATTTTGCACTCTCGCTCTTTCAGGAAGATGACGAGCTTAGGATGGCAGCAGCGCATGAATCGTTCTGTGATCATTTGATAAGAGAACAAGAGAACAGAGATCAGATGTTTTTGTTTTTGCACATTCGCCATCTCGATTCAATGATCAAAAGAACCAGTAAGCCTTGCTGCTAGTTGTTTCCCGGTTTCGCCATCCTCATCCTTCGCCATTCTGAACTTTTCTTGGTACCCCTGGGCTGTGACCCGAAAACGCTGAAGCAACGCCTGCCTGATGTAGCGTAATCTAGGTACTCTTCGGCGGTCATACGGCACGGCCTACGAATGTAAGCGCGTCCCCGCTCGAGCGCAAGCTTACAGCTAGGGCCCATTTGTCTGGAGGCCCTGCTGTACGGTTGCAACGCGCTCAAACCTTTGCAGGTACGCGTGCAAGACATCGCGCTTCTCATCAAAAAGAGGAAGCAATTTAGGTGGGTTGATCAAAGATGGAGTTGCAACAACTTCAACTCCCGCGGCGACATTTGGTTGGCTAGTACCACCTTCTTGGAGTCGGATCTTTAGCCGTAGCAGCTCCTTCCCCCTTTCTGCAGCATCTCTTAAATAAAGAGAACGAAGTGCGCCACGAGCGCAGCCAGCGGGATCTGGCTCCACGAGCGCGGCTCTCGCGGCAGTCGGTCGTAGCCATCTTGTATAGCCGGACGTCTGGTCTCCTCGTTCCCTTTCGCTACACAATTCTCTGGTGCCGAAAACCCCCAGCCATCCGGTCCCGCTGACTCGCGCCATGGAATCGCTTCGTCGCCGCCGGGGAGTTCTTCGCGCCACAGTCACGAAGAAGATGACGACACTCGACGCGCTCCTGCAGGACCCGGCGGCACCGACTCTCGAATTTCAGACGCTTCTGGACATAATTCGCGACAAGCAGCGAGCATTGCACGAACTGGACAGCCAGATTCAGGCGACTCTCATAGGAGGAGGAGGAGGAGAAAACTTTATTGGACAGATCCATCGAGCTTGTAAGTGGGCGGGGTCCTCAGTCCAGGACTCCGTTGGTGTGGCCTGCCGTCTTCGCCCTTTCAGCAAGCCAGAGCTGCTTACTTGGGTCCGAGCTGGCAAGTTCACTCTCCCACTGCTCGTATGTAGGACTGGGAATTGGTGCAAGGTCTGGGTTTGAAGGGCATGCCCAAACCATATGAAAGAGCGTTGCTGGGTTGCCGCAGTGCCGGCACAGGGGGTAGTATATTGTGGGGTGAATGGCGTGTAGCCGTGTGGGATGTGGAAATGTATTTGTTTGAAGTTGTCGGAGGGTGACTTGTTGTTCTTTTGTTAATTTTTCTGCCGGTGGCGGGAAGGTGCGTCGTGTGAGCATGTAGTGTTGGGTGATGTCGTTGTATGTACTAAGTGGGTGTCTGGTCCTCTCATCGTCCTCTTGCGGTGCCCGGCGAGCAAGATCTCGGGCGTGAGCGTGAGCCGCTGCATTGCCGCGAAGGGATGAGTGGGCAGGCGTCCAAATGATTTTGACTGATCTTTCAGGGGGGTTTTGGACTAGGATCCGTAGGGCTTTTGTGGAAATCCTTCCGGCTATGTACTTACGACACGCTGCTTGCGAGTCTGTAATAATAATCTTGGCTTTGGTCTGGGTTATTGCTAATGCGAGCGCCGCTTCTTCCGCTTCGAGGATGGTAGCCTGGCGAAGGGTGACACTAGTAATAAGATCAGTGGGGGTGGCAACAACCGCTGTTTTAGTATTTGCACGTGCGTAGTCCGCTGCGTCTGTGAATACTGTTGTTTTTGAGTGACAGTACAGCCGTTCAAGGGTTTGTGCCCTGGCGGTTCTTCTACCTTCATGGTGCTGAGGGGTCATATTTCTTGGCAGGGGAGCAATTTTTAGCTTCGACCTAATTTCCGGTGGAATGTCTTCGGCATTGTCCATTTCCATTAAAGGGGAGTATCCCAGAAGAGGAATTTGACGCCGACGTTTTGGATGCTATTGATTACGACGAGCGCATCTGCGCCCTTCGCACGCGCGTGCGCTCCGTCACGAGCCCGGCCCCTTCAGCCAGCGCAGCTACAGCCGAGTCTGGTGAGCCTTGCGGGAGCGCACTTTTCAGCCTCGACCGGGCACTCCTCAGACAACGCAGGGGACCCGCTTCGCCGCACTCCCGAAGCTCCAGATACCGAACTTCTCGGGCGACCGACGCGACTGGCAAGGGTTCTGGGACCAGTTCGAGTCAAGCATCCATTCGAACGCGACTTTGCCACGCATCGAGAAGTTTAAGTACCTTGTCTCGTACTTGACCGGTCCCGCCAAGGACGCGATCGAGGGCATCAGGCTTGCCGACGACAATTACGACTTCGCCGTCAAAATCATTACCAACAGATTTGGGCGGAAAGACCTACTAGTGGACGACCACCTGGACAAATTGCTCGCCTTGGAGCCGGTGCAGAATTCGGCCGACACCGACAAATTGCGGGTCCTCTACGACACGGTCACGTTTCGCATAAACGCGTTGGAGGGCCTGGGCGTTTCCCCGGACCAGTACTCCGTCGTGCTCCACCGCGTACTGCTGTGGACCTTGCCGCACGACCTGGGCCTCCTGTACCGGCAAAGGCTGAAGGAGGCGCAGCAAGACGCATTCGAGGTGTCCGCGTCCCCTTCCGCCAGATCCAAGGAAATCAAGGTGATCCTGGACTTTCTCCGCGCCCAGGTGGAGATTCGAGAGGAGAGCGCCTCCGATTGTTCTGTGCCGTCAACGCACCGCGTCCAGGAGAGGGGTCAGTCGTCGCCACCGCGTGTCGTTCTTCCAACGGCAATGACTCTGAGCGCCCAATGTCCCTCTGCGGGGCGGTCCAGGGCCTGTTTGCCCGTACGCATAAGTTCTCGATTAAGTTCCCGCTTACGAATAAGACGCCAATAAGTTGAAGTCGGCCACGGCAAATAAGCCGGTTGCCAAAAAACCCGACGAAAACGCTACCTTAACCGAGCGTTTGTATCACTTTCGGGCAAACGACTTATTACCTAGACATCGCTAAAGTCGTAGTTGAGAACTTATTCCCGCACTTATCGCGTTCGGGCAAACGGGCCCAGGTGTCAACTTTGCAACGCTCAGGACCACGTCCTCGCCCACTGCACATCGGCAGTATCACCCGAGGAGAAGCGAAAGCGACTGCAGGCAAACAGGTGCTGTTTCAGGTGCGGAAAGCACAACCATTTCGCCAGACACTGCAGAACAGCCAACAGTCTTGTCTGCAGCCACTGTTCCCGTCGCCACCTCACGTCGCTGTGCGACATCCAGCTCCCTGCGGAAGGGTTTGGGCCCACCAGTCCAGAGTCGGAGCAAAGTCGCAGCAAAGGGGCAGCAATCAATAATGCCAGCGCGGTGACATCCGCGTCAACCAGCGGTGCAGGACCCATGTCGGTGCTTCTCCAGACAGGCCGTGCATGGCCCCTCGGCAAGAGTCACCAGCTGCTCGTTCGTTTTTTGTTGGACACCGGGACCCAGCGAACGTTCATTCGACGCGACGTGTCCCAAGCACTTTGTTGTCCGGTCAACGGTGTCGAACGTCTAACGCTTTCTACGTTCAGAGACACTCGCCCGAGAGCACCTGTTACGTGCAACAGAGTCTCTTTGACACTTAAAAGTCAGGACGATGGCCAGAACATCATAGTCGAGGCCCTGGAAGTTCCCAGCATCTGCACCTTCAGAAGCCCGCCCGTCAGCAAAGAAATCGTTCGTGCGATGGCCGATCAGGGTCAAGTTTCTGCGGATGCCCGACTTGCGCCCACATTTCGAGAGAACCAGGTCAGCGTGTTCATCGGTTCAGACGCGTATTGGAAGGTGGCAAAAGTAAACGTTTCGAGAATTTCCCCCACTCTGATGGCCGTGGAGACGGTTCTGGGCTGGACCGTTCAAGGTACTCAACTCGACAGCTCAAGCTTTTCGACCGCTCACTCGAGCGCACTCTTTCTGTCTCTTGGAGAATCGTCCACGGAAGACGCCGCAGTAGGCAATGATCGATCGTCCATGTGCCGCATGCAAGTCAGCGAAACTCGGGGCACTACGGAAAACTGCACGTTCAACGACCCCGCCGTCCAACCGTTCGAACTTCAGGATCGCAAAGAAAACCACCGGGATCAGGTGTTGCTCCGCAAGGAAGAGCCAAGAAGCGACGTCGCCAATCATCCGTCCTTTCAAAAGGTGAAACGTGATTTTAAAACGAAGAGAGGTGACCCCTGCCTGATGAAAGTGCTCGGAACGCAGTGGAAGGGCTCAGACAGCCTTGTTCTGAGGGAGGACAATATCATCACGTTTGTGTCGGAAGAGCCTGTGGCAAAGAGCGAAGCCATGCCCGCTGTTCCAAGCGCACTCCTGGCTAAGCAAAGGGAACACGTACCTCCAGCAGAAACTCTGCCTTCTAGAACTCTTGTTTACTGGCAGCGAGCTGCGCATACTGTGACAGCACCGTCAAGCCGCCAAGGGGTATCGTCTGTGGCACCGTCCGATATGGGAATACCTCCTGCTGCTTCGATTCACCCACGAGGTAACGGAACAGCCGCCAGCCAAGCTCGAAGTAGAGGACGTCGTGTTTCTAGAAGACAAGTCGATGCCTGCCGTCTAACAACTCGACCACCATCGTCACCGTTTTTCGGTCGCGACGGAGTTGTGCGACCATGCTCCTTCCGCCAGTGGATTTCCGTCCGCCTGTCATCGGGACTTAAGATAGGCGACAGGGTCCACAGATGTTATGGTGCAACAAGTCCCTGCTCAACTTGGGGGCCGCGGGAGTGTCTTAAATAAAAAGAACGAAGTGCGCCACGAGCGCAGCCAGCGGGAGCTGGCTCCACGAGCGCGGCTCTCGCGGCAGTCGGTCGTAGCCATCTTGTATAGCCGGACGTCTGGTCTCCTCGTTCCCTTTCGCTACAGCATCTTTAGCTCACTCTGCGGCTTCCTTGTCTCTTTCAGCGGCGTCTAGGCTGACTTCCCTTTCGGCGGCTCTAGCAGCCCGTTGCGATGCACGTTCGCTCTCTCTCCACGCCCTAAGCTCTTGTCCCGAGAGTCTCAGATGAGTCCCCAATGCCATTACTTTTTCGAGATCCATGCTGCTGCAGCTAACGTTACAAACGCACTCATGGTTCACTGACTCCTTTCAGCGGGTGTTAAGGATCCTGGCTGGCTCGCCACTTTTTGTAATGAATGGGTCAAGGATTGGCGTGAGAGACCCGAGTCAATGGCCAGTGCATGCACGGTTAAACGTTGCTTTTACATAATCGGCAAGCAGAAGCAGAGGATAGCGGAAGTAAGCTAGCCATGAAACTAAAGCTATAAGCGTTGAAAGGTAACAGGCTAACATAAAAATGTTCGCGATAAAGAAAAGGAAATGTCCTACAGAGGTTTGTCTGAAGCCCCTCGGGGTGCCGAAGTCACGACCAAGCTGGCTCGATAACTGGCTCTATGCCACGTCGCACCCAGGCACGGGACATCGGGCAGGCATCGTCGAAGCAGCGGCAGCGTAGCAGCGGGTGCGCACCGATGGTTGCACATCCGGGTGCACACGGACCCGATCTCTCTCGCCCAGTACGTCACCAACACCAAGCACGGGATCAGCGGCGGACGGCTCTCGGGAACAGCAGCGCTTGCGCTCCGGGTTTTCCCCCGAACTCAATCACAGGGCCGCGTTCTCCACCCCAGTGCCTGACAGGCTCCAAGCACGAGATCAGCGGCGGAGGGGTCTCGGGAAATGGAGCGGTTGCGCTCCGGGTTTTGCCGCGTTGCGCTCCAGGTTTTGCCCCGGTTTTGATCCCAGGGCCGCGCTCTCAAGCCCAGCGCGTCACAGGCGACCCCTGATCACCGGCTTGGTTTGGTTGGTTGGTTCCAAAAAAAAAAAAAAAAAGACTTGTACCCACTCAGGGGGATTGGCCAGGAAATTGGCACTAACTGAGAGAAGAGGAAAAACTGGAATTCGGATTAAAAGAAGAAAACTGAATAAATACAGGGAAAAGGTGAGTATAAACGGGAATAAAAAGATAATAAGTAAACTGCTAGAAAATGAGGTGCAGTAGCAGATAGAGCTCACCAACTACAAAATCAACACAAATGAATAAGGAAAGGATAGGCCGAAGGACAATCGTGGAAAGTACGTAAGAAAATTAAAGAAAGAAGGTTCAGCAGCGAAGTAGAGGCGGGATTTTCTGTATGCTCTGTCCTCAGCTGTGCGCTCGGCGTCCTCTTCCTCGTCGTCCAGCGGCACTTAATCAAAAAGCCTCGTTTGCGCCCGCTATTCGTAACTCCTGCAGGAGAGACCCAGCAAAACGGCATACTTCTCTTTATCTTTCCGTGCGCACCACTAAAGTGCGAGATTCTTACCAGGCAGCATTGTGCCACATATCATGCCTGTCCAGTTAAGGCCGCACGTACCGGGTTTTACGTGTGAAATAAATAGCCGCTCAAAATGACTACGGGGTAAACCGCCATCAGCTCCATCCGAACTCATTATCACACCGTCCTCAAAATCCTTTTGTTGCCCAGCCGTGTGATTTTTTTGGCTGTTGATGGCCTTTGCGGTGGCCTGTCTTCCGCGTAAGTTTATTGGCCTCATTTAGGCAGCCCAAAGTGGCGCATTAGAAGTATCACTGGAGTCGTTAAAGTTGCCCTGAACGCCTTGGCGACGCTTACCGTGGACGTGCCTTTGAAGGCTGTTGAAAAAGGTGACGCCTCGCCGCCCTTGTGCCCATCATCATGATCATGTGAGATTAAAGCACGCATCAGAATGGGTCACGGCGACTCGTCCCTTTGTCCACAAAGGCTTTGAGGCGGCTAGGCGCAGTTGCTCATGGTGTGCTTCGTGGCGCGGCCATAGCATTGTGATGAGGTGCTTTGTGCCCTCTGTACTAGATGAAGTGGCATTTTCACACCCAAGCTGCGTCACATAAATTTGGGATTAAAAGCTACGCTGCGGCGTCTGCACTGCGAAAATTTCGCTGTAGGATATAACCGCTTTGTTTTTTTTTCCTATCGGAATACATTTATGATTCTACAAAACATCACACTAATAGGCAATATTTTTTCGGTCTGTAATAAAACTTTAACCATGCAGTAGAACGCACAAAGCGCGACGTATAGAGGAAACCCAGAACGCCTTGCTCAAAGGAGCTGCCTGCTTGCTGATTCACCGAATGCGAGTCAAACAGCACGTAGTATCAGATAATGCCCCACTGAAATCTGGATATAGTAGGAAATGTCAGCGAACATTACGCTTAACAGGATGGAAGGTTGGGTGAGTTGGTGTTGATTCATCTTGAAAACAAGCGCGGAAAGACGTTGACTAAGGAAAGAAACAAACAGGATGACGACGGACACAGGACCAGCCGGTCGTCCTGTGTATATCTTTTCTTAGTCAACGTCTTTCCGGGCCTGTTTTCAAGATGAACATTACGCGTTAGTAGAATCTAGGTTGAATCTTACATTCAAGGTGATCTCTACTGGAATAAAGAGACAAATATTTCTTACTGCACACGACAAAAAATATGTCGTGGGATATTAGCGCAAATAAGCAACCGCCACGCATCGAATGAGCGAAAGATAGTGAGCTCCCGGCCAATGCCGTTCCGACACTGTCTGCATGAATTTCGGGAGGGTTCCGGCATTTTATGTGTACACTGGTTATAGCGTGGGCTACTCAAACCCAGAAATTGTGGTTTGTCTGTAGGCCGGTCTGTATGTCTGTCACTCGATTCAGCATCTCGTCCAAAGTGAAACAAGGTCCGCGCAATAGTTTCATATACTCACAGCCAAATCTAAACCTCTAAGTCCGGTTTATATGTTCATACTTGTTAACATTTTTCAAAAATAACAAGACATTAAGCAAATATAAGACAACAAATTAATACATAAGTATTATTTGCAGTGTTCTGTTATGAAAATCATACATGCTTTATTTTTGTGAAACATAATACTTCATCCACAACACAAAAAACTCACTCCGCCGTCACGTGCCGTCGCCGGCGCCACTAGAGATCCTGGCGGCATTTTAAGAAATCAAGCGGCAACAGATACAAAAGGTTCCACTAGAGTGTTTCCACCTTCTGCTTGCAATGCACGTGGACTATACTCCGTTTCATACATCAAGTGCAACGCTGTGAAGGCTACACAAGTAGTCCGCAAAGAACGGAGGTGTATCACTCCGCGCTGTTTTGTAGCCGAGTGGTCTAACGCGTCGCTCTGGAGAAAAGACGCTGAATTTTGAAGTACATGGGTTCGAAACCGCGTTCCGTCGTTTCTTTTTTTTTTATGACATCTTCTGCGAGTTCAATTGTAAATCTTATTTCGTTCCCAGTAACTTAAACACCACGCGCATGCGGAAATGAACTGCACGTATGGGTTCTGGATGCATACCGATGTTTGACCAGCAATTGCTATTTTGTCGCGATTCTATACCATTGTCAGCTACCTCATTGTGTCTAGCGAGAACTTTGTGTAAGAAAAACACGTTAATTCATTAATTATTTAGCACAGCTGCTCTAACCAGGGTGAATTACCAACAGGTGTTCACTTTCAGCTTTCGTTTTTGCCGTTGCCCTGACGATCCACTTCTTTATGGGCCTCTCTTAACACACTCAGCATGTTATTGATTATACCGTGCCGCCAGCAGAGCAGCGGGTTCAGTTTTTACCGAAACATTTGGGATCGACTTTGGCACTGCACTCTGGAGTAGCCCGAAGCTCTTGGTGCGAATAATGTATCATTTGTTATTCATGGGAAAGGACAGAAAGCAGATTTCTGTACCTTAGAATAGTGATTTCTGGCACAGAAACGCATAATATATATTTTAAATTTGTTAT
The DNA here is from genome assembly GCF_048455015.1 of Haemaphysalis longicornis. Taxonomy (NCBI): domain Eukaryota; kingdom Metazoa; phylum Arthropoda; class Arachnida; order Ixodida; family Ixodidae; genus Haemaphysalis; species Haemaphysalis longicornis. Next base: position 18,599,303 of record NW_027526225.1, on the reverse strand, counting down.
TCGCCCCTTTCCAGTCCGAATATATGCAACATTTTTGTGAATTCTTGTGCGTGATTTTGATTTATTTATTTCTTCACTGCAATATTTCACCCCGGAAGCAAGAGTTATATTTTCTTTTGTGATTGGAGAAAGAGCTCTTTAAGCTAGGCACTTATTCGCAAGACAATCATGGATAGGTGAATTGTTTTTACATACGGAACCCTGATATAGCCCGTTTTTCTGTGTCAAGGAAATGTCTATGGTATAGGTTAATGCTGTGACAAATAACAGTACTAGCTCATGAGTTGGAGATTTGTGGCCATACATAAATGCATACAGGGGCAATACGGATTGTGTGTCACACACAAATATTCCAAGAAGAGGCTGACTTTCGTGGTTTAATAAACAAACTTTATTTACAGAAGAGCACCTCTGGTCGATTTCCTGGTGGGTTCCGACTTCTTACTTTCCTTCCTTTCTCCCACCCAGTTTTTGCAGAGGTTATATGACTGCTCCAGCTGTATACACTTCACGACCGAACAGGACAGCACTACAATGTAGTGTCTTTCATAGCACGGGTCACTTGGTGACGTTAAACTCCACAAACAAAACCACACGACGAGGAAACACAGTTTGCTTTGTCGCGGTAACAAAGCCTTTTCGGGGAATCGGCGCAGCATGAAGAAGCGCGAACAGGCTGGATAGGAAGGTGTCCACGCTCCAGCTCTACCAGTTGACCCTCGTGAACAAAGCCGCCACTACTGACAGGGCACAGATTGCTGGGAAGTTCATCAACGATTCCCCCCTGCCCTGCCTTGGAATTCCTTGATCGCCCGCAGGTACCTGCGGCGCCAGACAATGATGCCAAGATTCCGTATTCTCCTATCATAGGTGAAGCCCATGTCCTTCATTAACCTCCACGAGGTGGTTTTCGTGAAGTTCGGCAAGTCGTCGTCTTCGTGGACAGCCTTTCGCACACTGTCCAGTGTCGGGATTTCCCTCTTGGCCTACATGCTCTTCACATTCAGACGTATGGCATGGACTGTGAAGCTGTCATGCTTGATGGTCCGCGTGCTTGATATCGTCACGTCGCGAGGTCTTCTCTTTGGAGACACCAAATTCCCACGCAGACACTCCGCCTTCAATTTCGCCACGGTACGGTGAAATACTCCGGTGTCCTCGCTCACAACACTCAGTACTTCCTGCACAGATTTCACCGGGAAACGCACCCTGGTATGGGCGCACACATTTGCAATTACTTGCTTGGCGTTCTTTGACAACTTTGATGCGCAAACCCTCGAAAAAATACGTACAGGAGACGTGGTCGAAGCCCGAGAGCTGGACGCCATTTTTTCAACGCTGCCTCAAAGAGTAAACAAAAAACGGCGTTCAAGGTTACTCGGAGATGGAAAACCTGATACGAAAGCGACAAACATAAAAAACAAACTCGCATATTTCGATCGTTTGTCCGGCAACACGGGCGTTTTTTGTCAAGCTGATGATAAATATTTATGCTTTAAGGTTGCCGGCGAAGCATTTATTGTATCTGGCGCACCGCAAGCAACCCACTACTTTTGGTCGCGGAAGCACACAGCGCAAACAAGAGCGCTAGCTTTGACAGCGTTGCACCTGATGTATGAAACGGAGTATAGGGAAACGCGGTTCTATAAATATTGACGTAGGGTGGCTCGATTCACGCGCTTCTCCGCCGTACGGCTGCGCTGGCATCGGGGCACCCGGCCTGGAGGAGTGGAACGCGCTAAATGTAAATCCAATTGAGCAAACATTTAGCGTGCTTGCCTTGGGAGGCGCGCGACGGAAGAGGAACAGCATGAAAGGTGAGCGGCAAAGCGAAGAGAGGTATTTACGTGGAAAATATCGACAGACTATCGTCTTTTGTCGACACTTGCAACAAAAGGAGCAGATACGCGGCCAAAAAATTTCTCTCGAAGTAGATGCTAAGCGTCCGATACGTTGTGGTGGATGGTTTTTTCAATCACGCAGGCGCAGCGTCGAACTGTTAACGTTGTTACTGCTTGGTTTGGCGCCCATTAAAATGCAAGAAGGGCTATTGTGAAGCTCACGTCGTCTTCACACGACCATTCGTACTTTAAAACATCTCAGCCAAGAAGTTACTTATTCAAGCCGTCTTAAAGAAGTCTTGCAGCTGTACCAACGGGGCACTTATAGCTGGATAATTTGGAACTAGTACGTGACTTACAAAGAAGGGTGTCAGACAAGGGGACGCAATATCTCTGCAATTATTTACTGCCTGTCGGGACCATGTATCCGAAAAGATTAAGGGGAGGAAGAGTGGGTTGCGATTAACGGTAAATATCTGAGCAACCTAAGTTTTGCAGTCATTGTTTTGTTCAGTCAAAGTAGTCGCCAATTGCAGACCATTCTTCGCTGACGGCGCTCCGAAAGTTTGTTTGCAGGAACCAAAATAAACACGAAAAAGTCAAAGCTTGTGCTCAGTAAGCACTTTTGAATAGGTAACGACATCTTGGAAAATTATGTTATTACATATATCTTGGGCAAGTCCTAACTGCTGATTCCAAGCATGACATAAATTAATCGCGGAAAAAGAATGGGGTGGCCTGCTTTTTTGAGGAATTATGATATTTTCATAGAATAGAATAAAATGCATTATTTCGCATCACAAGTTGCATGATGTTGGTTGGGGGCCTGGGGAAAAAGCTGAGGAAAAACAAACGAAAATTCCATTTAGTTCTGGTCATCTAATGTACACATTAAAAAACACAAAAAAATTGAGGACAGAACCCGCACCAACTAAGGTATCGCACGTGTAAAACCAATTCAAAATAAATAAAATAGGCATAGGCCAAAAACACTTTTAGAAAAAAATCCAATTCTACCTTGATAACAAATAAAAAAAATCATACTCCACATGCAAAGGCGCTACTGGCTACATCCACACTAAAATAATGATATAGATCAAAGCTAATTTATAAAATCTAACAATACGAAATCTAAGATGCGAAAAAAATCGGAGGGCATTATGAAATGAGAACGCACAAAAATACATGCCAAACAGTACACTAACAATTTCATTACAGCGAGTTCTGGAACTATGCAAAATTCGCTGGTGCATCCATGACCCTTTTCTCACCACATGCAGACCCATGGACACAACAACCACACTAAAACGGATCAATCAGAAATAAACCAGCTAGAAGAGACACAAAACCACATAGTTCAAATAGTACTCGGTCGGAAAGTAAACACTGTCGTGCACTAAACTTTCCACAGTCTTTCACATTGTGCAGTCATTCACTTTAAATACACTTCACTGCACTACCATGCGTGCATCAATATGTTCCAAAACTAGAGTTCATCATTCACAAAACTGCACTTAAATGACGTGGAAGCCACTACTAACGCTTATATGGTCGGTGGCAAAGTCTCCTCAAATCACCGCACTGCTGTATTACACTGCACAACACATCACCACACAAGCCACATGACCACGTATGAATTCGTCTCTTGATGAAGTTGGCTTTCAGGAAGACAGGCGAGGCAGTCAAACTTCCGGTACAGACCTAGCCATCCGTAAGTATTTTAATTGCAGCGTTGTCTTCAAGTAATGATCTCAGGAGTGGTGGTTCAAGGGGATGTCTTGTGAGCCTCTGCAGTTTGTGGATGTAGGGTCTTGTTTTAACGCAGTTTGATAAGTAATGAGCCACAGATGAAGCACCGTGTCCACAAGAACACTGGTAATTGTTTGTTCTGTTGGGAGCTATACAGCGCTTTGAAAACATGGGGCATCCACTCTTATACAATAAAATACACTCACAGCTTGACGGAGCCACAGGCCTTCAGGTTGACAGGTGTAGAACACATTGAAAACATGTGCAAGCAAATCTCATGCTGTAAAAAACATTCATCAACACTACAGTTACAAAAATAATATAGCAATGACACACAGTGAACTTGCCGAGCAAGATCTCTAAAAATAACTCAAAAATACAACGCACGCTTTAAAAAAGGGATTACAATCACCAGGTGTTGTGTATATTGTAAAATCTATCACAAGCATACGAAAAGATAGAGATAGCAATTGATTTGCATAGCATGTGCAGAGAAGTGACTGCGCAATTGTTTTATTTAAAGAATTTTAGTTTTGGGATTCCTATAAAAAGAAGAATAAATGGAAGAAATGAAATAGAGTGGAGGAGCAACTTCATACAATTACACGGTAATTTGTGACTTAAACAAAATGAATGTTCTTTTTTAAAACTTGACCTTTCATTAGGCTGGTAGATATTTTACTGCAGACATTAAGGTTGATCTTATCAGACAGTTTATTTAGGACTAATATAGTTTGATGCACAACACTCGTTTTACAAAATTGTTCTGGTTCTGGGAGTACGCAGATTTGAATGCCGTAAGGAATAGTGCGTTCTGTCGGTATCGTTGTATTTAAGCTGTGCCTCATTTTTGATGGATAGTTTTCAGCTACCTGAAGTAATAAGCGTAAACAACCTCTGCTACTCAAAACGCAGGTATATATAACCAATGCACTGCTCACCTAATCATTTACGCGGCCGAAACTTGGGTCTCACTAAAGACTTTAAATAAAACTCAGAGTGACCAAACGAGATATGGAAAGAAGAATGGAAGAAAGAAATAGAAGAAGAAAGACTAAAAGAAGAAAGTCACGCTTAGGAATAAGAAAACAGCAGCTTGGATTAGGCAACAATATGGTGTCGAAGACTTTTTAGCTGAACTTGGGCAAAGAAAATGGGCACAAGCGGGTCATTTAATGTGCATGAGATTAAACAGGGGAACCATCCATTTAACGGAGTGGCTGCCAATATAGTGTAAACGATATAGGACTACCGAAAAGCGAAAACGCCCGTGAGTTCGAGATTCGGGCGCACGTTGAATATCCCCAGGTGGTCAAAATTAATCCGGTGCCTTCCACTACGGCGCGCCTCATCACCTGTGTAGCGTCCGCGCATTGAATCCTCCAATCAAACAGTCCATCAAGCAATCTATCAGTCAAGTCTTGATGTGTGAATTCAACCCCACTCCACGCGCAGACGTACTTAGAAAAAGCAACAAAGAACATGCCACGCCGCAGGTGAGACCGTGGAACGCTACACCACTACCACAACCGCAAACGCAGTGGCGGAATGAAGATAAAAAACTGTAGCTGTGTAGCTTCAGCCCATTAAACGTCATATTTACTCACGAGTCGATGGACGGATGAACTACGGACATTTAGTGGGAAATACGTGGCTGAGGATCTTGGGGACAGGCCTTCGTCCTGGGGCACAACCAGGCTGACGATAATAATGACGATACAGCGTCTATCCCCGTACTTATGAGAAGGTAGTTCGGTACTGCTATGACCATTACTTAAACGTGTACCTAGGCTCTTTGTTGCATGCAAACCTATCTGATGTTTGTAAAACAGGATTGATTGCACTGTGATGGTGTATAGCAAAAGTGGCAGCATGAATTGTCCGTATATTATGACGTAGCCAAGATTAACGCAGATTCTCCGAAAAACAAATTTCACCATAGCGAACGTGTGATCCTACAAGAGCTCAAACATTAGAAAAGCGGTGACCAAGAAGTCAGCAGCGTGACGGGCACGGATGAGCATCGGCGAAATGAATACCGCGTTGTCTAACGTGCGAGTACTTTTCTTTCGGCGTGATTGTTTGTAGAACCGTGGAATTGCATTGAGAGTACTGGATATCAAAGAAGATTATTCCAGCCTAGTGACAACGGAGCGAAACACTCTCCCTATCAAGTCAGATAGGCCATGCGGCATAAAAATAAAGAGAATTAAACATGAGCTTCGCTTGGAACACCGGTAACACAGCCTGGCGTGACGGAACCCTGCAAACCTAACGCATAAGTAAACATACATAATGCATGGCTCGCGGCAGTACCCTCCCCCCCCCCCACCCATTAATTCACACGTTAATTCACTCAGTGACCCACCTTAATTTACTTTGATTCAAGTTATCTGACTCTGATTCCACTTAATTCGCATTGATTTCTCTCCATCTGCTTTGTCTTCGTGATTCACTTCGGTCCTTCCCAATTTAGTTGGGTTCATGTTAATTCATTTTATCCAACTTAATTCACTACTTTATTCACTATTAGTTGCGTTGAATATTCACAATTTAATTCTCGTCGTATTCATTTTAAATACGTTTGGTTTCATCTTAGCACAAATTGACATCTGCGAGTTAAGTTTTATTCATCTTTATTCACTTGAAGTTACCTTGATTCACTCGTAAATCCACCTAATTTTATCCCTTCGTAACTTGCACTCATTTTTGTTATTTCCCGTGTCTGCTTAATTCACTTTTGTTCCGGTTATTTACCTTTAATGTCTCTTAATTCACTAAAATTATTCCTAATTCGTTTTTTCATCCTCCTTAATTCGCAGTGTCATCGCCTAATTCTAAATCTTTATCTGGGGCGGTATTCTCGTAACTGTCCCTTTTGAAAACGTCCCTTTTGCGCCCCTTCCTCGTGACGTACTTCCGGTTAAGCAATGAGCCTTGGCAGTAGGTTTGCCGCGCTTGCGTTACGTCACTTCCGGTTGTTTGCTTTTAGCCAATCAGGGCTTGCCAAAAGGGACACTTTTGAAAGGGACGCAAAAGGGACAAAACTCGAGAATACCGCTGCTGGTTCGCTCTAACTGCCTCTAATTCCGTGGGGGCGTCCAGGGGCTTTTTTATAAGACGCCTGATGACTGGCGGTTTCTGCTCAAGGGCTGTGAAGGTCGACGGAATGTTTAGACACATAAACTTTCTCTTTATCTCAGTTACATTGATCACATTGATGCATTTTATCATATAATAAAGTTATCAATATAACAACGTTGTGCTCTTGCAGCTCTTTAACCTCTCTTTTTTTTCCCTGCCTCGTCCCTGCTGATTGTGTTGTGGGGGGTGGGAGCTCCGTCAAGCCGCGAGTACAGCGGCTTTTTTTCCCGCCTCCTCAGCCATTGTACTTGACTGAAATAAAGAACTTCAACTTCAACTTCAACTATGCGAGATACGCAACATCATCCTGCACGACCCTCCGCTCACTCTCCGTTAATTGCGCCCATTGACCTCAAAGCATGACCACTTGAACGATAGAAGATCCAACCGTCTAGGAGATCCAACCGTCGCCGCTGTCGACACCATACCAAACCGGCGCATAAACTCGCACCACGCAACGCGCCATTACACGCAGCAGTTTGGCAGAACCATGATGCGGCAGTTTCTTCCGAGCGCAGACTCACGACAGGAACAGTGACGCAGCAGCGACGCGCGCCGAGTGGCGCCCGCTCTACACGCGCCTCACAAGCGGTCCCGCCAACAGCGCTCCCGGCGGCCAAAGCATCCTCTGTAACAGCGGCGGCCAAAACCGCCGACAAAGACAAGCTGATCATGTCAGGGTGGCCGCGCACGCTCACATGCACGCTATCTCGAACCCGATGTCGCACCGGTGCCACCGATAGGCGTCGCCGGTGCAGCCCGCGGCACGCCGCTCGAGTGTTATCAGCATCGGAAACCAGGCCGCTCACGCAGCGGCGCTGGAGAGTCTTAACATTACCCCTCCGCTCGTTTATACCTAGGCTACTTCGCCTGCCCTACTCATCCAGCGACTCAAGAAGCGCAAGAAATGTCGGTACAAACAAGTGACACCATCTGGTTATCTCGCTAACATGCCCTAATTAACAAGAGCCAAAGAAGTATTCATCAACAAGCTTTGCGTCAATGCAGGTTACACCCCACATATCATTCAGAAGTGGACAAAGTGTCCCACAACACACTCACCCCCCCCCCCATTGTCCCTACTGTAACACGAACACCAAAGCAGACCTTCACCACATTATATGTGTATTACCATTCTTCCATGCACATCGTTCGGACACCATTCGACACATTGATCTGAACACCATACACCAAGAAGGACATGCCGCATTAGATAAGTTTGTTATACACGAAATACGCAAATTTGCAACTAAAAGTGGTCAGTCGCGAGTAGTCTGACGAAGGACGACACAGGCGCAGCCTCTGAACAGTCAGTGAATAGAAGAAAAATTGGTAGCGTATCTTCTCCTTTCGTTGGAAATGTCGTCAAAAGACGATAGAATTTGTAGACATTTGCCAAGAAAATGCCCCCCTTAGCTTTCCCGCTCACCCCTCATGCTGTTCCTGTTCCGTCGCGCTCATCCAAAGTAAACACACTAAAGCTTTGCTCAAGGCGATTTGAATTTACCGCGTTCCACTGCTACAGGTGGGGTTCCTCGATGCCAGCGCTGCGGTACTGCGGAGATGCGCGTGAATCGAGGCGGGCGACTTCAAGGTTTATAGAACCGCATTGCCGTGCTCCACGTGCGTTCCAAGAAGAACGTGAAACCTAGCTAGTGGAACATTTCTTTGCGGTTGCCGCGTGATTTCTTATATGCCGCCCGGACGTGGCGCGCGCAACAGCAGGCAGTACGCGTTGTTCTCAGTAGATGTAGATGTTCTGCAGTGTGTGCTATCGAAAAACCAAGCATACAGGATTTTATAAATAAAGGAATGTAAAAAACTGTAAATATCCATTGTGTACTAATTCCCATTCTTATATTTGCTTAATGTCTTGTTCTTGTTCGAAAATGTTTACAAGTATGAACATATAAACCGGGCTTAGACGTTTACTTTTGGCTGTGAGTATATAAGACTATTGCGAAGTAAGCATTTTACTTTGGCCGGGTGGCTCAATGTAGTTACAGACAGACAGACAGACCGAGAGACAGACATACAGACAAACCAAAATTTCTGGGTTTAAGCCCAAGAACGACTATCGTCTTTAAAAGTGCCTGGAGCTGAATCAACCCGTGTAATTTTCCCCACCAAGTTGGTTTAGCCCTCCCTTCCCCAAATAAAAGCTTTACCACTGCTTTTCGCAACCGTTCTGCTTTTAAGTGAGGACAACACCCATCCCTACGTCACTGACGTCTGTGTGTATTTCAGTCTCGGCGAACTCGTCGAAATGTGCACGCAAAGGCGGCTGCTGCGGGCAATTTAGCAGCACGCAGAATACGGTATGCTGCTCTTCCTCGTAGCAGAACTAAACGCTGTCTATAATAAAGCGGGTGACGAGTTCAGTGATTTTTGCGAATTTTTTGACGAAGTGCTGGTAGTACACGCCCCGCCTCAGGATTCTTCGCACTCCTTTCTTGTCCTTCGGCTTCAGAGAGTCGGCTATGGCTAATGTATTGGCAGTATCAGGCAGGCCTCCCTTGGAGTTGACGGCGTGGCCTAAACTTCCCATTTCTTCGTACGTAAAGTGGAGCTTTCAAAGCTTTAACGTTAATCCTGGTGTTCTTATTGCCTCGAGTACTGACTTCAGCCTTGCGAGGTGATCGCTAAAGCTCCGGGCGATATGACAACGTCGTCGAGGTAGGTGAGGCAGGTGTGCCAATTTAGGCCTGTTACCACAGTACCCGTGACTCTTGGGAACGTGGCTGGTGTCGTGCACAGTCCAAACCGCCTCACTTTGAACTCGTACAGTCCGTCAGGTTGTTATAAACGCTGTCTTTTCACGGTCCCTCTCGTCCACTTTAAATTGCCTACCCGGTTTCAGATCCATCGGCGAGAAGTACTTTGCGTCGGCAAAAATGGTTGAGGGCATCGTCAAATCGTGGCAAGGGTATACGAGTTTATTCGTGAATTTTGTTCAGTCGTCGGTAGTCAATGCAAAACCTTAGTTTAGCGTCTTATTTCTTGACGAGCACGGCTGGGGCCGCCAAGGGTTTTTTTAATGCTTGTTTGATGTTGTAGTCGAGCATGTCTTCAACTTGCGTCCGGGTAGCTTCGCACTCCTGAGAAAACACCCGCCCGGTACGGTGACTGCCTCGCAGCTGGGGCTCCGTCTTCGGTTATAATTGGGTGTTTTAAAGGGGAGTCTGTCGTATCTTGGAGGTATGACAAAAACAGTCGCTGTAGCGTTGCAGCAGTGCCCGCAATTCGTTTTGTTTTTCTTACGGCAGCGCCGGCTTCATGGCGAAGAGGTGAGCAGAGTTGATGGTGTAGTTTCATTCACCCTTAGAGCCAGCGACGCCCATTGCGTCACTTTCTTCCTGAATATTTTCGAGGAACGCAATAGAAGTGCCCTTGTTTAGGTAATGATTGTGATGAGGTGTCACTGCCCCCAAATCAACGAGGCCAATCCAGCGAATGTTTCGGCTGTACCCTATGAAAGACGCAAGTCTGGGGAAGAAGAGGTGGAGAAGCAGTTCGGTCTCGGAGGCAGCAAGAAGGCCACCCTCGCGGTGTAGGCCCTAGGAACGTCACCGGCTCTCTTGTTCGAGTAACCACCCGGGCTGCCAATGAGATGAAGGCCGACAAGCAGACGACAAGAAGCTCTTGCTCCCGTCGGAGTGAGCGGTATTCCGGTGGTGTAGAGCGCGGGAAGCGATGCCTCGCTGCGGACCAAGCCTCAGCTCTTCAGTCTCGCAGCTAGCTATCGGCCACCATCATGTTCCTGACCAGCGAGGCAATGGTTCAATGCCTGCAGCGACCTGCTCCATCGCTACTTCGCCGTAAACTGCAGAATAGTGCGTCGCTTCCACACCGTAGCGTCTCCGAGATCATCGAGAGTGATCGTGACTCTCCCTTACAACTTTGTCTACTATAATCCTCACCTGAGTGTTTGCGTGTCTAGTCCGTCAGGGTACTGAAGTGCCATTTCCGTGTTTGACATCATCTAGTTAATATATATGTTCTGTGTGCGTGTTTTGCAAGAACGTATTCGGGGTTCATGACTCTCTACGCAGTCCGGCCCAACATTCATAACAGTGATATTTGGTAAATTGCGTCAGGAGAACGTAGGATTTCCCTTGCTTCAAGCACACAATACGTCTTGCGATGGAGACAACATGCTCCAGAAGCAGGCTCTGGTGTACGGTAGCGTCTATCGCACTGTCTACGTTAGCGTCGGCGTGAGGAGCAGCATTTTGACAGTAGACAGAGATCAGGCTTGCACGGGGAGAACGGGTGACGTGGGCACGGTAATCTTCAGAGTAGTTTGTTGTTCGGCGTTTGATTTCGGTATAACAGCACGACTGGCGGAAAAGCTGAGCGTCTTGTCCTGCAAATCCACCCTTGTTTCTCAATACCCAAACGACAAATTGACGAGCGCGGTAGGGTATGTTGTGTCGTTTATGTTGATGCACGACATGCATGTTCAACTTGACGTGACGAGATGTCCTCCTGCCACTCCAGCGATTCACCTCACTCGGCCCACCTCAGCGATCCGTTCATCACTGTATAGTCGGCTCAAGTGCGACTAGTCTGACTGCGTCATGGCCGTCGAGTGTTAGCCAAGCGTCAAACGTTGTCATTTTTTAGTTTCCTGTGCGTCGATGAGTCGTATCACCCCTGGTGCGCCTTGACGGTCGGTAGCTGCGAGTCGTGGTGGTTTTCTTAACGGCTGGTTTCGCGTCAGGTGTGCGTCTCTCCGTGCTGCCGTCGTCATGTTCAGAGTTTCCGTCTGGGTTGGATCGGGGCGTCGGGTTGTGGTCGCGTCCGAATTTTTGGTCGTCGGTGCTTCGTTGGGTTGTTGGGGGTTTTGGATTGTTCACAGTAGTAGAACTTCACCTCCAGAAGCTGCCACTTTCAGCTTCCCCATCGAGGACTGTGGGACCTTCCATGGCGAAGAAAGCGTTGATGCGACGTCTCGGAGATAGGTATAAGTAGGGCGACGGCGAACGGCTGAAACGGGCTGGGCCACGTCTGGTCTGAGACATACTCGCCGACTTCGCTCGGTCGTTGTCCGGGGTGGGAATGCGGTGCGTCGACCGACAAACCTCGTAGGCCGAGTTTAGGGGCAGCGAAGGTAAATGTGGCCGGCTTCTCCGCAGAGGTAGGAAAGCGACAGGTGATTGGGAGTTTGCCATACGTCTATCTTTCTTGGGGTGGAGTGTTCCACCGCGGGGGTCGGGTGGGCGACGGCGGACGACGGTAGGATGGCTCCTGCTGACGAGTGGTAGCCGGTGGGTGGTGGCAGCGAACCGCAGCGGGGTACGTCATAGCTTCCGAATGCGGGGTGCGTCCTGTGATATAAAAGCCTTCAGTGCTTGTTTCACTTCTTCATTGTTAACGTGGCTCAGGGAAGGGTCTTGGGTTTGCAACTTCGCTGGGAAACGTTTTCGCAGCTCCTCTCTGACCACTCGAAGGATGGTCTCGCGTAGGGTGACGCAGCTAATAGGATTGGCAGCGGTCGTCTCCGAAACCAGTGCATTTGTTGGGTGGTTTACCACCCCACTATACTTTCAAGCGTCTTCTCCATCGCTGCCCCCCCAGAATAAAAGTCGGCCTCCACCTTAGGGTGCATACGGACAAGGAAAGCGAAGAGCTGTGGCTTTATCCTTCGCATAAGACACCTTAGTTTCTTTACTTCCATGTTTTACGCCTCCGGACGGGGGAAAATCAATTCATTTTCTCTACGAACACGAGACAACAATGTCTGTGGCAACTGCTGGGCGAGTGGATTATGCACCAGATTCGTGAACGTCTTGGAAAGTTCAGTCTTGATTCCCAGGTCGTCAGGGTGCGCTCGTGGTCCTAGAAACAAATGCGGGTGGAGTCTTCTAAATAGAACAATACGGCGCTCTGCGTTTCGTCGTCGTCCTGTCGGTTAAATGTCGGCACCTGCTATTCCTCTATTCCTCAGGATCTTCTATAGGTTACCCGTGAAATGACGTCGGCTCGTGCCATTGCTGCCAACCTACAGGAGTGGTTGCAGCGTTGGTCGTCGTGGCTGCGCAGTTCATTTCCTTGGTCGTGACATCTTCCGTCTTGAATTTATCCGGTAGTAGTTCAAGCTCCTTGTGGGAGGCCCTGCTGCCGGCCGCTGGCAGGAGCTGGTCTTGGTTGGCGACTAGAAGAGGCAACAGGAGCTTGATGTTCGGGAGTTGGCGAAACTTACTAATTCAACAGTAGTACTACAAAATGGCAGCGTCTCAACTCCGTTGATGATGGCGAGGGTGCGGAGTACGGGGACTCGAACTGACATCCAAGTTGGGCCCCGAGTGACATCCGCTTTGCGTCCCGACCGTCATTCGATTTCAGCCCTCAGTTGTTGGAAGGAATGCCTGCCTGGCACCACGCGCATGACGTCAAGGTCATGGCGCGAGGCGCGGGGCGTGAGAGCTTTATTCTCTTCACTATGCTACACGTGCGGGTGTAGCAGATTGTCCCACATCCTCCCCTCTCTAAAAAGGTCACGGTTCCAACCGCGATGGCGGAATTATGCACCGGCCACTCTTGCTGTGAGTATGGTCACTGCTTGTGCATAATGGGTTCCGCGGGACTGTCTCTTGTTGCTGCAACTCGTTGGAATGTTGAGGCATTGCGACCAGGTGAGTTCTGTTGCGGCGAACAGATCCATACTTCGTGTCGACCCAGTAGGACCTCGGCTCCTCCGCTTGCTGTTTGACCGTGCCAAATTTTTTAAGGTCCACGATCCATACGTCAGTGTCGGGGTCCAAGTCCGGAAGGTCTCGTGCCCCATGCCGGATGTTGAAGTGGTGCTGTTGCTTTTTCCTGCTTTCAGCCTCGTATTCCCTCAGCCTGTCTCTGTCCGGGAGGCAGGGGACTAGGCTGTCCGCAGAAGCCGGCAAAGTAGTGCGGAGTCTCCTACCCATTAGGAGCTCAGCGGGAGAGTAACCATTCTTGAGTGGGCTCGTCCGGTACGCCAAAAGCGTTTTGTAGGGATCGCCCGTCTTCTCGAGAGAGCTCTTGATCACTTTTACGGCAGCTTCCGCGAGCCCGTTGCTTTGAGGGTACTGAGGACTCGATGTCACGTGTTTAAAACCGTATTCTTTGGCGAAGGCTGCAAACGGTGAGTCAGGTCCCCTTGAAAATTGTGGACCGTTGTCACTGATGACCACTTCGGGAATTCCATGCCTTGCGAAAATTGACTTGCAGTGAGTTACCACTGCCCTCGCATTCAGGTTCGTGAGTTTGGCCAACTCGGGATACCTTGAGTAGTAGTCGGTGACGATTAGCCACCATACTCCTCCAATGAAGAACAGGTCGACGCCGACTCGCTGCCAAGGCCTGTCAGGAAATTCTGTCGGCTGCAGCGGCATCTTCCGGTTAGTCCTGTGCTGGAGGCAGGTCCGGCAAGACTTGACAAGATTCTCGATGTCGGTGTCAATCGTAGGCCACCAGACAGCATTTCTTGCTCTCGCACGGCACTTGTCGATGTCGAAATGGCCTTCGTGCAGTACGCGGAGAGCTGACTCCTGTAGCTTTTTGGGCACGACTATCCGAAAGCCATGCATCAGGATGTCGTTGACTTCGGTGATGCTGTCCTTATGTGGCCAGAATTCCTTAAGGTTTTGTTTTAGGTCGCGACGGCCCGGCCAACCCTTCTGCGTGAATGCACGGAGCTGGCGGCAAAGTTCGTCGTGTTGTTGTTCCTGTTTCAATTCGTCCAAGGAAGGTGGTGAAACTTGGAGCGTAGATAACAGCTGACCCACGTGTCCTTCAATCTCTCTCTCGAGCTCATTCGTCTCGCCGTGGCTTACGGGAGACGTCGATAGGGCATCAGCTGCGGTCAGTTCTTTGCCGGGGACGTAAACGACCTCGTAGGCGTAACGCATTAAGCGCATCCGCATCCTCTGTAGACGAGGCGTTAAGTCGTCGATGGGTTTTGAGCCAAAAAGCGCAGCTAGGGGCTTGTGGTCGGTCTCAAGGCAAAACTTCATCCCAAAAATGTAGTCATGGAACTTCTCGCATGCCCAGACGAGAGAGAGACCTTCCTTTTCAATCTGAGGGTATCGACGTTCTGTTTCCGTAAGTACACGAGAGGCATAGGCGATAACAGCGAAGTGGCCGTTCTCTTGCTTTTGGCGCAATACGGCGCCGAGACCGTAGGACGACGCATCCGCTGTGATCTTCGTCGGCCTGTCGTTGCTGTACACGGCTAGAACTGGGCTGGATGAGAGCAGTTTCTTCCATTTGCCGAATGCATCCTCTTGTGCGGCCTCCCAGACGAACTCCTGCTTTGAAGACAGCATGCTGGACAAGGGCTGGAGAAGTTCGGCCATGTTCGGTACGAAACGACCGAGGTAAGTCGCCATGCCCAGTAGCCGTCGAAGTTCAGTCTTGGAAGTTGGCCTAGGCATTTCTGTGATGGCTTTGAGTTTTCTCTCATCAGGTCGAACATGGTTGTTCTCGATGACGTGCCCTAAGTACGAGATTTTCGTGACGCCAAACTGACATTTTTCCTTGTTTAGGGTGACACCAGCGCGTCGAATCCGCTCGAGAGTACTTCGGAGTCGCTCATCGTGTTCCTGCTTGGTCGAACCCCAGATGAGAATGTCGTCCATGTGACAGGCGACCCCATCGAGGCCTTGCAGAATGTCACTCATGCGTCGTTGGAAGTGTTCAGGAGCAGAGCAAATGCCGAAGGGTAGACGATTGAAGCAAAAACGACCAAAGGGCGTTATAAAGGTCGTGATAAATTTGCTTCTCTCAGTCAGCGGGATCTGCCAAAAACCCGAGGTTGCGTCGATTTTCGAGAACCATGCGGCTCCTCGAAGCATGCCAAGGGTGTGTTCAACAGCTGGGATGGGATGCCACTCGCGGAGTACAGACTTGTTTAGTTCCGTGTAGTCTACACAAATTCGGAGTGCCCCCGAAGGCTTGAGTACGACGACCATTGGCGCGCACCATGCTGTGGGTTGCGTGACAGGAGTAATTACGCCAACTTCCTTCATTCGTTGTAGCTCTGCCCTGGTTTTTTCGTAGAGGGGAAGTGGTACCCGTCGTGGAGACGTCAGGGCAAACGGAGTTGCGTCAGGTTGGAGCACGATGTCATACTCCTGTTGCAGCTTTCCGAGCCCTTGGAAAACGTCGGGAAAATCTCTATGTTTAAATCCAAAACAGTGTTCACCGACGGGAACAAGCCAAGGTTGGTGATGGCTAGTTTGCCAAGTAGGGCTGTGCGCAGACCGGGTAAGATGTAGACGTTTTCCACGCTTTCTCGGCCATTGAGCTTGAAACGAAGCCTTGCCAGTCCCGAGATGCGCAGAGTCTTTCCATCTGGACCCTGAAGCCTCCGGTCGGGGGAAGTCAGAACGACGTGCTTGAAGAGCTGTCGGAATTGTCGCTCCGGGATAACAGTCTCATCCGCTCCCGTGTCGATTTTGAATACCAGGGTCTGGGACTCGACGAGGGGAGAGACTTCCCACCTGGATGAAGCCGTCGTCGCCATGAGGCCCAGGAAACCTGGCTCCTGCTCGATGTTCTGAAGAGCATTTGTTGAGCGGCAGACGGTTTGGAAATGGCCCTTTTTCCCGCACTTCTGGCAGACGCAGTCTTTGGCAGGACAGATGGCCCTCACGTGACGCTCTTTGCCGCACCAGCCGCATGATTTCTTGAAACGCCTCGGGTGGTGTGTGGTTGGGGGTGGCGTTGCAACTGGGTCTTTAACGGGTCTACTACGCCGTACTTTCAGAGCGTCGAGGTTGACAGCTTCCTTTGGCGTGCCCGATAAGAGTTCTGCCTGCTGCTGTTGGACTGCTTCATTCTGACGAGCGATGGTTAGCGCCTTCATTAGGTCTAAGCTGGGGTCAAGCTGCAGAGTTTGCGACAGTTTATGGTTCTTGAGGCCCACGACTAGTCTGTCTCGAATTAACTCTTCACGGAGCTCCCCGTAGTTACAAGAATCTGCTAGTGCGTGTAGGGCTGTTGCGAAATCTTCGACTGACTCACCATCCAGCTGGACTCGGGTGTTGAATTTCGCCCGCTCGTAGATGATGTTTCGCCGAGGTATGAAGTAGTCCTCGAAGCCCTTAAGCACTGCGTCGAAGTTCTTCTGTTCGTCAGTAGTCAGCTTGAAGGTATTGAAGATGTCCTCTGCCTGGGGTCCCATGAGGTAGACCAGTGCATCCACTTGGCATTCTTTGGGTCGATCGCTGAGCCCTGAAGCAGCCCGGTAGCGGAGGAAACGTCTCTTCCATTGGGGCCAGTCTGACGGTGAGAAGGTGAACGGGTCAGGTGCCGTGATCTGGAACGAGGCCGCGCTGCCGTTCTTGTTGGCCATCGAGGTTGAGTCGCTCGCGAAGGTCGCACGCAGGTCTGTAGTCGAGGGAAGGCCCGTAGACGAGGCAGAAGCGGCTTCAGAACGAGGGTTGGTTGGGTGTGCTGACGTGTCGTTCCGGCGGAGAGCAGCGGTCAGCACATCCCACTTCTGACACCATGTTGGAAGGAATGCCTGCCTGGCACCACGCGCATGACGTCAAGGTCATGGCGCGAGGCGCGGGGCGTGAGAGCTTTATTCTCTTCACTATGCTACACGTGCGGGTGTAGCAGATTGTCCCACAAGTTGCACCTTGTTTATTGTTTAAATGAAAGTGCAACTCACGTCTCAAATCGAATTTCGCTTGATTGTCGCTTGATGTTGATGTGCGCATGGATGAACGCGGACGGACAATGGGAGGTCCGAAGGTACTCTGCACCGTTTTGACTCTCGTAAGCCGTTTGACTTTCGTAGCGCGATGGGTAAGACAACTGACACTAACTGTGTGTGGTCTACCAGACACAGGCTCGAACCCTACCGGTGCCTTTGTGATTTTTACGATTGTTAATGCTACGCGCATGGACGGGGACGGACATTGTGCGGTTCTAAGTTACTCCGCACCTAAAAGACAGGACGAAGGGGCACAGTACAACAGACGGGCGCTAAGAGGGTTCAGAGTGCATGTACGCAAGACCTCTACCAGATGTCACGTACCCAAGGAAGCAGGTTTCTTATGAAAACAGAAATTTTATTTGAGCAAATGTGTGCTCCGCTAAAAACTGAAAGATTACGCATACGGCGACGAAGCGGTCAACAGCCTGTAGTGCGCAGGCGAACCTCGGTAAAATCGAAATCCGCGGTGTTGGTCGTGCGCGCTTTTATCTTATGCCGGTATTGTTTCTACAACTGTCGAATTGCAGCGACAACACTGGAGATCAAAGAATATTATTCCAGTCTCGTGACGGCAGGCAGACAGACTCTCCCTACGAGATGAGCTAGCCTGTGCGGCACACAAACAAAGGAAAGGGTACACGCGCCAAGCTTCGCTTGGCACATAGATAACACAGTCGGGCGCGGCCGTAAGGTAAAAAAATCGCTTCAGTCCACCCTGCGAAGGTGGTTGCAAAGATAAGCTATGAACGACACCCACAACGCTTACCCATGCGACGTCACTTGAATTCACACACGTGGCTCAACAAAGAGTAAACCCAGAACCAAGTCCAATGAACTTACCCACACCTTTTTGGCTGTTCAAAGAGATATTTTTTGCTAAGGTTGAATCGATGCATGAACGGTGGTTGATCGGGTTGTATTAGCGAAGGTAATGAATGGAACCTCTCTTTTTTCATAAAATTAAAGGAAGCTGAAACCCTGTGTTAGACGATAACACTTCTCCACATCTGCCACCGCCGACGGACGCGGCGAAGTCGGCAGCCGTGACGGAGATGAAGTGGGATGCCACGCGTTGGTGTGAGCTTCCTGTATTTTTATAAATCCTAGCACATGCGCAAGGCGCGCGCCCGGCGGCTACACTTGCCGTGGGAGCAGTGGCGGCGCGAGAGGGCGAGTGACGCTATCGTGTGGCTTTCCGCGGAAATGCAGGGGGTAAACCCGCAGATGCGCTCGATGCATGCACCATCTGTGGCCACCGCCAGCGCGTGGGCTCGTAGCTCAATCGGTAAGAAAGCATGCTCTCGCGCCGTTTCTCTATTCGTTCCATGTTCGAATCGTGGTGGTGCCAGTTACTTCTTTTCTGTGTTCGCGAGAGTTTTCTGTTGACACTAAAGGTCGCAAAAGAACCCTTCGAGGTAGAGGTAAAAAGCTTCGCTTTAAAAACAAAATTACAAAGTAAACAAACAGAATGCATGGTTTGCGGCAGCATGTATGCATGCATGCATGCATGCATGTACCTTTTTTGATAAAACCTAATTTGTCACGTCAAACCATGCTTTCCTTCGCCTGTGTTAAACATTGAAGCAGCCACTGAGACTACGGTGCAAGCAACGGCCAGCTGTCGGTGCGGGCACGTTTTAGAACTGTGGTGGTTCAGCATCCCAAGAGAACTGACCATTTAAAAATGAACAGTGGCCGTCATGAGTATTGGGAGGCACGATTTGTGAATATCACTACAAATATGTCTTACTGGCTTTATGAATGTCATTTCCGGCTTACGCGAAGCGTTTTCGATTAGGAAGGACTCCTCGAAACGCACACAAATAGAGCCAGGCAGTTTCCGGAAAACCAAAGTTCTGTAAATTTACGAGACCGGGTTCCAGTTTTTACGAGACCGGGTTTTACGAGACCGGGTTCCAGTTCCAATTTACGAGACCGGGTACGTGTCTCAGTTTTTGAAAACTGCTGATTGCCACTGCCCCCACACGGGAAATATATTTTTATCGTGTGACTAGCAACGTCGTTCCAGATATCCTTGGTTGTATACCTGTATACCACATCGTTGCATGCGGTAGAGCTAAAATTGGGCACAGAGATGCATGCAGCGGAAACACGAGAGGACGTGAACAAATAGGTTTGTCGGCTGAGCAGGGATTAACCTCATGGTGAGCGGGAGTGCCATTGCACCGCGACAGATCGGTGGCCTTCACCGCTACCTAGGCTCACCTACATTTATTGCGCTTCCACTTGTTGACATAAGAACTGCGTGTAATGCCCCGTCGCAAATTCATGAAGGTATACCATTTGCTTAGAAAATTCAATGCAAATGGGTATTTCACATGACGCCTATTTTCAATTGCAAAAGCTTGAGTAACAACTGGTTCGCGGAGCTAATAGAAACAGAGGGGTGGCCACCGTTTTACGGGCTATGTGTGTCCGCGTGTTGTATCTTCGTCGTCTCATGGCGTCTTCATGGGATATATTTTCTTGTGGTCATGGTACTAAAGCACCGAGACACTCGTTTTCCTACGCCTCGCGCTAGAACGTTTCACCCCCATTGGCGAAAACGCGCACTGAAAGAACACACCCCATTGCTCGTTTTTTGTCCCTGCTTGCTTGGTTGCTTCTATTTCTCTCCGTACTCGGTTTAACTTTGAAATTTGCAGTTATCCATTACGAATTTCACTTTTCCTCCGTCTTCGTACTTGGAAGGCCGCGTATATCAGCGCGCTCCGTGTGGCAGGAGAGAGACCTACAATCTTTGAATACACTTATGCACTGCATGCTACACACCTACCCAGGTTTCACCTTAGTGAAGAAGTTCGGTTTTTTATATTTTTTAGGCAACAAAGACGCGACCCAAGTATCACTGCAGAAAAACTTCATTTAAGGCTATAAACTGGGGTCTACAAGCAACTGCTTCTTCTGCAACATTCGGCTTAAAACATGCCCGTTTATATAGCTTGCAACAAAGTTTACATTTTAAAACCGTCCCTAGCTTCAATTTGTTGCCATCTTAAACGATCTGTGGTGAGCTTAGAGATCAAGAAGTCGCGGAATGGCATAGTGGAGAGCCCTTTAGCCGTCAGTTACCTAGAGCAGCTAACGTCATCTTCTAGGTTATTCCGCACAGTTTCCATCATGAACCCTTGGTAACAGCAACCAGAGGAACGTAATGAAGCGTATAGTAATACAGCCAAGGCGAATAGATTACAGTGTTAGATAACATGAAGAAAATGCCGGTGTTAATCCCATCAAGACAACATATTCGAAACATAAATAGCACGCTTTAAAAGGAGCTCCGGACTGGTTGTGTAACTACCGTCATCAAGTATTCAAAACAATCGCAATGATAGGACAGCTTTTCGTGTCGTTTAGAGGAACGTAGTGAGCCTAGGATAGATTATCCAAATAAAGTGACATGCGCAGATCTCACATTGTTTTTAACAAAGTAGTTAAAGCATCAGGACTTCCTCATTCCAACAATTGGGAGTAAAATACGGTGTATCAAACCATATTAGCTATACACCGCTAGGGAGAAAATGGAGAATAAAAATGTTATTTCTTGCTTCTGCGAACCAAGGTGTTATATAACACATTGACTCAAGGAAACAAAATATTTACTGATTTTGCTGGGTTTTCTTGGTGAGCGGTGTCGTTTGACTGTTCATTAGTACGTGTTAACAACCCAACAGTCACGCGAAGCCCCAGGCAAGACATACAATAAAGTTCAAAAAAATTTGCCATTTGAAAGTTATCGTATTTCTTTACTGGTTTGTGGCGTCTCTCTTGTTTTTTCATATCCATTGCATATCCTTTTTGGTAAGCACTGCGTCAAGTAGTATGAAAATGTATGACTGAATATTTTAGGGGCCCTTTAGCCACGTAGCATGAGAGTTGGTCTAACCGTATTACCGTATTACTTTGTACGTGTGGCCTGTGCGTTCAGCGACACGTACAAGGCTCCAGCGCATTCAAACTTCAGAGAGAGCCCCAACATTTGCGCTAGAGTGGTTTCATCAGACAACCCCTCTTATATCAAATATATTATATGTACTCCTGTTCAGACAAACTCGCTTCAGACCAACTTTATGGTTAAGACGAGCAAGACTTTTGCTCTCTTGTAACGTCAAGGATCCAAAAACCCTCGCTTAAGACGAATTTATGATAATACGAACAGATTGCCGCGGTCCCTTCAAGTTAGTCTTAACGGGAGCCAGCTATTTCGAAGAGAGGGCGGAGCAATTTTTAGAGCGCAGCTCTTACGTTCCCACTCCTGCGGTGTAGCCACGTACCTCGCTCTCGGCGTCGTTGCAACCAAGACAACGAGGACGACACCGACGATAGAGCGAGCAGAAAAGCAGAGGAGGATAGTATGGCGAAAGTGTGACGAGGAAAGCGGAAGAAACTTCCTCCGCGTCGGCGACGCGCTACGAGAGAAAGCAAGAGCAGCGCGAGCGGACGTGCGTCCCCCGATGAAGTGATCACTTCCTGAGCCGAGGAAGTGTTTTGTCACCCGCTGCAGCTCAGCGAGCTGACCGAACAAAGGGTAAGCGCCACCGTCCCGCGAATCCATAGGCGCGCGCCGCCGAAGCAGCACCTATGCTCCGTGGCCGAGAAGGCTCTTCAGTTTGCGCTGCGTTTAAATTTCGCATTATGAACTATCTTAATCGTCAGCAGATTTTTCGAAACGAGATGTCAAGGAAAATTGTTGATTTTTGCGTTCGTAGGTCCCACGATACACTGCACACGTGAAACATCGAAGATTCCGCATATGACTGGCCGAATCGGCGGAACCTTCCGGGAAACAATGTTTATAAAGAAATTATGTTTAGGCTTCATTGATTTGTCTGGAAGACGTGAGATACCTTTTCCGAAAATTGAAGCTTTTCGAGTAATCCTTACTTTTTCTCTCCAACCACTGTGAAGATGTTGGCAAGCAGGGTTTGAGATATGGAATACATAAAATTTATGTTATATATGCTGTGGACATTGCCGTTCCTCTACCTAATTGCACTACGCAAGCTCAGAACATTCCAGGGCGTTTCCAAAACAAAGGACACGAGTCTTCCAGTGTGAAATACAGAAATATTTCACTTATTTGATTTAAAAAGAAGTGTCACTTTGTGCGCAATCTTAAACAGCCCACCACGTGCACAAACTACAGTTGCATGAAACATGCGCAATTGTTTCTTCGGTTCCATCGCTGTTCGTGATTCGGTGTAGAGTCTTCCAAAAAGAATACTGACCAACTGAAAGCATATATATTACTGACATTGTGACCCCACTGCTGATGTGAGGTTTTTGCATAAAGCTTCATAATGATCGGCTCGTGATGCGCGAAAGATGTACTGACATTGTTGGGGTAGTAGAGCGGTGGTAGTAGCAGTGGTGGTGGTGGTGGTGGTGGTGGTGGTAGTAGTAGTAGTAGTAGTAGTAGTAGTAGTAGTAGTAGTAGTAGTAGTAGTAGTAGTAGTAGTAGTAGTTGTTGTAGTAGTAATAGTAGTAGCAGCCATACAGTGCTAGGTAGTACGTAGTAATAGTAAGCACTTTTGACTAAGGCGGACTTAGCCATGCAGGAAGTTTCTAGCTATTGCTTCGCTGTGCGACACCCTACGCGGTGGGGGCCAAACATTATCATCAGAAAACCAATAAATATCAAATACTAAAGTTTCGGTGATACGAAAAAAAAAACCTTTTCGCCTGTTTCAAGGAGGCAAAGCACCTTGATCGTTAAAAGCTTGACTTGTGAAACAAGGACGGTAGTTGACTGCAATGGCAATCATCGCGTTGTAGTTAGTTTGTTATTACCTGCATTATGTTTCAATAACGTTTGTGATTTCTTCCTTCTCTGTATAATATATGTGCAATAGTTTGCACTGCCTGGGTGAAGGCGCAAAATCACCTTCAGAATGTTTCGGCTGATACTGGGTTTCACGAGGTCGCGTACCTGCCTAGAAAAGGTGACGGGATGCAATTCCAGTCGAGTGCGTCTGGACGTCACCTCGTGTCAGGTCGAGAGTAGTCGCTCACTCTGTAGCTACAGAAATAATACCAGCATTGTCAGCGGGAAAGGCACAATACGATGGAAAAATGGGCCAAAAAATTCAAAACTGCCCATGTAATTAGGTGCTTAATTTTCAGAAGAGCTGGAACAGCGGCGAAGTCTGACTTACACTTTTGGGAATAAACGCGATATGCGTCTGTCTGCGAGCAATTATGAAAAAAAGCACACAAAGGACAAAACTTGACTTTCACTGGCAAATCTCATGGATGATAATTTTGGAACACCCTGTAGTGTGTTTACATATAATTATACCAGCATATGTTCTACTCTTTAGTGGCGCAGTTCGTAGTATAGCGCCGGATGTGGTGCCCATGCGGCATCAAAAGACTTCTCTGGAAGGAGGCAATGCATACCACCCTCGTTCGAAAAGCGCTTAGTATACCTGTTTCAGATATAGGTGTCGGTACCATACAGGTCTACGTGACGTAATGGGAACACGTTGTTCCACTTTATCGCTACCGTATTACGGAGAACACGAAGGTTCGACTATCAGCGTCCTCTGTCTGCGAGCGGAGGAGTTATCAGTTACAATCCCCGGTTACAGCCGGCTGAGAACGTGAGTTACGTAATTCCTTGCACATTCGTTACCATGGTCCCTCTGAGAAGCCTAGGAGCCCATTAGCACACATTTCAAATGAAACGCCTTGTTAATCTCCACGACACGCATTTATCACGAGTGTTACGTACGCATCTCAGTACCAGATTTTCTTTGAAGCCAACCGTAAACATCACGTAAAATGTTCATGTCGACAATATATTTTATCTTCTACTACGAAGCCCAGCCCTGTGCTACCATGGTGTGCGCTACTCGTTGGCGTCGTCGAATTCAAAAAATGACTCCGTCACGGAGAACCAACATACTAAGCTAAGGAAGTATAACACACAAAACAGTTTGTCAGCGGAGACAGACCGCCATCTACGTTCGCTGGTGGTGCCGTTCGCCTCTGCCTCTTAATATATTAAGACGCACTCGCATCTGTGCTCAGGTCGTTTGGCTAGGCATTAGCAGTGGCTTAGGGATGGCGTTGGCTAGGCTCATTTTAACAGTCGCGTCTGCGGCCCTTTACCTGTGCTTCCCGAAATGATAATGGCTTCCAACGGCTGTATTTTTGGATTCCCCATCAACGTCCAAGTTAGGTTGCCGTTTGTGAAACCTTCTTCTTCCCGGTTTTTTAATCTTTCAAATACATCTACAAGAAGCAATAAAGAGTGCCACTACGCAGCTTGGACGTCGTTAGTGAGAGACAAGACCGCAGGATATTCAGATGCACATGAGAATGAAGTTTCCCTTTTCAGCCGCCCCTCTTTTGTGGAATCTGCTCTCCTTTTGTGTTTTGGCTCACGTTTACGCTAAACTGCCTGCTACATCTGAGATTGAGGAAGAAATGTCTCGGGACCAAGAGACTAACATGGATTGAATGTGCCATTCATTACTGCCGAAACGTTATCCGAGCAACCTGTATGGATTTCAGGAGTGCGCCATGACATTGTTTTCTGGGTATCAGTATTTTTTGAGGCGTGCGAAAATGGCCTATATAACTGCGTATCCTCCAATATTTAACTCTTGAAAGGTGGATGCGTTGTTTTTTAGTGAAATAAAAGCTGATCATAAACAAAATTCTCTTATTGTAAGAAGTTAACCCTACCAGCAGCTCCTTTAACATGTGGGAAATATGCAAAACGTGAATAAATGCAACCTTCCGTGTGATTGAGCTAACGCTACAAAAATGCCTCCCTATTTCTTGAATTGCTCTCTATACTTGTCACTTTATGCAAATACTCAGGCAACTACCCCGGTGGCTCAGTGGCTAAGGCGTTGCGCTGCTGAGCACGAGGTCGCGAGTTCGATTCCCGGTCACGCCAGCCGATTTTCTTATGGGGTTGGAAAGCGAAAAACGCCCATGTATACGAGATTTCGGGGCAGATTTAAGGATCCCCAGGTGGTCCGGAGCCCTCCACTACGGCGCGCCTCATCACCTGCGTTGCGTCGGCGCGTTAAGCCCTACAATCAATCAAATACTCAGGCGTGTACCCCGGTTCAAAAGAACCAAAATTGACATGGTTATACCGCAAGTAAACCTAAACGAATAGTTCGTCGTCTTGCGTCGTCCTTTCAAACGTACTATTTTTTAAGTGGCGCTCCGTGTTTGCAAATATTTTTTTTTCTGGGGACGTCTGGGGTGGCGGTTGGAGTGGGGGGTCACCGAGGTTTGTTTTGTAGACATCATTTGGTGTTGATGGAAACTCATTTCTCGTAAATTCTCAATCATCCCAAATTCAAAGTTCGTTTCGCTGTATACTCAATGGTCGAAAATAATGAAGGTGTGATGTTAATGGCCCAAGGCCAACAGGGAAGATAGCTCCAAAACAGTGGTTATATAAGAGAGGTGAAAACGTAAACACTAAAATCAGTCAGCAAGAACAAAAGTAACATCAGAAAACGAAAATGAAGATAGCTGGTGTACAAGGGCAGGGAATGATCATGCGTGCTATGAAATTAGGCCTAAAAGTTGAACTTCTGTAAATACTTAAAAACGCGCTTGACAGAAAACATGGAATCGTCAGACAGGAAAAACGTTTAATGTAGTGGGATGTGTAGACTGTATAGTTGTGGGGAGCGCTTGCGTCGTGTTTTGTCCAGTGCCTTGCATTGAATGAGTAGGTGAACTGCAGGTAGGGCTTCTCCACACGTGCTATACAGAGGTCTTGAAGGCCCCGTAGTAGATACGAGGGTGTGACATGTGTGTACCCTATCCGTAGCCTAGCAAAGACAACTTCTGTGTGTCTGTTTCGTGTGTCAGTGGTGTATGGCCCCAAGTTAGGTTTTATTACGTGTAACTTGTAATCTGTCTGTTTACTCCAGCGTGCTTGCCATGTGTTGCGATGTTGGTGTCTGATGTGTGGCTTCACGTCAGTGTAGGGTAATGTTGCTATGTCCACTGTATTGAAGAGTTTAGCAGTAGTGGCCATTTGATCTGCGGTTTCTTTCACGGGTATCCCCCGATGGCCAGGAACCCGATAATTTGTTATTTTGAGACTTCAGGCGTAAGCCGACATAAATTCCTTATAAGCAGGATTGATTGCATATTTTTTAACGTTTTATGGACAAAAGTGCAAGTACAACGCTAAGAAAATCTGTTTACACTATGGACTTTAAAATTTGATGTTGGACAATGTGGCCTAAACAAGTAAAATGCAGTGTAAATGCTGTTGTGGGTGTTCGTTCTTTCACCCAGGCTAAAGTTCGGTCCGTACGCAGCCCAAGACACAGCCTTAGCGGTCTTTGATGCGTCGCAGTAAAACTCTGCACACTGGTGCTTTTCTTGCAGGAAGAGGAAAGGCTGCATAGTAGCTGCCCTCGGTGGCCTGTTTTTGTCGAACAGAAAAAGCACAGGTCACAAGAAACAGCCGTGTATTGCCATGGTGCAATAAAATGAATGATGGGTGTCTTGTGTATGTATGAAAATGACACTACTATTTCCGAAGCTTCTGCTCTCACTCTGAGAGGGAACGGCATGGGAATAGATGGATGGTTAAAAAGAGCTGCTTTGAGGATGCATCATGAATGGTCGAATGAAAAGGATGATTTGTCATAGACATGATATTGGAGGAATACAATAAGTTAGTGTATATCCTCTCGTGATATAGGGACCATTTGTAACACTCTGCATAGAGGCGTTCAACAGGGTTAGTGCGAAAGGCGCCACTAGCAAGGAGAAGCCCCAAATGCACAACCGTGCACACATTTTTAGTGCCGTTTTCGTTGCCGACCCACATACGACGCTGCCGCTGACCTAGTCTAAGGGAGGTCCTACCAATATAGTATAAAGACGCAGGAGAAGCTGCTCGTCTGTACCGTAGGGTTGGTGTGAGACGACGTTAAGAATGTTCGTAGCTTTTAGCTATCTCTGCTTAAGCTTTTTCAGATGTGAAACAAATGTTAGTTTGTTATCGGATACGCAGTGTCTAGAGTGCCGTCCGACAGCACTCTAGCTGATCGTTGCAGGCATGGCTAGAGTGCCGTCCGCCAACATTCGATTATTTAACACTAGGCTAGCACAGGACAGAGAGTCTGTCGTTGTAGTGCAGAGGATCCGTCTTAGCTTCTTTATTCTAAAGTCGGTGGTTCGACGCCGGCTTGTGCAGCGGTTGTTTTTTTTTAGTATTTATTTGAAGTGTAATTTTTATACCTTAGGTTAGTTTTAGTGTTCTCAATGATTTCTTTTGTCTGCGTTAGGTTCTGTTATGTTATGGTTAGGTTAGGTTGCCTATCTTTACATTATCTAGAGCGATGTACTGCCAGACGCAGCAATTTCGCCTTGAAAGGCCGGTGGACGTCGATATAGTGGAGTGGTTATAATACAGTCGGACGGCACTCTAGACACGGCCTATCGCATATTGGCCCAAAATCTTGTGCTCCGTTTTAACAGCAATCGACACGCCGTTTATAGTAATGTCAGGGCCCAGGTGGCTCCCTTACCAAATCATAGGTCAAATGGTCCAAAATCATAGATGAAAGGCTATCAGAACACTAACACACCCGAACAACCAAAGCGATTCTAATTGTCCAGAGGGCTTGAACACAGAAACACGTACACAAAAGGACGACAAAATATCCACGTTTGTGTGTATTACACCTTGCGAGCTAGTTGTAAAAGCCACCAGTCGATTTTAGAAGGTCTGTGCGGCTCATGGAAGTGCACTTCCATCAATTGATGGCCTTCAGAATAAAAAATATCTTCTGGATGTTTGCGGAAGAAAAAAAAAGAGCGGAGGGCCTCACAGCAAAAACAGAGCTAAGTATGTTGTGCGATAACCTCAAGAGTGGGCATCCTGGAATGAAGAAACTTATTCGTCTGCAGGAAATGATACACGACCATTTTTTGCGGCTTATATACCGTTACTTTTACAAACAGCAAGTGCAATCGCTATGAAGCGATGTTCTAGTCAGGAATAGCTGCACGTCGGAAAAGCGCACGCTTTGTTAACATCGTAATGTAATAAAAAATAGTCGTGCGCGACGCCTAAACGTCCCGGCTACTACAAAATGAAGTGAATATTATGTTAGCTGCACACGCATGAAAGTGTTGATTATAACATCTGAACTTTTGCTAATCATTTACTGCTCACTCTTACCCCTTGGTCGCATGATGGAGTTACACTTTGCGTCCCTCTCCCAAATAAATGCATTGGCATTCCATCTGGTCCCTCTTGAGGTCTCTTTGCCTATGCCTACCTTATCCTTTATAAATACACGCATCCCATTATATCATGGGATATGGCTCCACCTATAGCCTGCACTACGGTGTCCTAAACACGCCCTTATCGAGGCGTGACAAGCTGGTTTGTTCTCCTTCCTCCAACGCATATTCATGAAAGGAATGGTTAGCGCGCAATTGGTGACGTAATTTTGTGTGCAATATTTGAAACAAAAAACAGCAGGCGCATAAGCTACTCGAGTGCGTACGGCGTTAGCGCAAGTGTGTGTTACAGATTTGTTTTTCATGAAACTGTGGTTGATTCCTCTCTCATAGGAATCAGAAAAACACGAAAGTAAAATGTGCACCGACGCATGATTTGCGGGTCGGTGGCTGTCGTGTGGGTGTGCTTGGCGAGTGACGTCCTGGTGGAGGGTCACTTCGGCAAACGTGTACTGTCGTCACTTCCGTGACGGATATGACGTCAATGAGCTCTTGTTGTATCCCGGACTAAAACAATTTCGTGTTAGAAATCCAGGGAAGCTTGCGCTCATGCGGAGGACTTGAATCGGGAAGTTGTTGTAGGTGCGCATTGAGGACACATAGTTAATTTCAGTAGGACGATCTGCCTTTCTGTTCGCGGCCTCTTCCTCGGCCATGCGAACTACCCGCGGCCGAGCCATGCCGAGAACTGCGAAGACGTTGTGCGCGAGCTCTCTTGTGCGATACTGAGCGCATGCGCACAACGATGCGACTTCCGCGCGAAGGGCTCTCCTACAATACTGAGAGCTTGCGCACGCCCCTCTCGAGTGTCGCGGCGGCCGCTATCACGTGTCTTTCCGTTGTAGAGCGGGTAATGCGACAGCTGCCCGACGCCTACGCGATAACGTTCCTGGCGGGAAGTTCTCGGCGCGCACGAACCCCGAACCTACGGCCAGTAGCACCAGCTCCACTGTGTAAAAAAAAAGTCGGCAGAAAAATGCACTACGCAGCACGTATGCCGCGGCTCTATTGAGGAAGTTGTGGAAGCAAAAACGACCCTTGTTTATTTACCGAAACCAGAAAAGCCTCCTGACTAAAATTTATCGTTGAACTCGTTGCTTTTTGTTGTAATAATTTGGGGGGGGGGGGGGAGTTTACCTCGCGCTTCCGCATCCTTTTGTTATCCGCTATTCCAGCCTCTCTTGTATACATGCCCGGATGCAGGCGCGCACGCGCTGGACGACGGATCGTTAATTAGGACGTAAACAATGGCGTACTGGGGTAACAGCCCGCACCTGCCTTCGTGTTGATTTCTTCTTCGAAGAAAATATACATGGTAATTACCTCGCGTCCGCCCGGCGTATGCGGGCCTTGTGCGGAGAGGATACTTCTGTTCGCGAAGCAAACAACCGCGTAGAAAAGAGAGGGTTAATGGGCAAACCTGTGCTGCTAAGTTGAGGGAAAAGACAGCCGCAAAGGGGCGTTCCCGTTCGCGTAGGCACGTGACAAATTGCGGGCGTCCGTGATGTGTATCTCTTGTTGTTCCTCCCTCGCCCTGCGTAGCCTATGGCTCAGCACCCCTGACAGCGCATTCCCAGAATTTTCCTTCATATTTTGTGGTTGTTACAAAGCATATAAAGCAGCAGAATAAAAAAAAAAAACACACCTGAAAAGCAATGCGTTGAGGCCTGACAGGTTGGCATGGAAGAAATGAGATGGTTCAGCACATGACATGCAAACATTGAGGCGATTGATCGAAAGTGCAAGGTCGCCTCTTTTCTGTACACAAATGGTGCAAGCAACATGATTATATGAACATGAAAGAGCATATGAACCTATGAATATATGTACACATGAAAGAGCGAGATTCCGTTTTCCTGTGGGTACAAGGCAGGCCCTTCCCCTGTAAACCAACGCAGTCCGCTTGTGATACTCCTCCTGGTCTTTTAAGCAGCTCCTAAAGCGACCTGCACTGTTTGGCCTCAGTTGCCCAGGGCTAGAGTCCCAGCTTTTCTTCCCAACAGCCTGCGTTTGAGGAAATCTGTGCGAATTATTTTCAATCTTCAGTCATTATTTCTTTACTGCAAAATATTCTCTTACCTCTGTTTGGCGCATTTTTTTCGTAAATAACAATGGTTTGTTACGTTTTAGGTAGGTTCACGGTTTTACTCTAAACAGCAAGGGAATACAAATTTGGCGAATCTTGCACTCGTTGTGCAAACAGCTGAGCTGGGGGTCGACATAGCTGCTCCCCACACTGCAGTGGATACCAGGAGAGAGAGGACAGCCGGACCCAAGCAGAACACAGTCGTTTTGACGGCACTGGAAAGCAAAAACCATTAAAGCCGGTACAGGGTTGTACTTAGTAGCAATCGGCGTCATCCCTTTAGTCGTCGTCTACTGACTTTACAGCCGCGTAGCGCATATCCCCTTTTAGCGCGTCTTCTCCACGGCTTCTTCAGCAGGTGCGGTGGCCGTCTCCATAGAGTTTCTTACAATATACACTAGAGAAGAATCTGGCGCTAGCGTCTATGCGGCTCGCATCAAGGCCGTCTGTGTCGTTATGGACCGCCGTAATACACCGCGCTCGCCCTAGTTTCATCATTGACTTGGATTGAAACGTTTTAGTGACCGCAAATATAAACAAAGTGCCACAAAAATGCGAAGAATAGTGTGCAATTATGTAAGTGGAAAGTAAAAACCTGTTTTAAAACTAAAGAAAAAAGAAGTTAAGCATATTTTTGCCGGAACGGTTGCGCCTGCTATTCCGCTGGCCAAGGTTGCAGTCACTAACAAGGTTAATATTTGGGGGGGGGGGGGGACTCATTAGCGGTTCTGATTTTATTATTTTACCATTATTGCAAATAATAAGTAGCTTGAACAGTTTGGAAAGTTTTTTGAGGGTGCCCATTAAAACGTTGCCTTCGTGGTGAACCGGTGCACCGACCGCTAACTAGTTTAACAAGAAAAAAGAAAACGTGGCGTTAAACAGTCGTGCATGATGACAAGATAGGACGCATGCAGGTGCCCGCATCTGTCGTATCCCCGTGGACGTATATTGTCTTCGTTGAAGTACAGGCGGGGACTCAATTTTGCAGACCACGCGAGCGCGTGGCAAAAGCCACCGACGCGCACTCTGGAGGCCTGGCGCCTGTTGTCGAGACCGGCGCGGCGCGCATGCGCGTCCTTTTTTACTCGCAGGCACGCTGATTTCCTCGCTTGCTGCAGCGGTGCGGCGATAGTCACTGAAGCACCGCAGAGCGACGCCTTTGTAGCATTCCGTTCATCCCGCTGGGACACTTGCGGCCTAATATGACGATTGCGCCCGATTTGGCGCAAGTGGTCCTCGCGTGCTGATAAGGTGTTACGCGGGATGCTTTTCTTTTTTGTGCTTTATCGTTTCCATACGCCGTGACCAGCGGCTTGCGGACGGCGGTGCCGATCGAAGCGTGCACGAACAACAACCACACAGTGCCGCGCTATCGACAACGAAATGACAGCAAGAGGAATCTCGAAACTTTATTAGTTTTCAAAAATAAAAAAACACATCAAACACAAGCTCCAAGCTAGTGGCTGGTGAAGTGGCCGTTTGCAGCTATTACTTGCTGTATGCGTCGTGGCATTGATAGATAGAGAGCTGGAATTAGTTCAGTGCGAGCCTGCAAAGCCTCCCACTCGGTTTTTATTGCTTCCCAAAGGTCATCCGCAGTGGTAGCGCCCAGGCACCGCCTAGAAAGCTGCTGCTTCAACAAACCCCAGATGTTTTCTATGGGGTTTACGTCCGCTCCGCATGGAGGCCACTCCAACTGGCGCACAACGTGCTGTTCCAACAGCGCACATACTTTTCGCGCTGTGTGCACCGGGCTTCGATCATGTTGGAAAATATAACACCCGTCCTTGAATGGGCCGTCGAGTACGTATGGAAGGAAAGTGCGAGTAAGAATGTCGCAATATTGCGATGCCGTGAAGCTCCCATCAACTCTCACAAGCGGGCCGAGTCCATCTTTGCTGATGGCGCCCCACACGCTCACAGCGCAGCGCCCGCTGGAGAAGATGCTCTGTGTGTAGCCCGGAAGATACCTGTTTCCCAGAAAAAAAAAGGCACACTTAAGAACAAAAATTATTACTGAATCACCAGCGAAGCTCGAGATTTATTGTCATGTATATCTGTACTGAGAGCAGACGGGAATTCCTTAATATTAACTATACCTTGAACTAATGAAAAGTACGTAAAATTACGCGCAATTTTCTCGGTAAAAATTTCCAGCCCTTCAGTGCAATTGTTCCGCGATACCTACATTATATGGAGAGCTACAGAGCATTTCTCAGAAAGTTGGCTTTGTCGCAAGAGCCACATTGGTTGCCGCGACTTGGTTCTACACAGCCTGTCGAAGCAGGCAGCTCTGTTCAGAAACTCCTCCAGTAACTGCTCCGCTGTAAAAATAAACACGTTTATCGTCAATACCTTCGTACAATAACTGATGATTTTTATGCACGTAACTGATTTGGGTCGAGCGTTGATACCAGTGGGCAGGATTGCTGCCAAGCAGACTATCCACCAGTGAACGATCAAATTTTTCAACATTGCGAGAAACAGTGTTTACCATAAAGTATAAGTATCTAACTAAGTAGGGACTATGACAAAACATCGTTATTTCAGCTATACAGCGGCCACTAGTTGTTTCTCACGTTGACGACTACCAGATTGTGCCAAATGTTGCAGGACTAACGTGTAATACTCCTGTCTGCTCACCTATTAACTAATATTTTGAATGGTTTTAAATCTACCAGTCGCAGGCGTACTGAACGGTAAATTTTATTGGGTTTACTGAACTGGGTTTACTAATGTAATTTGACGGATCTCCTTTTCCCCAAAATAACACGTAATGAAGAATGGAAAAATTACACCTGTAACTGTGGTATTATAAGCAGCCTAACCGTTAGTGCTACAACTGGGGAAAACAATTATTTATCAAAACGCGTTCTGCGTTTTAGCGGTGAAATTAGGCCTTCATACCTGCAGTTCACAGGCCGCCAAACACGTCGCTGCTGATCCCAGCGGGTGCTAAAGGTTGACTCGTCGGTGAAGATAACTTCGCCCCAGTCTTGCACGGACCACTGTTCGGCAGCTCGCGCGAATTCCAGCCTTGCTAGGCGTTGTTTTTCTGTGAGGTGCGGCTTCTGCGCCGCCACACAGCTCCGAACACCTGCTTCGTGAAGCCTCCTTTGTACCGTTTTCGCGGAGACGTTGAGCTGGAGGGCCTCTCTAATTTCTTTTGCACTCTGGAACGGGTCTTCCACCACTGCCGCAATAATTTTCAAGTCCTCCTCTTCTGTTGTAGACCTGGACCTTCCGCTCCGTTGGGCATCTCCAAGCCGGCCTTCATCTCTGTACGCTTGAATAGCTCGGCTAACAGCGTCCCTCGATCTCTTGGTTAGACGACAAATTTCCCTTTGAGGGACCCCTTCTAAAAAGTACCGAATTATCTGACGGCGCTCTTCGACCGGAACCCTGGGTGTCATTTTGCCGAATGCCGACGTGCAGAACGACCAGGCTATATTTATGCGAGCACGTCTTGTTATCATTTTTAAGTAAGGAATTAGGCAGCAAAAAAAAAACGGGATAATCTATGGTTTTTATGAAACCTTCACCTCACCTACTGGCAGCTGAAAGCGAGTTGAACGATAACTTCAGTTGCAAGTAGCATACAAAATAAACAAGAAGAATAAAGTTTCGAGATTCCTCTTGCTGTCATTTTGTTGTCGATAGCGCGGCACTGTGTGGTTATTGTTCGTGCACGCTTCGATCGGCACCGCCGTCCGCAAGCCGCTGGTCACGGCGTATGGAAACGATAAATGACAAAAAAGAAAAGCATCCCGCGTAACACCTTATCAGTCCGCGAGGACCACTTGCGCCAAATCG
Organism: Haemaphysalis longicornis; assembly: GCF_048455015.1. Taxonomy (NCBI): domain Eukaryota; kingdom Metazoa; phylum Arthropoda; class Arachnida; order Ixodida; family Ixodidae; genus Haemaphysalis; species Haemaphysalis longicornis. The sequence continues at coordinate 18,564,697 of NW_027526225.1, read as the reverse complement.
GGCGCAATCGTCATATTAGGCCGCAAGTGTCCCAGCGGGATGAACGGAATGCTACAAAGGCGTCGCTCTGCGGTGGTTCAGTGACTATCGCCGCACCGCTGCAGCAAGCGAGGAAATCAGCGTGCCAGCGAGTAAAAAAGGACGCGCATGCGCGCCGCGCCGGTCTCGACAACAGGCGCCAGGCCTCCAGAGTGCGCGTCGGTGGCTTTTGCCACGCGCTCGCGTGGTCTGCAAAATTGAGTCCCCGCCTGTACGTCTTGTTTCTTCTTTTCGTCGGCTACAAATTTCGCGGCGGCATATTACCCGCTCAGTCATGCGTCCTTCGACTGCGGCCAGAGCAACGTCAGGTGCGATCACGCACTGCCTGCTGTTTCACCGAACACGGCTACCACAGCACAGGGACGATTTCGGCTTCCTTGTAGGTAGTAAACGTGTTAATGCATAGTGAAGAATGCACATCTCAAAAACCGCTTAAGAATCCAATTTTCATGCTAAGCCCAAGCCAAAAAGGGGTGTCTTCCCATGAACCCCCACGACGACATGGCTTACAAGGCGCAGTTTCCTCTCTAGTATACTTACTAAGAAACTAAGAAACTAAGAAACCGGCTATGGCGCAGCGACGAACCCAATAATGAAGTATTTTTGCACGCGATTGACCCTGATTTGACATCAAAACTTCCTAGAGAGCTCCCTCGTAGGCTGGAGACATTATATCATCGCCTACGACTGAACTCGGCCTACACCAACAGTTACCTCTTTCGCCTCGGACTGACGACCAACCCTTACTGTGATAACTGTTCTTCCATAGAAGCCGTCGAACATATCTTGTTAGAATGTGTGGCCTACTTGACACCAAGATCCCGTTTTTTTGAAGATATTGAACGCCTAGATCAAGGGCCGGTAACTTTGAAGAACATCTTAGGACCATGGACTAGCCCATCGAAGCAGCGTCAGGCCCTAAAAAGTTTGTTTTCATATTTGGAGGACATTGGCCACATTTCAAAATTGTAAATTCTGTAACACAATCTAAAAAATAGTCCGCTAAGCCCGCCAAACCACGCCAGTGTTTTTTTTTTTGCTTCTTCGTTTTTTTCTTTCTCTTTTTTTTGTTTTTTTTTCTCTTTTCTGCCGGGGTCGGGGTCGGGGATGTAGGGAGAACAGGCCCTAGAGAGAGCTAGGGCCTGTTCTCCCTACATCCCCGACCCCTAGCAGAGAAGCATGTAGGTGATCACAAACGCCGGCAAAACTCTCTGCTTTTTCAATAAAGAGCCTTCTCTCCCTCTCTCTCTAAGAAACTATATGGCCGTCTCCACGTGTGGATTGTGAAGGCATGGCTTGACAGGTTCGTCGCCATCATCATCGGCATGGTGAACCCATGCCTCGCCGGTCCCTAAATGACGAAGACGACGAAGGCGGGAGCTCCTTATGTGGCGTACGCCCACGCGCAAGCCTGGACGACGCTTGGCGGTCGCCGCGAGGCACGCGCTCACGTGCGCTCTGGGTTTCCTGTCTCCGCGGGACGGATTTATGGCTCCCTATTAACAGCTCTGCTCTTACAAGGAAGCCATTTTCTCTCCAACCGCAGCGAGTTTCTCCCTTGTGTTGTGTATGTAGCGCCCTCTATAGTATCTCAACCAAACATCGAAGCGGGGAAGAAAATTTTCTCTCTTGCCATCGGCGATCTGCCGAGAGCGCCAACGCAGTTAACCAAAGCGTTCTTGGTTTGTTTATGCCGATCGAGCGCACACGACCCTCCTGCGAGACGCAACCCCTGGGTTGGCGTCGCGCAGCGTCGCATTTTCCTCTCACTATAATTATTTTCATGCGCAGCACTTTCGCATCTGGTAGAGTGCTTTGGTGGCGGCAACGTCGATGTCCGCGTTATCGAGCCAGCGAACGAGACCCCGAAAAAGCAAAGACAACGGAGGAGCAGCGTTTGGCGAACGTGTGAGGGGGAGGGTGGCACACGCTGCTATGGCGACATCTCCCAGCACGTCGCCACGGCTCAGTATTTCTGTCTGCCGCCCCTCACACTTCAGCCATCCGTCGCGGCCGCGGAGCGCCCTACCCATCAGAATTTCGCAACATGCCCCTACTCCATTCACGGCTCATCCGAACCACGTGACGTTCGCGCGGGATGTTCACGCACGAGTTGCGACAACATGCTAGGTGGCGGCGACGCGCTGCGAGAGAGCGGCAATGTAGCGCGCGCCGCCGTGCGTTTGTTGTTTCCATACTATTTTATTATATAAAGTAACTTAACCCTACATTAGGCTTTTTGATATGGTGACGTCGTAGTTTCACCGCACTCTATTTGGAAAGTATTGCCGAAAATTACTAACAGATGTATAGCGCAAAAAAGACGAAGGACAAAGAATGCACGAGGACGAAGCGCTAACTTGCAACTACCGGTTTATTGAAAGAAGCACACATTTATAATAACAGCGTACATGATAACAGACAACTTACGCGACACATATCAGAACCAAAAAAAAAATAAATTTGATACCCCACTACACAATCTTATCGCCCCCTTCCCGAGCCACGGGCTTCCAAATATGCAATCTCGTTTGCCAATAAAGCAATTGATGCTCGACTAATGCATCCGTCTCTGGCTTTGTGGATTTCTAGTGCTTCCACTATTTCCCTGGTCGTTTGGTTCTTTCTCTTGAACAAAGTCATGCACTCTGAAAACAAAGGCACGCATCCACAATCACGACAGTGCTGCCCAATGTGGCACTGTTTCTGCCGCACGTTATAGTTGTGCTCCCTCAACCTGCAGTTTATGCATCGACCGGTTTGTCCTATGTATTGCTTGCCACACCGAGTCGGAAAGGAGTAAACCACGCCTTCTGCGCATGGTGCAAACTGGTTTTCGTGCTTTATCGAGCACCTTTTCGGTTTTTGGCCAACTGGGTTCGTCTGTTCGCAGAGCCGCGATAGCTTATTTGGCGCGGTAAACAAAACGTCGACCTTGGCGCGCTTCCCAATCTTTTTAATGTTATGGGATATCCTGTGCAAATATGGTATTGCCACTTTCTTATTACGTGGTTCGTCAGCGTTTTGTGCGTGCCCTTGGTTTTAGCGTCATGTTTAAGTTTTGAGGCCAACCCTTCACCCACTGAGATAAGTAAAGGTATCGGATACCCCGAGGCAGAGAGACGTTCCTCTTGCTTAGTAAAACTTTCTTTTATCGTGTGAGCGCATGATTTTTCTAGAGCGTTGCTGAAGCACAGCCGCACAATACCTCTCTTAACAAGCTTCGAATGCGCAGAGTTAAATGGTAAAAGGGCCTTCTCGGCACGCGGTTAGTACAGCCAGCAAACATGGTCACGGTAAAAACGAATCCTCAGATCTAGAAATTTTATACAGTTTTCTTCGGAAAACTCGTGCGTTAAAGTAAGAGGGCTAAAATATTGGCTAAAAACTGATAAAATGGTATTTAAAAATCTTTCAACTTGCCCTTCGGCTGCGTCAATCAGTACTAAAAATCGTCGACATATCTAAAAACATTAACAATTCGAGGATCACCAAAGTCTTTGGACATAGCGTTGCCACATGATCCAAGGTACAGATCGCTAATGACAGGGGCAATGCAAGAACCTATACAAATGCCTTTTCTTTGCAGGTAGGTGCCATGGTCCCATTCCGCGTAGGTGCTATTAAGATAGACATCTCACACTTCTAAAAAACCAGCTACACTGATCTCAGAGGCATTTTGGAAGGCAACATCGCCATACCTGTCAATGGCATCTTCAACACAACAAAGAATACCAGCGTGAGGCAACGAGTAAAATAGGTCCTTAATATCGACTGAAAAAGCAGATAAACTTTCCTTCTCATTACATTTTAAAGTATCAATCACTTCTTCAGAATTTCTAATCATGTACGGATCTTCGCAACTTATTGTTGAGCCTCTCCTGTAAAAAGAGCGCTACTGACTTCTGCCAAGCACCCGTCTCTGATACTATTACTCGGAGGGGCGTTCCCACTTTGTGTGTTTTGGCTGCAAAAAAGTAAATCCAGGCTGCATTTTTTTAGTTGCTTATACTATGAGTAAGGCTTGTTAAATTCAATTTCGCGCACAGGTTCTTAGCCCTACGTTTAACCATTCGCAACGAAACCTTGTCGTTACGAGCGAACAACGCATCTAGGGCCTCGGAAGCCTTTCGCTTAAAAACATCGTTGGGCCATACGGCAAGACCCCCTTCCTTGTGCGCAGGCAAAACACACAGGCCCAGCTGCACAAACGAAGTTGACACTTTCCCCAAAGACACACCTTTCTGGAGGCACTGGGAGTGTGCCAGGACATCCACTCCTTCTGATACAAACATATCGCCTTCGTCCTCAGAAGCCAACCTCGAAACGTCCCTCACCATTCCCATCAGCTCCGCGGCGCTTTTCTTCGGTTCTATGGCATACTTTGGAGCGAGCTGTAGCATCCGGCGGGCGTGGTCGGGGAGTTCAGCGTCGCCGATGACGTGAACTTGGTTCCCAGACCGCGGGCTCCTGTCTGGCTGTGCTGGCCGGAGGAATCCCAGGGTGGTTTGCCACTGCGACTCGGTCGTCCAGTTGATCAGCAGGCAATATTCACGCCACTTGACCTTGGCTGTTGTAGCCTTCTCACGCTGGCTCACAAGGACGAACATGATGATGATAGTTTGGTTTTATTGGCGCAAGGCCGACTTTGGGCAAAGAGCGCCAAAGAAGGAGTTACTGAATTGTGATGAGACCGTAAATACTAAAACATGTGACTAAAAGTAAAAGTGATGCAAAACAAAAAACAATAGAGATGGCTGCTGTATAGGGCCAGGATGATTACACGTGATATGACCAGAGCTGCAGAAAGTTCACCTCAGCTAAAAACTTAAAAACACGCTGACTAGAAAACATTGGTTCGTCGGCTAAAAAATATGATGGGCGCAAAGGAATGTGTCGTCCGTATAATTCAGGGAAATGTTTGTGTCGTGTTGTGTCAAGTGCTCTGCATGTGATTAGCATGTCGACTACGGATAGGCCCTTTCCGCACCTGCTACACATGGATCCCGAAGTTCCAGTGAGCAGGTCGGAGTGCGTCCCATGTGTGTGACCTATCCGAGGCCTAGCCAGAGTGACTTCAGTGTATCCCTTGTGTGAGTCAGTTATGTAGCGTCCCAGTTGTGGTTTTATTACGTGTAGTTTGTTGTCTGTTTGTTGACTCCAGTGTAGGTGCCATGTGTTACGAAGCTGTCGTCTGATGTGTGCCTTTAGGTCGGTGTAAGGTACTGTTGTTATGTCATCTGTGGTCATGAGAGTGGCAACACCAGCCATTTGATCAGCGGTCTCATTACCAAGAATCCCACAGTGACCTGGTACCCATGATATGGTTATTTCTAAATCGGAAGTATATGCAGTCATCATGAATTTTAAAAGAACATTGATTACATAGTTTTTTGACGACCTTCCTGATGACAATGCCTGCACAACGCTTAGAGAATCTGTGTAGACGATGGACTTTGGAGTCTTATGTTCGAGGATGTGATTTGAAACGAGTAAAATGCCATACGCTTCTGCCGTGTAAATACTGCTGTGAAAATTCATTGTTTTGATAACTCTAAAATTTGGTCCGTGCGCTGCACAAGAGACAGTAGAACCAGTTTTGGACGCGTCGCTATAGAATTCTGCGCACCTGTAGTTGTCCTGCAGGAACAGGAAGTGCTGCAGAATTGCATTCCTGGGTACCCTATTTTTTTCTACAAGAGTGAATGACAGGTCGCATGATACAGGACGAAGATGCCATGGTGCGATGAAATTATGAATGGGTGTCTTGTGCGTGTCTGAAAGCGGGACATTGAGGGCAGAAGCCTCCTCCCTAACTCTGAGAGAGAACGGTAAGGGAATAGATGGCCTGTTTAAAAGGAGTTGTAAATTTGATGTATCGTTCATGATGGGATTAAAAGGATGGTTGGTCAGAGACACGATCTTGGATGCATACAACAGGACAACATACTCCCGCTGATGTCCTAGGCACCATTTGTCGCACTCGACATAAATACTTTCAACAGGGCTAGTGCGGAATGGGCCACATGAGAGGCGAAGGCCAAGATGCAGCACTGGGTCGAGCATTTTCAGTGCTGTTTTTGTAGCCGACCCATACACGACACTGCGGCAGTCGAGCCGAGGCCCCATCAAGGCTGTGTACAGGCACAGCAGGAGTTGTTTGTCGGCCCCATAAGATTGATGTGAGAGGACCTTAAGAATATTCATTGTTTTTAAGCATTTGCATTTAAGCTGTCTGATATGTGGGATGAATGTAAGTTTTTCGTCGAATAATACGCGCCCCAGCCTCCGACCTTCATTCAGCTCCGAGCCCAACGCGCACGCCGAGAGAGGGAACGGAAACGAGACACACCGCCCGCCACCCCTCGCAGCCGGAATCACCGCCGACAGGACGATGGGAACAAAAGGGACGGAGGAGAATGCCAGCAGCGTCGACGACGTTCGCCCCCTTCCCCCCGAGGCGACCGGCAGGCAGAAGGAACCACAACGAGGCCGCACTAACACCAGGAAGCAATCGGCCCCTTCCCAAAAGCCTTGCAAGGAAAAGGAGGAGACGCCAGCGATGCCGGGCGCGAGTACAGAAAAACATCCCCCTCGCGAGGGACACGATCAAATGCGCAGCGACCGCGCGGCCACGAGCGACCGCCGCTTCTCGCTGCCGAAGTTCGCTTTCGGCGGCTCGGCTTTCACGAACGGATGCCGCTTCACGTTCTCGCAGCGTTGCATCCGCCGCCCGACGTTCACGAATGGCTGCGGCTTCTCGCTGGCGAAGTTCGGCGTCGGCGGCTCGCTTGCGGCGCTTGCGCTCAGCATCCGCAGCACGCCGCCGCGCCGCCTTCTCTTCCAGCGTAGACATTGTCGATGAAGTCGATGGTGAAACGTGAAACGTGCCGTGAACCCCCTGCCGCGGCTATGACGCAACGTGGAGCGGCTATGACGCAACGTGACGCGGCTATGACGCAACACAATCCAACACAATCCACTTTAATCCAATCCAATCCAATCCAATCCAATCCAAAACCAAACCAAGCCAAGCCAAGCCAATCCACGCCAATCCAATCGAATCCAATCCAATGCCAGACTGACGGGGAGCGATGCGGACTACGACTACGGACGTCAACGCGGGTGACAGCGTGAGTTACTGAAATGGTCTGCATTTAAAATACCTAAAAACTTGTGCTCCTTGTTCAAAGAAATTGGCACATTCGCAAGAGTGATGTCTGGGTTCGGGTGGACACCACGCCTCCTGGAGAACAGAACACAAGAGCTCTTCGCGGGATTAAGATTTAAGCCATTCTTGTCTGCCCAGCCGGCAAGTTTCTTGTCGCCGAGCTGGACTTGTCGTTCGCAGATGGACAGGGTACACGATTTAAAGGATATCTGCACGTCATCTACATACATGGAATAAGAGATTGTAGGTGGCAGTGCCTTTCCAAGAGGGTTCATTTTTACTATGAAGAGAGTGCAGCTCAATACTCCACCTTGCGGCATGCCATTTTCTTGCACGTGAACATTTGACAGTGCAAGACCAACTATGACGCGTAAGTTTCTCTCCGACATATAACTACAAAGGATGTTCAACATGTTGCCCGCAACACCGATTGACTTTAGGTCACTGAGGATACCGTACCGCCAAGCGGTGTCATAGGCTTTCTCTATGTCGAAAAACGCCGTAAGACAAAATTGTTTATACTCAAAGGCATCCTTTATATATGTTTCAAGAGCTACGCGTTGATCGTTCATTGATCGCCCCGCCCTGAAGCCTGCCTAGCAGCTCTTGAGAAGACCATTGTACTCAAGGAAGTACACGAGCCTGCGATTTATCATCTCGAGATGCTTGCACAGGCAGCTGGTCAGGGCAATGGGTCGATAGCTAGCAGGAGCGTCCTTCCCTTCTTTCAAGAATGCTACCACTATGACCTCCCTCAAAAACTTTGGAATGTGCCCCAAAAGAAATATCTTGTTGTAAAGGTGAAGGAGTGTTACAAGAGTGTCTGTGTGTAAGTGCTGTTTCATTGTATATGTAATGTTGTGTGGGCCTGGAGCTGAGGGTTTACACTTTCTTAGAGCGGCCCTCAGCTCATGTAGTGAAAAGAGGGAGTTGTAAGAAGTCTGTGATTTGTTGTTGTCGCGTAGGGACTTCTTTTCACAAGAGGCCTTGTTTCAGGAAAGTGTTTGTGTAGTGTGCAGAGCTTGACACTTGTTGAAAGTGTTGTGCAAGTGTGTTAGCCTGATCGTCTAGTGTGTCCCCAGTCGTGCTGACCAAGGGCAGACTATGTGTATGTTGTTCTTTAAGTTTACGTAAGTGTGTCAGTGTATGAGTTGATGGTAGGGAGAAAGGTGCGCCAACTCTCCCTTTTCACCTCACGACGCACTCGCTTCCCAAAAGCCTTTGCCCATTGAAAAGAAATGAGGTTATCTGCCGTTGGGTACCGACGAAGGACACCCCACGCCTTGTTCTAGGCCTCTCGCGCCCGCCTGCAGTCCTCGTTCCACCACGGCCTCCTTGGGGTGCGGGACCCACTGGAGGCCTGGGGAATGGACTTTTCGGTGGCGTCGAGGATGTGCGCCGTGACGAGTTGGGCGGCTTCCTCCACGTGTAGGTGTTTTATGGATCTGCGGTGTAGTTGAAATGCTTGTGTGAATGTGCACCAGTTTGCTTTTGATTCATTAAACCTTTTATGGGAAGATGGACTGCTCGGGCCTATACCTATTTACGTTAATGAAGTGTGGAAATGGTCACTACCAAATGGGTCTGTGCCCCCACCCCATTGAAGACATGGAAAGAGAACTTGCAACTACTGGTTTGTTGAAAGAAGGACACATTTATAACCACAGCGTACATGATAATAGACAACCTACGCGACACATATCAGAACCAAGAAAAATAAATTTGATACTCCACTACACAATCTTATCGCCCCCTTCCCGAGCCACGGGCTTCCAAATATGCAATCTCGTTTGCCAATAAAGCAATTGATGCTCGACTAATGCATCCGTCTCTGGCTTTGTGGATTTCTAGCGCTTCCACTATGTCCCTGGTCGTTTGGTTCTTGCTTTTGAACAAAATCATGAACTCTGAAAACAAAGGCACGCATCCACAATCGCGACAGTGATGCATAAACTGCAGATTGAGGGAGCAAAGCTATAACGTGCGCCAGAAACAGGGCCACATTCGGCAGCACTTTCGCGATTGTGGATGCGTGCCTTTGTTTTCAGAATGCAAGATTTTGTTCAAGAGAAAGAACCAAACGACCAGGGAAATAGTGGAAGCGCTAGAAATCCACAAAGCCAGAGACGGATGCATTAGTCGAGCATCAATTGCTTTATTGGCAAACGCGATTGCATATTTGGAAGCCCGTGGCTCAGGAAGGGGGCGATACAGCTGTTAATAATGATCGACCAACTAGCCCAAGAACGTACTTTACTACACTTTATTGCTACTTATATGGGCCCTTTCTCGTGTTCTTCGCTTAACCCGCCCCTTCTCGTTGTGCTGGCTTCCAACGCTCAATGTCAGGCACGTACGCTTGCCTTCTGCATCAGGAAGAAATTCCTCCCCCCACAAGTTTTAGCCCTCTTCGGTGGCTTCCAGCCATGCGTAGGGCACGGCACAGGAATTTGCAGGATCTTGCGGACCGAATGTCTAAGACAAGCTCGTCTATATAGGGACTGTCTGTTCGTCAGTGTGAGCCAGCGTGAGAAGGCTGCAACAGCCAAGGTCAAGTGGCGTGAATATTGCCGGCTGATCAACTGGACGACCGAGCCGCAGTGGCAAACCACCCTGGGCTTCCTCCGGTCAGCACAGGCAGACAGGAGCCCACGATCTGGGAACCAAGTTCACGTCATCGGCGACGCTGCACTCCCCGACCACGTCCGCCGGGTGCTACAGCTCGGTCCAAAGTATGCCATGGAACCGAAGAAAAGCACCGCGGAGCTGATGGGAATTGTGAGGGGCGTTTCGAAGTTGGCTTCTGAGGACGAAGGCGATATGTGTGTATCACAAGGGTTGGATGTCCTGGCACACTCCGAGTGCCCCCAAAAAGGTGTGTCTTTTGGGAAAGTGTCAACTTCGCTTGTGCAGCTGGGTCTGTGTGTTTCGCCTGCGGACAAGGAAGAGGGTTTTGCCGTATTGCGTAACGATGTTTTTAAGCGAAAGGCTTCCGGAGCCGTAGATGCGTTGTTCGCTCGTAACGACAAGGTATCGTTGCGAATGGTTAAACGTAGGGCTAAGAACCTGTGCGAGCAATTGAATTTAACAAGACTTACTCATAGCATAAGCAAGTCAAAAAAATGCAGCCTGGATTTACTTTTTGCAGCCAAAACACACAAAGTGGGAACACTCCTCCGAGTAATAGTATCCGAGACGGGTGCTTGGCAGAAGTCAGTAGCGCTCTTTTTACAGGAGAGGCTCAACAATAAGTTGCGAAGATCCGTACATGATTAGAAATTTTGAAGAAGTGATTGATACTTTAAAAGTTAATGAGAAGGAAAGTTTATCTACTTTTTCTGTCGATATTAAGGACATATTTTACTCGTTGCCTCATGCTAGCATTCTTCGTTGTGTTGAAGATGCCATTGACAGGTATGGCGATGTTGCCTTCCAAAATGCCTCTGGGATCAGTGTCTGGTTTTTTAGAAATGTGAGATGTCTATCTTAATATCACCTACGCGGAATGGGACCATGGCACCTACCTGCAAAGAAAAGGCATTTGTATAGGTTCTTGCATTGCCCCTGTCATTAGCGATCTGTACCTTGGATCATGTGGCAACGCTATGTCCAAAGACTTCGGTTATTCTCGAATTGTAGTGTTTTAGATATGTCGACGACTTTTTAGTACTGATTGACGCAGCCAACGGGCAAGTTGAAAGATTTTTTAATACCATTTTTATCAGTTTTAGTCAATATCTTAGCCCTCGTACTTTAACGCCCGAGTTTCCCGAAGAAAACAGTATAAAATTTGTAGATCTGAGGATCCGTTTTTACCAAGACCATGTTTGCTGGCTGTACGAACCGCGTGCCAAGAAGGCCCTTTTACCATTTAAATCTGCGCATTCGAAGCTTGTTAAGAGAGGTATTCTGCGGCTGTGCTTCAGCAACGCTCTAGAAAAATCATGCGTTCACACGATAAAAGAAAGTTTTACTAAGCAAGAGGAACGTCTCTCTGCCTCGTGGTATCCAAAACCTTTACTTATATCAGTGGGTGAAGGGTCAGCCGCAAAACTTAAACATGACGCTAAAAACCAAGGGCACGCACAAAACGCTGACGAACCACGTAATAAGAGAGTGGCAATACCATATTGCCGCGAACCATACGTGGGTTTGTTCATTATCGTTTGTTTTTAATGCGTGGCCGCGCCCGGATCTGTTGTCTGTGTCCCATGCGAAGCGCGTGTGCCATTCTTTATTTTTATGCCGCACGGGCTATCTCATTCCGATAAGAAGAGTGTTTCGCCCTAACGCCGCTAGCCCAGAATAATCTTCTGTGATCTACGATGTTCTGGATGTGAATCGACGGTTCCAGAAACTCTCCCGCCGAAAGATAAAAGCCTGCACAGCAGACGCCACGGCATTCGATTCTGCGACACTCGCCGACGCAAGTCACTTTGTTAACCGCTGCTTCGCCCCCTCTGTATTCTTTTGAGTTGTTAGGGGAGCACAAGTTCGCTCCAATAAACTTGTTTCTCCTTCAGGACAACTGCGTCGTCCTTGGCTTCGTGACAATATTTACACAGGATATCCCATAACATTAAAAAGATTTGGAAGCGCGCCAAGGTCGACGTTTCCTTTACCGCGCCAAATAAGCTATCGCGGCTCTGCAAACAGACGAATGCAGTTGGCCAACAACCGAAAGGGTGCTCGATAAAGCACGAAAATCAGTTCGTACCATGCGCAGAAGGCGTGGTGTACTCCTTTCCTACTCGATGTGGCAAGCAATACATAGGCCAAACCGGTCGATGCATAAACTGCAGGTTGAGGGAGCACAACTATAACGTGCGGCAGAAACAGGGCCACATTGGGCAGCACTGTCGCGATTGTGAATGCGTGCCTTTGTTTTCAGAGTGCAAGATTTTGTTCGAAAGCAAGAACCAAACCACCAGGGAAATAGTGGAAGCGCTAGAAATCCACAAAGGCAGAGACGGATGCATTAGTCGAGCATCAATTGCTTTATTGGCAAAAGAGATTGCTTTTTTGGAAGCCCGTGGCTCGGGAAGGGGGCGATAAGATTGTGTAGTGGGGTATCAAACTTATTTTTTCTTGGTTATATGAGTCGCGTAGGTTGACTGTTATCATGTACGCTGTTGTTATAAATGTGTGCGTCTTTCAATAAACCAGTAGTTGCAAGTTAGCGCTTCGTTCTCGTGCATTCTTTGTCCTTCGTCTTTTTACGCAATACAGCTGTTAAAAATATTCGACCAACTAGCCCAACAATGTACTTTACTAGAATTGCCGAAAACCTTCCTAAATATGTTTGATCTCCATGTGCTCGCCACGCAGGCGGGGCCGGCGTACATCCTCTCCAGTGCTGCTGAGCCGTGTGTTCAACTCCCCTTTGTCTGTGGGCGCCGCAACATGCTTGCTATGTGGCACTCGCTTGCGCCCAGTTCAACGTTACCACCGCATTTTGATCCAACGGATAAATGTCAGCAGGTATGATGCTAAACAGCCCCTCCCTTCCTCAAGGAGCACGAATCTCAGTATGTCAATGCGTCAGTTGCCAGTAGCAACCCAAAGCATGTCGGATAGTGTTTAGGCTGGCCTACCCGCGATTTTGTTCACGCCTCTTATGGTTGCAACAAATAAAAACTGCTAGCGACCAGGAATGTTTATAAAATCCAAAAATATGTTTTGGCTCCGGTACGGGTGCCTTGTTCATAATTAAGCCACCCGTACGTGAGGCAAAACATCTTGTTTGGATTTCGTTAACATTCTTTGTCGGCGCGAGTGTTTTAATTGCTGTCAGGCGTTTTCTCGACCTTACGGGCTTCCGTCCAACCTTTGATTTCACTCCCGTGGTTAATGCTCCGTTATTTGCAAAGCTCAGTGGCTCAGGGAAGTGCAGTTTTCTCACTCGATTTGGATGAAATACTTCGCATCACATGATTAGGTGATCTATTGCTTTCGCAATTGTTTGACTGCTTGTACAGGTAACTGCGTTTCAAGCATAGCAGCTGTTCCAAGAGGAGCAACACAGAAAGTTCTCAGTCCAGAGTTCGACAGAAGTACGCCTGGTTGGGACGTATGTTCAATACGTAGTTCCGGTAATCGACCAAGTCAAGTCAACAATTATGACGTTTCGAATCCCATACGGAATTCTTTATCCCAGTGAAGCGAGGCAATACGCCATCGGGATTTCCATGCTGTCAAAACGTGTCGCAATGATCGTACGTAAATAGCGGGCACGTTGCCACCTCTCCTGTTGATCCTGTCTTGTGCCGTTTGTATCTCAAACGATTCTACAAGCAGCCTGGTTGTGGAGTTTCTTTCTTCTGCTACTACTGTGGCACTGCCCCAGTCAGTGTCGCGATTATGAGCTTCTACGTGTTCGGTGAGTGCATTCGCTACGAGGTTCTTCTTGTTTACGTCATGTTTGCTTTCGTCGAGGCATATCTGGAATTTTCCAGTTTCACCGGCGTACACGCAGTCCAAATAGCCACAACAGATATTGTAACATTGTCACGCGCCTCACGCAGCAAAGAAATGATGCTCCGGCTGAGGCATGCGATACCCACACAATATATTTACAAAACAAAACCTCAAACATACGGGATCATTGCAAGTGAACAAGCATATCACACTGCGCAAAATAAACAAGCACAGCCTCACACTATCAAAAATCTAGTCAAAAAGTCACTGTAATTAACAGTCTATGCCAAGCACATTAACAGTCTATGCCAAAGTGAAAGAAGTAGTACCGTCTGTAGCACGACGAACCCGCCGCGATGCCGATGACGTGGCCTGGTGGGTTGTCTGGCTTACGCGTTGACGCACGTAGCAGCACGTCGCGATGGCACGTGCTGGTCATCAGTGGTCTGAATGACAGGGGTGCGATGCCAGAGGTTCCGTGAGGAGCACGGTTCAGCAGGAGGCCAGCAGTGCAAAGCCGCCGGTAATAGATTGTCCCGAGCTCACCGCTGCCAACGGTGCCAGGCCGCTTATACGTTGAGGGGCACGGCTCGACAGGTCGCCAGCGCTACGACGCCGCCGGTGCGCTCTCAAGAAAAGACGCTTTTAGGGCTTAAAGGGCTCAATACCAGTCCGCCAGCTCTCGTCCCGGTGGTGGCACTATCACCTGGAAGCCCCGATGCCCGACCTGAACTTGCCACCATTGCTCCCAAGACCTGGTTCCACACTCCCTACTTTGACTTCGTCGTCCACCCTTTCAGCTCGCGTTGTACCATCTCAGGCTCCCATTTGTTGGTCCAGCTAACCTCCTCCTCCTCTTCGATCAAAATGTGTATCGTGTTCATTGGTCCCTTCAAAATCCTTCTAGACATCCCGTAAGCTGATCATTCTTTCTCTTCGTCTTTTCTGCAATCTTCTTCTCGGGCCAATCACCCTTCGGGTATGGGCTCTTCCTTTTCTCACCCCACACTTTCTTACCAGATGACAAACATCACCAGGGTATTTTTATTTCGGGGGCGTGTCTTTCGCGATCGCTAGCTTGCCGCGACGTTTTGCTCAGGGCACGTGACCAACTTGCAAGTCGTACTTTAACAACACCCTTGGAAGGGCTTCGCTGCCGCCGGCGACGTAAGGATACGGCGCCTGAGAGTGGAACATTCGGCTCGGTATAGCATCAACGGGAGAAAAAATTCGCTTCTCGATTCCTCTTGCAAAATTTATCGGATACCCATTCTGAGATCATGCTCCTTCTGTCCCTTTAAGTTATCTTGGTAGTTGTTGGTTGACGATGCCGATGCGTTTGGCACGCAGGGAAGGAACAATAGACGTCTGTGGGCAACGGTGTGGCAGGCGGCGAAGTTCAGTTACGGCCCTTAAGGAGGGGGGGGGGGGGTCGCCTTCCTGTGCACAGAAAAGGAGAGTGCATTATCCGTGCGGCACACGAGGACGTCAGTTAAGGGCAGGCAGCCGTTTTGTCTTGTTCAACACTGAACTGAACACCATGTTTCACGGAATTCACGCATCCCAGAAATGTCGTGACGTCTGCTCGCGCAGATCACAAAAGCAATCTTCCACGTAACACCAGAAAACCTCTGGGTAGGGCGTGAATGACTGACTATAGGAAGTTTTCGTCTGGATTCTTTGGCCTCCGTATGTTTTATTTGAAGCGTAGACGTTTTCCCTCGATATCTTGTTCTTGGAGTCATTGCACAGCAGAAATGTGGTTTGTAACCTCCTACGATTACTGGGGGCACACCGACGAAGCTTCCCGAGCCGAGAACACATTCGTCCTTCCGGACAGCCAGAACGCATGAGCGACAAGGCTGGGCGGCGGTCGTAAATAGGTGATAGCGTACATTCGTTTTTTTTTTTTTTTTTTTTTTTTTTGGGGGGGGGGGGCGGTGCAAAGAGAGAGGGAGAAGAGTTCGTGCAGCGCATAGCATGATGATTACGGCATCACGGTGCCACCATGGATAGCTTGAAGTGTAACAGGTCAGAATATCGACGTTTAACACCACCTTCGACTGGCACAAAGATGAGGGTATTAGGACGGCAAGACAGAAGGACGCGCGACATGGGAGTAGAAATAACTGGTAAGAAATAAACGTTTGCAGGCTTCAATTTAAACAAATGAGAAGGAGTTTAATCTTCCAGCGGTTTAGAACCAGAGCCAATCTACGAAACTGTAGCTCTGGGCCTAATCAATCCTGTTTAATTGGAAGTGGATGGGCAAATAGTGCATAATCTGCCTATACAAGTGGTTTGAGGTAGCATTTAGTAACAGGCAGTCGTAAGATTTATCAGCGGTAATCCCCCCAGACGCGATCAAAGCAAAAGTGAAGAGGTCGCGCCACATTGTAGTCGTAAACATTGCGAAAACTTCGTGTCAGCACATTGGTTCGGCAAAATTTGCTCGCGCCCAGTCTGAGAGTTCGTTACTCCTCTACCTCAAGAGTGCCCCCCTTTCTATGTGCCCTCATACCGCCGCTCTAACAGCAGCGTGGTTTGATTGAAACGGCAATTCTGAACGGCTTAGCACCGACGAGCGCAAACGCGACGAGGAGAGGCTTTCCCGGTTCCCTTCCCAGGAGTTTTGTGCGGCAGGAGTGCGCAGTCAGCGTTTGTTTAATTAGCACACCCCGCCGTTTCAATCAGCGCCCCCGACTCTGTTGAGCGAGCACTTACCCGCTAACCTGCGTTTGCAAATCTTCGCGGTCTGGAAAATGCCTGCGCTGCCTAAATTTGTGCTGCGCCCTGATTTCCATTTTCAAGAGCTGGCCGAACAATGCGTGCAAAGAACGTTCGTTATCTGTCCGGCAAGCGTGGTGCATCAACAGGAGGGGTGAACAGCTTATAACGGTTTTTTACTGGTCAAATCGCTTGCTGGAGGTGGTTCAGCGCCTGATCCCAACAGACATTGGCGATTGATTACAAATTTCATTCGTTTCAGACAAGACACTGATGCACAAAGGGAACCTTATGCCATGTTCCGGCTACCGACGTAAAAGCCCTATGAATTGTGGACGTTAAAAAACGGCGCGGCCGCAGTTCGGTTGACTAAGACGTGAAAGGAGGCCATTTTATAGATTTTACGACAGTTGCGGCAACAGCCTTACCCCGGCCTTAAGATTCACATGAAAATGACACAACAGCCGATAGTTATAAACGTAAGCAGATGAAGTACGACTAACAGATACGTATGGGGATAGCCGCCTTCAATGTTTAAAGCGGTCGTCGTAAAAGCTTTTATTGTCAAATGTGCGCGCATATTCGTTTGTTGAAGGTGGGGCCGGAGAGTGCGAAAGATTGTCCGCCGCCCCTAGCCTAGTGATCCACGCTCCCGCCTTTTAGCCATGAAATCTCTTCTGAGAAGGGACACACGTGCCCTAATTCCCCCGTGTGTCTGCTCCCTCCCCCCTAATCTTTCCCGGGTGGAGAAAGTTTCTCTGAGGAGGCTTCGGGCTGGGGTGGCTCTCACACCTTCAGTCACCTGGACTTGGAGACCCGCACCAGAATACCCAGGAACATGTCCCAAGTGTCCGGCTTCGGCGGCTGAAGCTGATGTCGATCATCTCTTGTGGACGTGCACAGGAACCAGAACAGCTCGGGACAGTGCGCTAAGAGTGGTTGGTCTTCGGTGGGATAAACCGGGGGACTTCAACCGGTGGGTGAACGAAGACCGCTACTGCAGGTCGCTGCTAAAATTTTTACATGAGACCGGACTCCATGCCTACCTTTAGACTTGTACAGGGTCATCAATTTCCTGACTACCTGTGCTTTTGTACCCGGTATTTTTATTCTACCTAATGTCTTATCTTTTTTCTATATATGCCGCATGGCAAAAATACGAATTAAAAAAAATTCGTTTGTTGAACGGGATTTTAACCTTAAGCTTAGTATTAGGCCCGGGTACCTCTTATAGTGAGTCGTCTAGTCGTCTTCAGAATTACATAACTTCAGCTCTTCAAACCGCTCAGCAAACGCCAGTTTACTGTCATTTCGGCTTGAAAAAAAATTTTCGTGCACGGCATTACAGGGTTAGAATTTCTGTGTTTCGCGCGTGAAAGGCTGATTACTGACGTCAAGAAGGCTAGAAGCAGACCACATGCGCAGGTGTGGGATGTCTAATGCTTACTCCAGCATTTTTAGTTGAAGGTGACGAATTAGTTAGACACAGGTAGTGTTACACATGCACAGCCGGAGCTCGCCTGTTCCTCTTAACCTATGCGTCCCTCTGTACGCGTCAAGACGTTAAGGCGTAAAATTTTTGCACCCCCCGTAAATAACTCGCGTTGGACGAACACCGGATAGGGCAATGCCTACTCCATAATACTACCGGCGAGGACGCGTTGCTGCTCTGTACAGATGAAGAGCACGCTAGCAAGACAGAATGGAAGCGCCAAGCAAACCAGCACCTTTATGCATGCGCTCAAGAATGACAATTCAAGTGCCAATTAAGGAGGCAATCGAAGAGAAGAGACGAGGGAGGAGAAGAAGCAGGCACAATGATTTCGAACAACACAGGAGAGCAACCGCCAAATTCAAGCGCGCCTTTGGGTACCACACAATCGGATTAACGTGTTCCGGACGCTATCGGCTGCGGTTCAGCGCAACTGGCCTCTAATACCCAACAGATGTGTATTGGCAACTGCTCACCCTCTGGATTTTACCATTGGTGTTACGTTGTCTTGCAACTGGTTAGGCATCGCGTAAGAGTCACGTAACGTTAAGCCAAACAAGTACGTTGCCACACATGTACTAGCCAACAATTTCCCGAGAGTTTTGAGTTGTGGAAAGTCTGAAAACACGTAAAATGGCGCCAGCTTTGCATTTCCAGGTTTAGAGATTGCATTTAGAGATGCTAGGGTGACCAATCACCTTGTAGGTTTCCCATAATTTTTCCCCCGCTTGATAGCTTGAACTTCTGGCCTGTATTTTTTTTTTCAACGCTATGGCAACTGCAGAAACCTTTAGTTTTCTAACGAGCGCCTCTAGTGCTGCCTCAAAAAGGGGCGCGAAAAGGCTCACGATTATTCAAAATTTATTACCACGGACTCTGCGGATATTCATGGAGGAAAAGAGGTTGGCCGTCCCGCTGTACAGCCATGAGGGTTAACCGGGGAACTAATGTGGAGATCAGAATGCTAGGCTGCGGCCAGCAGGAGGGGAGGAGGCGGCGTTAGAGTTCCTCGGGCGAACCATTTCGGGGGAGCTGTTCTTAAGAGGAGCACTGGCGCACCCTGCTGCATCATTTGCATACAAAGTAGAGGCACGCGCCGGAGTTCTCCGACCGAAGCACTTGTTCAGCCTGTAACTACTGGAAATTTTCGCCCGCTCTCTCTGTATTCACGCAACGCTTCTAGAGCTGAGTGTTTCTCAGAAATCGGGTTGAATCCTCTTGCTTTTTATAAGTTCTCTCTTCCGACTGAGGAGATGGTTATAGATTAATCTACTGCTGAAGCATATTTCTCTTTGGTTTTGTTTATCCTTCTTCCGCCATTAATAACAAAATAACATGCTGCTTCAGTTTTTAATGCGTAGCATTCATTGCTGAGTGTCCTCATCCCAGCCAGGACCGTGTAACTCCCTGCGTTCCCACAAAAATGCAGAATTGGCGGACAAAACACATTCGGTACTAATATTAGCGTAAATGGCGATATTTGGTGGAACAGAATATCCAAAAACCACAAAATAGGAAAAAAATTTACAAAATGAAAGTGAACTCACGATACCAAAAATATAAATTTTAAGCAATCCACCCCCGCAATAAAGAATAAAAAAGCACCGAAATACATTCGAAATATGAATGAAAATACAGCAAAAACGTACCAACCTTGTGCTACGCCATTCATCTGCGGAAAAATACCTAACTGGCGATGTAGATGAACTTATTCGGTATAATTTGATAAATTTACATCGTTGCAAAAGAAAACAAAAGAAAACTTAAAGACTATAAAATAACCCAGCGTCTCTTATAGCTGATAGCCAAATATGGCGCTAAAGAACTCACACTCTAGGTGAGCGGCATATGGATGCTACGCATAAGTAGGCATTCTCCGAGCTTATAGAGATGCTTGTATACGTTTTCATTTTGCCCTCTTTTGTTCCCAGATTAGCAGAGAATTCTTTAAGTGTGTTACATCTACTCTCAGCGCAATTTAGCTTACGCATAAAGTATTTGAAAAATCATCCGGAAACTGTTCCTGAGAAAGAATAAACGTATTTACGTTAACAGGCATCCCAAACAGCGCTACGGCAACTCTGGGGCCGTGTCTTAAATAAGAAAGCACGTATGCTTCACATGACGTCATCAAAACCACTGACTGCCTGCACTTGTGGATTTCCTCGAGACCCTACGGCGAGAACAGGGAATCATGTGTACTACATTGTCTACCACATTTTAGCAGCCGTCTGGATAACGATGTACGGGCACAACGCGAACTAAAGGTTGTCTTTCCAGCATGCTGTTCTCGTAAAGATGCCCTCAAGTACAAAAACGAAATAACGTGAACAATACAGTCTTGTTATAATTTTAGTCAATGAACTTGAGCGAAATGCCTTTGCGATGGAAATTTTTTAGTTGATTTTTATTTCTTGGCGGAACCAAGGGGAGGCTACATCTAAAGGCGCATGTGGCCTGACAGAGGCCTCAGCCACCCAATTCACAGTTTGAGTAACAAAAGTGATGTTCGCAAATTGAAACAAGTTTAAATACAATAGCACAATCATGTTAGCCCAATAGCAGAAAAGCACAGTTAGTAATACACTTCCTGTGTATTATACAAAGCATATGCCTACAAATGCACAGAAGAATCAAAGTGTACACACACAGCCATTCCCGCGTATAATGTTTCAGCGATTACGCAACCACTTCACAAATAAAAGATTCCATTTTAGTTTATAAATGTTCTTAACTTGTTCAATCAGGGGAACATATCCACATATTCTTTAAACACTTAACTATATACATCAGTATTGCAGGCGTGTTCCTTCACTAACATTTCTTTAACATATTTCTTAAACGTGGGTTCGGCGGCGTCGAAGTTTAATTTTTATCAAAATTTATTTATTTCAGTCGACTGGTACAGGAAAGATTGCTCGCCATAGTTCGTTCTTACTTTAGGGATATGTCGTATTAATGTATGCCTGAAATGGTAGCTGGAAGGAATAATAATTTTATTGTGGGCCTTTTTTTATATAAACGTTGTGCAAGATCTTCATGAGGTGGATTTGGTCAGCTCGAAGGAGTGAACTTGTCCTCAAATTTGAGTGACACCAATGATATTCTAAATATATGCGGAAAATTCTTTTTTGTAATACAATGAGCCAGTTATAACTTGTTTTTTTGTTGCAGTCCCCTGCACCATAACTCCGCAGCATAGTTTCGAATAAATGAGGGCATTGTATAAATTTGGTTTCAACCATAGTGTTATAAAATGATAGATTGTATATGTGATGCCTATATTTTTACAGAGTTCGGTGGACAGGTGAGAAATATGTCTCTTCAAGAAAAGTTGTCCCTGGAATCAAACATCATAACTTCCGTCCGTCACTCGGTTTAACTTGGTTCCGTTGAATACGATCGGAATTTCGTTCTAGAGTTTTTTGTTGTATGGCCTAACTATCGTGTAAGTTGTTTCGTAGCGTTAGGTCGCAATTTGTTATCCAATCACCAATTTCATAACTGCTCCAAATAAACATTTACCATCGAGAGAAGCTTTAGTATACCTCCAGATGTGAAAACGACAGTGTCATCCGCATACCTTACAAAATCTTGCCGACCTTGTATATTTATGACGTGACTTACATAAAATATAAACAATAACGGGCCTACCTTCGAGCCTTGTGGGACACCTTGGTTTCAAGTCATGTGAAGTTGAAGTTTATTCATCAAAGGAAAAGGTTACAAAGAAAGTTTGCAGACAAGGGCCCCGACGTCAGCGACTGCACTGGGACACTCGATGGTGAAGTACGCGAAAAAGGCCACAGAAGCAGCAGTGGAAGTGGAAACAAGTACAATAAAACATTAGTGAAGTTCACAAATAGGCAAAAGCATGTAGTTCAAGGTTTCTATATAGATTTTACTAAAATATTAGGCTTTGTACATAAAAAAAGCAATCAAAGAGCAAATTATCATTATACACAGCTAAATACTAATCGTTTAGAAAAGAACACAAAAACTACTGCGCACGCATATGACGAAAGTGAAAACAGCAAAAGCAAGAAATCAGGAAACATATCGGGTTAGAAGAAGATGTTTCAGAGATTTTAAAAAGCTGTGATAGAATGTGATGAGTTAATATTAAGTGGTAGGCGGTTCCCCAGATTAATGGTGGCAAAATGAGATGTTTACTGGTCGAAATTTGTTTTTACCTTAGTCAACAACAAGTTATTATTCAAGGCAAATCTAGTATTGTTATGATTCACTAAAGTACCCACGTCAAGATATTGAAAACATAATTGGTTGTTGAGTAGATTGAAAAAAAAATACCTAAGTTATAATCGAACAATGCTGTGACAGATAAAACTGAATTTTCGCGAAGTAGAGGTGATGCACTTGACTGGCGAGGGCTGCTAGTAATGGTGCGGTTAGCTTGATTTTGAATGTGTTGAATGGATGATAGGTGGGTGTGATACGGGTTACCCCAAGCAGTGTTTCCATAGTTGATATGACTGTGCATGAAAGCGAAGTAAAGTGATAACAAAGCCTTGGTTGAAAATAATGGTCAGCCTTGAGCAATGCCCGGATGCCAAATGCCATTTTTTCTAATATAATCGACGTGACAAGTGAATTTAAGGTTAGTGTTAGGAATTATACCAAGAAACTGGACGCCGTTGCATGATACGATACGATTAGAGCCAAGTTTTAATCCTGACAACATACCTAACACTTTCTGGCTGCTTCTAAAGATCATAAGTTCAGTGTTAGTAGGAATAATAATTGAAATAATTCTGCAGCCCCATTCAGCCACATCCGTTAAAGCAGCGTTTAATTTATTAGTTAGGGATACTATAGATGTGTCTGAAAATGTTATTGCGGTATCGTCAGCATATAAAAGACAGTTGTAGGGGTGTAAAAATTGGAAAAGTCATTGACAAAAATAATTAACAATAAGGGACCGAGAATGGAACCCTGCGGGATTCCTTCGTTAATAGTTTTACAGTCGGAGAACGATCCAGCTGCAGCAACCATACATTGCCTATCAAGCAAGTAATTTTTTAATAGAGTAACTGCTGGACCGGTTATACCGTATACTTCAAGTTTTATTAATATTATTTTGTGATTGATGGGATCGAAAGTTGTGAAGTCTAAGAATACTGAGCCAACATATTTACCACAGTCAATAGATTTTTAATAAAATCAGTTAAGGTTAGTCAACCCAAGCCAGGGGAACTGCCCGCACGAAAACTGAACTGTGAATTATATATTACGTTAAATTATCTTAGATAATTAGTTAAGCTTTTAGCAAGTAACTGTTATGACCTTGCTTAAACTGGAAAGGATAGAAATTGGTTTATAGTTGTTATTCACTCCTTGTTACCTTTCTTAATTACTGGAACAACCTTGGCCCCCTTTAAGTTTTTATAAAAAATGCCAGACTGAAAAAAAAAGATTAGTTATGATTCTTATTGTTTCCGAAACGATATGAGCAACACATTTCAAATGACGCATCGAAATATTATCCAAACCGGGGCTGGTATTTTTGAGATTACAAATCGTCAAGTACACTTCATTGGAAGTAACAGGGTAGAGTTGAAACGAGTGTGGGGAGCGTGGTAGGGATTGCTGATCAGTAGTGTTAATGCTTGGGGTTGATAACGAGAAAAAGTTGCTGAAATCATTGACAACGGCGGATGGCTGGAGATAGACTGTCCCTTTAAAGTTAAGTTTCTGAAAATGATTACGCGAAGACTCTGCATTTAAAAATTCACCCAATAGTTTCCATTGTTTCTGGCGGTTATGGCTACTATTTGTACATTCGGTTTTAAATTATTGCATTTTAGCAACCTTGAGTAAATTACTGAGCGTACTAGTGCATTGTTTCTAACGTTGGAGGAAAGCAGTGTTAAAATTTTGACGTTTTGCTTTCCGGTACAGCTTATCCTTTTTGCGTAAACTGGTCAGTAAAGCATTTGTCATCCAAGAATTGCATGAGTGTTTGCTCTGTTTTTGACATTTAGCAGCTGCTGTACTCAACACTAGAGCATTAACAAAATGTACAGAATTCTTCGAGAGCCTTCATAGGGTGAATTACGGTATTAACACCAGACCAGTCAGTACTGTGAATGGTATCAGTAAATTTATGTCTAGAAAAACACAAGTAAAAAAGGATTTACAAGGGAGTGGGGCTGAGCGATCTATTGAAACAGAAATGGGATAATGGTCAGTTATGTCAGTGCACAGTACACCGGATACTCGAGTCGGCGTTAGATTAGATAATGCGTGATCTAGAAGTGTTTGAGAATCCCTAGGGCTGCATTGTGTAGGCGTTAATCACAGATTCGAGTCCATAGCCATTGAAGCAATCAGTGCAGTCAGTATATACCTGAGCACTTGTATCGAGAAGGTTAATGTTTATGTCACATACTATCAAAACGTTCTTATTTCCGAATGATATCCTGTTAAGAATTGTAACAAGAGAATGAAAAAATTCGGGAACGGAAGTAGACGGGGAACGGTAGACTGAGCCAAGAACAAAATTTTTGCGAATATGTGCAAGTAAAGGATCTTCTATTTATAACCAAACAGCTTCGCAGTTGCTAATATTGAACGATGGATCACGCCTGCGTGTGTAAAGAACGGTGGGATCACGGAAAATGGCAGCCGCTCCGTAGCTATCCGAGTGCCGATGAACATATTCAGCCTGATAAGATGAAAATCCATGCAAGTTATTATCGGTATCAGGAAGCCACGTTTCACAAATGCATATTGCTGAAAAATGGTAATCGATGGACGTGATAAAGGTATTGATGTTACCATTATTTTTTTAAGCTTCGCGCGTTGAAGTGAATCAATGAAAAATTATGTTTTGGTAGAATACGATTACAGTTGTCTGGAAATAGCAGCGACATGAATGTTTTGGGCACGCGATTGCGCGGAGCAAGCGGCAGGTGATGAGCGATATTAGGTGAAAACGTGCATATCAGATTCGGTTGAAATGCGATACGTGTTACTGACGCTTGTCATACGTCCCAAGATATGGCAGCTGTCAGACCACAAGAACTGCCAGCCATTTTGCTTTTTGAGAGCAAGTGCCTTGACGAATAGCTTTTTGTTGTCAGCGGTGAGATGGTCATTTATAAACACTAGCGCCTTCAAACTACTCGGAAAACCAATCTGATGTGCGCCCAGAAGAGCGCTGGTGGCCTTGCGCAAGAAATAGTTCTTCTTGTCGCGACAAAGAAAGCGGGCAATAATATTTTTGTCACCAGATTTCGCGGGAATGTGGTGCACGGTGTCTATGTCGGAGTGCGCAACAGGGCACTCAGAGACGTCCCTATCAGCTGAGAGATCGCAGCACAGTCCTCTCCATGGGTAGAGGGAACACCTCGAATCTCTATATTGTTGCTCCGGCAGTACTGTTCTAAGTGGGCAACTTTCTTTTCTAGTTCTTTGTTGCGCAGTTTAAGTGCTTCGTTCGTGGACATGAGCTCGACCTGTTTCGCCTTCATCTCATAAAAGAGGCCGCTCATGTGCTGAACATTTTCAGCCAAGGAGGCCTGCTCACGAAGCCCTTGGTCAGGAAGCTTTTCTTTGATTTTTGTTCTTAGTTCAAGCACTAATGCATCTATGTTCCCCTTGAGTAGACCCTCAAGCAAGTCAATCCTTGTTGCGAGTTCTACATTCGTCAGCATCATTCAGTACAGAGCAACTAAGACAAAACAATGATCTGGGCTGCTGCGTAAGCAAAGAATAAAGACACCTCTGAACCTCGAATTCGTAGAACCAACCTGGATTGCAGAGCCCGAAAATTAAATGCGTGGAGTGGTCGTCGCCACCACCGCTGCCAGAGTGGGAGGGAGTGCCTTCCGGGGTCCTTTTATGGCGGGGCCAACGGTAGTTCGCGCAGCCGCACGGAGCTGCATCGAAGACGAGGTTGGCGACGGCGATGCGCAGTGGTGTGGCCACACGTGGACGTTACCCATTTACGGCGATAAAACTGCGCTGATATGGCAGGAGACGACGCCACGTCACACCAGGGCAGGGCAGGGAGGGAAACCTGGATTGCAGAGCGCGGGAATCCCGGCAGCGGGAACCACCGCTGGCAGGATCTAACATATCTGATATATAATCTCAGATATGATATATATGAGATCTAATTTATCTGATAAAATGAAGTTAAGCTGAACGAACCTTTTCTCTAGTAAAATAGCTATTTCAAAGGTTACCTGCCCCGTCAAGTATCTCATATCTCCAATTTATTTTGCAAAATAGTATGATCTATCGAATCAAAAGCTTCTTTAAGGTCTAAGAACAGCCGAAGTGTGAACTGCCTGTCTCAATGATTGGTATTATTTTATCTTTAACGTGCAGTGATGCTCACTGTGTTGATTTAGGTTCTTGGAAACCATATTGATATTTCGAAATTACGTTGTATTATGAAAAAAAAGTCGATAGTGTATAATACATTTCTGTATCAAACACTTTGGAAAAAACTTAGGAAAGATTTTTTTTTAATACATTGTCGTGTCCTCCACCTTTATCAATCGGCGTCACTGTAGGAACTTTTAGTTCGTCTGGAAAAACACCGGCGGGCAGATATAAATTAACATTGTACGCTAATACCTAACTTAGGCCGGGTTCGGACTGTTGACGCAACTGTCGTAATATCTTCAAAGAATGGCGTCAGTTCACACCTCAGCCAAATGAACTGCGTGACACTTCGTTCTATGACGTGCGTAGCTCACGATGCGGTTTTTGCGTCGGTAGTCTGAACATGGCATTACTTCTAGTGCGACGCACTTAATCGCACTCGATAAAAACCCGTCAACTCAAGCCGCTACGTTTATGTTTAATTTTCCATTAAGATCCCGTACTTCGGTATCGTTCCTAGGTTCCGAAAAGATAGAACTGGGCAATCGCAGAGTTCTAGCCGCACCCAGCCGCCTTCATCAGTGTGTGTTGGGTGCTCCAGAGAATGAATAGAGTCACATATATGTAGTTGGCTAGCTGCAAGTTTTCACCGGCTTTCCATCTAAATGCGTGAATTGTGGCTGTGCTATTGCTTTCCTACTGTTATTTAGTGAACAGTTTCTCATAACTGTTTAGGCTGCTGTCGTATTTTAAAAATAGTCTTTCGTAATATTCTTTTCGCTCCTAAAATCGCTCTCTAGCTTGTTTCTGAGCATTTTATACACCTTGCGCATTTCAGCATTCTTTATTGTTATGTTTTTTGTTATTCGAAAGTTTGCCCGGCGGCATGATGGTGCACGATTCACAGGTACACGAACAAGTTTGCTTCCTGTATAAAGTCCAGAAGTTGGCGATAAAATGGTCCATAAACCCAGTGCTCCAGGTCTGAAAGGTGACAAGGGTGGAGTCCGGTGGCAGAAAGGTACCGTACTCGGATCCGATACAGTCCCGGGCAGGCAAGCAGAAGATGCTGCACATTCACATTCTGTACGGCGGAGTCGCAGAATGGGCTGGTAGAATCGTAGGGGCCGGGGTACTGCGATGGCCAAGAGGCAGTCATAGACGGCGTAAGGGCCATCCCAACGTGTATTCTCCGCAGCGCAACCTCCTCTCGGCGAGTTAAGTCACCAGGGAGGTATTAACCACTCGGGGGTATAAGGGCTTGCGTTGTGCGCCCGATAATTTCCTTCTGGTGTGCCAGGTTTCCACTTGGATCTTCGGGGAAAAGTGGTAGTGGTTGTATCAAGGTATGCTAGCGACTAGCCGTGTCTGCCTCCCCACTGCCGGGTACAGCTGAACGTGGTACCCATTCTATGCCGGCCTGCAGTAGAGTGCTTCGTGCTAAGAGGTGAATGGCATCTGCGAACGATGTAGCTTGGGTTACGTTGCGGATGTGGATAGCTTGCGGAGAGTCAGTGCGTAATATTAGTCGACAGTATGGCCCTGCCTGGACAATAGGCAGTATTGCGGCCATCCCATCGTGTATCGCTGCTAGTTGAGCAAGATACGCTGGTGGCAACGGATTAGCCTCCTAAGAGCAAGATTGCTCCACCTCTGGTAGCTGGGGGCAGATGAGTGCACGGTGCGCCATGTCGTTTTTGGCGCTGGCGCCTACATATGCAATTGCAGTTTCTGTGTGTGGGCTATGTAGGCGAGGGCTTGGGCCGTTGCCGGGCGAGGTACTGGGTGACGGAGCGGAGGCGACCGATTGGTTTGTTTTCTGTTAACTGTACTCGCTGCCACGGAGGAAGGCTTGAAGCTTTCACAGTGCTACTTGGTGCAACATACCCCATTCACCGGGCTAGTGCAGCGGCTGCACCGGTCATGGAGACTTTACAGGCACGGGCAGAGCGGCGTTTGTGCACCAGTTCATTAATCCTGTGAGTTGGGCCTCCTCCTCAAGAGTTGGTATCGGGGTCATTCGGGGTAGTCCAGTAATGGCCCGCATCAGGGGCGTAGCCAGGAATTTCTTTCGGGGGTGGGGGGACGGGTCCCGCGGTCGACCAAAAGATTGGAGGGGAAATATGTAGGCAAGGCTCCTCGCGCGTTCTTTTTCAAACGAAGCTTAAAATAACTGACTTCAACTTGCGGTTTGTGTATAATGAACATTAACAGTAAAGCCCCCCCTTAAGGAGCTAAGATGATGATTATGAAGATTACCTAAATTTCCGTTCGCCGGGCTATGGGTGATTCGTTCGTCCGTAGAGCAGGCGGTTATGCGGGCACGCGGTCGTGAGCGTGATCATGAGTGGGCTTGTGAGTGGCGCGCGGTCACCGAAATTCCTCAGGCGGACGTGGAGGCCAACACTGTGTGTTTACTATCAAGACTCGCGTGTTTTAAATTTTCCTTTGGGAAAGGGTCGAATCGGCTTATTTATCAGCTATGAAGTACAGTCGAGAAGGATTTGAAGGTTATCGCGCCAGCAACGAGCGGCCAAGCGTATCATAGTCCTCGTAGGCCGGTGGCACGCTTGGGCAATATTAAGATTTGCAAGACTGCGAAATCTTGATTTTCATCTTGCCGAAAGGAAACCGTACGCCGCCTACGGTTTCGTTTCCGAACCAGGAAAATCAAGATTTGCCACTCTTTTCTCCCTTGTTGGCTGTTCCATGCTACAACAATGGCCCGCACCACTGACTTGATACCCTTTGGATTTCAAGCTTTACATTTGTTGTTATCAAGCACAGACTTAATTGCCTTTTATCTAAGCCGACGATAAGGAAACTGGCGTGGAAAATTTGCTAAAGCTGGTGTTCTGTCTGCTTCATTGGAAAGAGTAGCTTTCCCGCAACAACATTCAAATCGCACTGGACTGTACGTGCGGCATATTCGTAAATTATGGCGGTGAAGCTAGCAAACGTGCGTCTTGGTCTTTAAGTTGTCGCCTTTTTTTCTCTGCTAGTAACGTGAAATCTAAACTTACGCTTATCGGAACACATTATTGCACTGCTGTTGAATGTTGAGCTTGTTGCACGTTTTTTAAATTCCATTCTATTGCTATCCGTTAAATCGAAAAGACAAGGCTTCAGTAATATTCAGGTTGAGCAAATACAGAATGCTGATTCTAAGCAAGAGGGAGGTCAATGAAATGATGGAATAGCGCCAAAAAGAAAAAGCTCCGCAATAACGACAATTGTACAGTTGTGTTGATGTGGAGGAAATACAAGATGGGCAGAGAAGTGCTTTTTGGAACTGCAATATTCAATGAAATGCGATGTCGGTAGAGCAATAAACATCAAAGGTTGATAGTTAACTGAACAAAATACAGTGACATGCTCTCTCATGTTATTACACTTTGTGCCAGTGTAAAGACAAGGAATGACATGCTAATTCCAGACCACATCTGTGCCTGTATGAGGCTTTTCCTGATGTTCCGCCATTTCCCGGCCGTGCTACTCCGCGAGCGAAACAGCGGGACTGCCTCGATCGTCTCGCGGCAGATTCCCGGTGGAGCTCGGTGTTTCCAGCGCGAAATGCAGCCGCGTTGTATATGTTGACATGTACAGCATCTGGGGCGGGCACAGGGATCAGACGCTGATGTAGCCCTTGTTTTGAGCTTTATATGAACAAGAATGTGCTTAAAACTGCATGTTTCACGTCTGCAAGCGACTTCCGCCGGTTCTTCAGGCTACTTGAACCGCAGTGGGGAGGGGCACGGGAATGGTGTGCCCCCCCCCCCCCCCCCCCCTTGGCTATGCCCCTGCCCCCATGGCATCCTGGTTGATGGCTTCGAGGTGATCCCAGTCCCTTATCTTAAGATGGTGGAATTGAGCCTGGTGCACTAGTCTGGATTGCAACACTGAACGCACAAGGAGGCGGGCAACGCTGGTTCGCGACCAGCCAGCCTTCGTCGGCATTCGATATATCATGTGTATTGTCCGTACGGCACGATCCTTCACACTGTTCACCCATGGAGCCGCGGACCCAGATGAGGCAACATCAAGGCCCAGCACACCAATAGTTGGGACCTCCTGTAAAGGTTGTTGATGAATAAACAACCAGACAGGTCGCTTCTCAACTCGGTGTCGCCCATGTTTGTTAGCCACTGACATGTATGACGTTTTTTCTTCGGATAGTCCAAGTCGTACTTGGGCGCACCAGGAATCGGTCATGTTTAACGCTGTTTGTAGCGCGTTTTCTTGGACTGAGATGTCAGGATGCACGGACTACCCAGTAATGTCATGAGCATGCATCATGTAATAGACGTCAGGTACCGCTGCTAACCGCCAAGCTAGGGCAAACAAGGCGATATTGAAAAATACAGGTGCCAACAAAGAGCCCTGTAGAACACCACGGTGCGATGTGAAATGTCCTATTGCCTTCTTGGGCAAGCGAAGGGTGAAGGTGCGGTCTCGAAGAAAGGCGTTCACAAACGTTCAGACGCAGCTGGGGAGTTTAATCCAGTCTAGGATCTGAACAATGGCTGCTCGGCTAACATTGTCGTAGGCCTCCTAAATATTCATTGCAAGGACAATTATTTATTGTTGTAAAATCGTGGACATTGAATTTTCCGATTTTATGTCTTTATACAGATGTGAATTCACCCAGGGTTTCCGGAAATTTTCAGTTTAACTTACAAGTTGGAGAGGAAAGGCATCAGCGTAGCCTAATCTTATAGACTGCAGGAAAACTATCCACGCGATATTCCCATTACTCGATAAATGATTTCCCAGTCTAACAACTGAACTATTTCTCGGAAATGTTTGATTGTGTGGTTGTCGACATTGAAGAAGACGCCCAGTTGAGGGGTGAGATCATCCCTAGGAAGTTATGATTGGGTAAAAAATAAAACTGGAAAATGATCGCTAAACGTGTGCTCTCACGTTTCTTTTAATAGTTTTATGAGGTGAAGTGACTATAAGTAAGCTCAGATTGCTCATTCTAAGCTACTGAAAAGCTTCACTTGCCCACCTCCAAAGAAACTTATTTTTACCTACATTGCCACGACGAATTGCTATTGTCGTCCACATCACCACGCTGCCTGCAAAAGGAAGTAGGCCACAATCGCCACAAACGTTAGGTTGATGAGTGATCATAGCCCCTACATAAAAAAGGAGTCACGGGGTATTCTCTACCAGTCAATATTGAAAAGGAACCAAGCACTGAAGCACAATCCTGTTTCAGATGAGTGGCGAGCAGAGCATTGCAATACGCAGTCTCCAACTTTCAGGCAGGAAGAATAACTCCGCTCCTCTTACCTCTTGATAACAAGTCACTGCGTGTCTCGAATAAAGTCAATTCTCAGCCTGGTCCTCACGATTGCGAAGATTTAATTACAGAAACTAGCGCGTATTGTTTTTGTGTTTATGAATAGTTATCGCATTCGCACGCAGCTAAGAACGATGCATGGTTTTTCCAGTAAAGAAGGTTTATTAGAGTGAACGTATGCACCACAAAGAACGTACGACGAAATTAGCAGTCTGCGAAGTGACGTGCACAGAGGAGCATCAAGAAATGCCGCTGTGTTCGAATCGGCATTCGATTAGAAACGAATCCAACGCTGCGATGTTTTCCCTGCCAGAATTTATCGCTCCACGTTGTTATTGCCAAAACCATCGAGTTATATCGATAAAACTGGAAATATACGCAGAACATTCCAGTGTAGTAACGACAGGGCGGAACACTGTCCGTATCAAATAATATAACGTTTGCGCCATACAAAAGAAAGTAAAGGAAACACGCGCTTTGCTTTGAACACAGATGAGACAGCCTGGCACGGCCAGATGCTGAAACTCAAAGCATCAATTAAGTAATGAGAAGAAAGTGCTCACGGCAATATTCCATGTTCTTACCAAATCCTTGAAAAATTGTTCGTCAACTTTCAGCGTAGAAAATAATGACTTTTCATTGCCTGTAGTTGTTTTCCTCTTCCTATATTCTGCCGTCAGTTGTAGTAGACCACAGCAGCCGAAACGTCGCTCAACAATTTTGTGGTGCATTTGCTGGGTTTCTTCAACGCAGTGCTCAGCTCGGCCACTTAACGGTGCTCGGCTGCAAGGCTGAACCCCCTCAGATCCAACGGGGACCTCTAAACTACCCCCTTTTGTACATATTGCGCTTTGGTTTTTCTTTGTGATAAACAAGCGAGCTCGTCCTGGGGAAAAACAGTATTGGGCGAAAACGGCTATCGTGTGGTGGTTCCGAATGCACGAGAAATGGTAGCGCGGTTCTTTGCGCCACTTTCTATGCATCGCGACTCACATTACGTGGTGTTGTGGTTACTTTTGTTTGGGTTCACCGCAATCGTGTGAATTTCGTGCGGCTTCTCACCAGGAGGCTTAGTCTGTCCTAGTGCTGTCTGCGCAACCATCTCGTGGTTGCCTACCACTAGCTGTCAGAGACCTATAAACGTTTGGCTTTTGTTCTGGATGGTGTTCAGATAGGTGTCAATGGCGGGCTCGTCACGATCAAGCTGGTGCAAAGCCAGAGTGATCGTTATCTGATACGTCGCCCACGACTAGAGCGTCTGGACTGTTTCTTTGGAGTCTGCTCTTCGTTGCGATGTTGCATTAATCAACGCCGCTTCACATGAGAAGTAAACGCCTGCTTGCGGCTTGGCTCCCTTATTCGCAGCGCTGCTTTTTTGCGCATTGCTGAGGACGAGTGGGTGCTGGTGTCCACTACGATAGGGAGGAACGGTTTAGGGAGTGGAAAAACCACAGATGAATAAACGCAGCTGTTGCTGGTCGAAGTCATACCACGATGCAATCTGCCCTTCTTCAAGTTTGGTGGATGTTTCTTTGTTCGAGGTGCAGGCCGGGTAAGCGATGATGCTTGAAACCTCTTCACATCCCACCGGATCGTGTATGAAAGGGGAGTCGAAATTTCGCCAGTGGAGTGTAGTAGCGTCGAGCAGCACGCCGCACAGCTCGCGCTGCTCGCCGCACAATCTGCAGAGTGCAGCGAATCTTGCGACACTTAGACGCGTACTGCTGAGTTGGCACTCTTGTGGGTATCAAGTGTGACTTGAACACAAGGTGTCCTTGGTGACACCATGGTTCTCAGCTGCACAAAACGTGAAGCACTACGAAAATTTCAATCCCCTATTGAGCCGCAGAGATTATGGCCGACAGAGTGCTGAGTTTACACTCAGACTCGTGATTCCCAATGGTTTCCCTATTGTTTTCACCCCGCTTGGTGGTGTTTGCTACCTACCCCTTTAATCTTGATTTGGGTACTGAGGCTTGCAACCTGGCGATCTAGTACTTTGCGTAAAATTGATTGAGGTGTCCACCACTACATTTTACCCATTCTTTGAGGTATCACAAGTGCACAGTAGCCATAGGCAGGGGCAACGTCGTTATTGGAAGGCATAAGGTGCGTTTGTTGTAGGTACCTCAGTCACAGCCTTTCGCTTAGGCTCCTGGCCGACACCGTGACCAGTGTCAGCCAGCATGTACAGACAGCCTCAACCTAACACGCAGTTGCCGCTAAAGTATGCATTGAACGGTTTATGTGCAACGTAACAATTATTTTCTTCTGTGCAGATTCCTTCAACCCCTTCCAGGCTTGGTTACTTCGAAACAGCGTGTTAAAACAGAATTCCGAAGAAAAGAACTAGACATGAGGAGCGCTGACAGGACGAGCGCCGCGGTCCCATATATTCACCGGACCACTCATTGGCTAAAAAAAGTTGCTTCCAGATATGGGGTGCAGGTAGCCATATCGGCACCCAACAAACTAGGTGGGATCTGTGCCTTAGTAGACAGATGGAAGCAAGGCAAGGAAGCAGGTAGATATGACAAGTGCTGGGTTAATCACATGAATAACTATGTTCCATGCTGCGTTGGTGTTTACAAAATTCCTTTGTCATGTGGTCAGGCTTACGTTGGCCAGACGGGCCATTGTTTAAATGTGCATTTAAGAGAGCACTTTAATTCCTTGAAGGGTACACCTGTGGGATCATTATCGTTCGTGTTCCTCGCACGCATGTCAGCTCCATTTAGATGCACAATTGTACTTTTGACATCGACCCAATTAGCTGAATCGAGAGATTATAGAGGCTTTTAGCATAACCAGGCTTGGTGAAAAGTGCGTTAGTCAGGCCTCCGTATGCCTACGCGAGAAAGAAGTGGCTTTTCTTGATTGTTGCCAAATGCCGGAGCAAGGGTAAATCCTTCCTGTTATCTCTTTCAGTGTTTGCGTGTGATTCTCATCATAGCGTATGTGCAGATACCATTTTTTATGCATGAATGGTTCTTCATTTTGAATAAATCTCGATTGATAGTCAGTGCTCGCCCTGTCTAGTTCTTTTCTTCGTGGTCCTGTTTTAACGCGCTGTTTCTAAGCAATCATACCGCATTACCAGCTCGCCGAACTCTCCATCCTGCTGCCTGCCGGACTGGTCGGAACAGCAATGTCATAAGACTCGTGAATATGGATCCCAAGAGCTTCATCAGGGGCCCATGAAGTTTGGATGTCAATTTCAGGAGGGCGCTGGAGTAGGCACCGTCATGAATCTAAGTAACAAGAGGGCCGCGGGAATGGAAGTATTTACTGCCGTTTATCTCATCACTGAAGGACGTAGAAAATAAACAAAACTAACCCTACCTCCCCCTGAAATGAACAGGGGTGCAGGCGAAACTTATCCTCAGCCAGTAAAACCAAACCACAACACGAATCCCCAAACCAATCCCAAGAAAACCTAAACCCATACCCAATCAACCGTAGTGGTTAAAAGGGTATCTTACAAAGGTAAGTTAGGATAAGGATGCTGTTGCAGATTTGAATGCTCGGGTGTGAAGCCGCATTTGGTACAACCTGCAAGCCGACGACGTCAGGCTTGCGAGCTCTGAGAGTCGGTGAGGAACAATTATCTCTTGACCGTGAATGAAGGCTCTCAGGATAATGTTGTTTCATTTTAAAACGCACTTTTTGCAGTTAAATAATGGCCGCGTTTTGGCGGGCTCTTCATCCGAGTAAGCCGCCTCCTAGTGGCCAGTCAAAAACGGCTGAAAGTCATGTCCTAAAAATTACTCCGGTTTTGCCGTCACTGGCGTTTCGCTTGCACAAACTTTTAACTGTGCCGGCGGAAATTCGACAAGCTTTCCATTTGTCCCTTTCATATTCTATGTTTCTTCCATTTCTTTCTTCTTTATGGGTGCGGAGAAACGGTGAGCCTCCTCGCACGGGGCGGGCCGAGGTATGAATTCGGCCAAGCTTGCGAAACAAAGTACTATTGGACGATTCATTGCGGCCTGCTTTGAATTTAGAAGCCCGAAACCCGGTACATTGTGCGCGCCTTTCGTACACACTGCCAGCCATGTTTTGCATTCTTAACGTCTCAGGGGTCACGTTCGCTCGCTGGAGCAGCGTCACTGGGTGCGAGTCATTTCTTTTGTATCGTAAACAACACTGGCCGAAGTTGAGCAGTATCGCGTGGACCGTTTCGCGTGGCTCCTGGAGAGCCGCGCTGCGCATGCGCGAGGAGCAGTGACTTAAATAGAACGGACTGGACTGGACTGGACTGGATTGGGTTGGATTGAGTGTATTAGATGGCTGAGCCTTAGCTCACGCTACGTATATCCTGGCATAGCCGAGCTAAGCCAATGCTAATTTTTGTTCACGGCGAGTTGTGGCAATTCGGTACTCTGAAATTTAATTCATCATTTTGTGTCGCGTTCTTCGTCCTGCAATCGCTGCACGCTCCATTTGACGTTGAGACGCCGGGCGAGATGCGGGAAGAAGCGGGCGTTTTCCGAATGAAGCAGGGATCTTCGTGAAGGAGGCGCCACCGCTACCATCTCGCCCTCACTTCACCTCTACCCGCACGCGCCCCGTGTTTCTTGGTTCTCTGTTACCCGCCGCGGTGGCTTAGTGGCTAAGGCCGGGTTCTGCTGCTGAGCACGAGGACGCGGGTTCGATTCCCGGCCGCGGCGGCCGCTTTTCTGATGGAAGCGAAAAGCGAAAACACCCGTGTATTCGAGATTTCGCCGCACGTAAGGATCCCCTGGTGGTCAAAGTTAATCCGGAGCCCCGCACTACGGCGCGCCTAGTCGCCTGTGTAGCGTCGGCGTGTTAAACCCCACAATAAATTATTGTTCTCTGTTCTTCAGTCGCTCCGCTGTCCATATACCCACTGTGGCAATATCTCCGGCTTGGGCAATATTATTACGAGTTTGGCGGCGGGAACTTGTTATAAAGTAATTTTACCCTTAGCACTTGCACTTGCTGTGTGGAATCGGGCAGCTTTCGATCGTTAAAACGTTAATACTGGTAGATTTTAGGAGTTTCTGGCAGGAGCCCTTATTCCGCTCAAGGAATACCAATCAGGTATAATTTCGATTACTCTGGCAGAGATTAAAAAAAGGGGGGCTGAGCTTAACGCAGTTACATTTCCACAGAGAAAGGGGCACTGAAAGGATGTGTTAGGCACGACGATTTTTCTATCTGGACTACTCTTGCTTATTAGTGGCAGGAAAGCAATATGTTCGTTTTCACACTCATCTCCTTGTAGCATCAAGTATATAGTGTATCCTTTTGTCGTCCAGCTCTTATTATGGGGGACCATCAGGGCCGATACCCAGCTCGCGCGGGGTGCCGGTGTCGTCAGAAACGAAGAAACCGATTGTCCGCCTTCTCACGAATACCTCTGGCAAACAAAAAGACCAATACAGCCTGTCGCGCGTTTGGCAAGCAATAACGTCAGCTCCCCTCCTAAGAGTCAACGAGACCGCGAATATTGGCAGCTGCCTGATTACAACGGTCTTTCTCAGACCGATGAAGTCGGATAGGAAATAAGAAAGCATTGTTGCCGCGCGCTGCTACAAGACACGATGGTTTTTGTTCATCTCTTTTACGTCGGGAGACACCAACGACCATGGCAGCGTTCCTGCCTCAGAATGGCGATCTCTTCAGCGTGAACAAATTCAACGATGGGCTCGCTAGAAGCTAAGTTGATTGCACTTCTATACAGTACAAAGCGAATCCCCTTGGTATGTTCGCATATCCAGTAAACAAAGGACAGCTAGCTAGTTGGTATGGTTGAGTATTTCGAACAGCGCTAACACGACGAGAACAAAGTATAACGCCGAGGCTTCTTCCTTGTCTCCGCGGTGTTAGCGCATATCCAGCTGACGTGGGTGCGTACAGTAATAAAAACACAAAACGCAATCACCAAATTATGAGCCAGAACACACAAATAGCGAACCGCTCTCCATACAAGTGAAATTGAAGCGTGGCATAATTGCAGTAACAAAATTGGGAAATATGGATTTTCAAACATACCAATAAAACGCTCTCACTGGACCTCCACTAAGGGTATTTTCAATTTTTTCATGGCTCTACAATACACGCCCAAATTCATACCCAGCTTTCTCGCTCAAAATTACAACCTCTCGGGAACCTAGAAAAACCACTTTAGGAAAATGATATTTGGCATAAAGCTAGAAGTCAACGTGAAGATTAAAACGCTACAAGAAGATTTCGGGTTTCTGAATATTTTTTTGCGTAATTCGCTGTCAAATCTAACTCCCCGTGCATTTCTATGGGATAGTTCCCATGGCTCAGGAACCCAGTCGCGCAACGTGCGTGATTTGAAACTGCGCACGAAGCAAGTATTCACCTCAAATATTAGCTGTGCAAAAGAAAATCTTCATTTCGCTAAAAAATTGCAGAGTAATAACTGTTGAAAGGACTGCCATGAGCAGGAAAGCTGCACATGTATGCATGAAGTGAAAAGATTGCTAGTAGCACTGAGGCAATAAACGCAGACAAGCGCGGGAGCGCGATTATGCCATACTTCAAAGGGTTTGGCTTCTGTATAAAGGCAGGCTTTTGGTAACTTTATCCATGTGAAGACGCAATGAGAAAATATAGGTTGTCTCATTCAAAATGGCGTCATATTCCTGGTTGAGATATCGAAGTGTTGCAACTACAAGAGAACCTTTAGGTGGTGTTGAACATGATTTTGACGGCTTATATTTCGGAAACGTTTGCTGTACTTTCAATTCATCATCATCATCATCACCACCACCAAAGGCCAAACGCAAGACAAAGGCCACTTCATCGGAAGAACTCTTCAACAAACTGTGCGCAAATGCAGACTACACTCCGCTGGTTACCTATAAATGGACAAAAAACTCCAACACGCACGCACGGCATGCCAATTCTGACGCCAAATAAGATCCAAAATATTAGTAATAACGCGCCCACCGTTTGCAAATATCGCCAATAAGGGTAACCAACAAGAGTCCAAACACTCTACGCAATGAAAACGTACTGAATTAGGTGATTCTTTATTACGATCAATTGTCGCTTTTGCAGTGAAGAGTGGTCTGGCGCCAACCGGGAGAGGCACCAGTGAAGACTCCCAGACCTCTGAACAAGAATACCCTTCGGTCGTCCCGTGGTTTCTTCGTGTCTTTGTTTCATCAATAGATAGCTGGGTGAGTTGGTTTAGAATCATTTTCACTAGGCGCAAAAAGCAACGGCCGAAGGACTGAGGCCAACAAAAACCGGGCGCCACTCACAACTGAAATTTATTTTGAAAAAGTAGGAACATATATACATACCACCGACGCATGTAACACACTGCTACTATGAATTTCGTCACATCGGGGCCAGCATGTAAGATGTACCACAGGTGTGGTTTAAAGATTGATTGTAGGGTTTAACGCGCCGACGCAATGCAGGCAATGAGGCGCGCCGTAGTGGGGGGATTCGAAATAATTTTGACCACCTGGGCATCTTTAACGTGCGCCTAAATCTCGTACACACGGGCGTTTTCGCTTTTCGCCTCCATCAGACGACCGCCTCGGGCGGGAATCGAGCCCGCGTCCTCGTGCTCAGCAGCGCAACGACTTAACCACTCAGCCACAGCGGCGTGTCAGGGGCAGTTTACGATTTCGAATTATCATGTCGAGTGAGCTATGTCGGACAAGCGCGAAAGTGCGTAACTGTAAGACTTAAGGAACATGAAGGGCCCATTAAAAACAAACTATCACTGTGGGCAACCCGTTGTGATGTGTGTAGATACACAGCAAAGTTTGGCGCTACCACGTGCTTGTACAAACACACTTGTCGAACAACCGGCGAGATACTAGAAGCCTACGTAATCAAAAAACGAGGCGACATGTGTGTCAGCGAGCCGTCCCTAGGACTATCGCCGCAAGACATAGCACATCTATATAACAACATGTGATGCAATTCATACTAGCAGTGTGCAACATGCGACGGTGGTGTGTATATATGTCCTTTCGAAAATAAATTTCAGTTGTGAGTGGCGCCCAGTTTGTGTTTACCTCAGTCCTTAGTGCGTGTCTTTTTGCGCGTAGTGAAGATGTGTATTTCTTTAGTTTCGCGATGTAGCTATTTTAACACGAACTAGCAACTCGCCCAAGAGTTCACCCTGTGAAGAGTGCCCTCTTTGAATACGGTCCTTGATGAGTAACCCTCCCGTCTAGCCCCTCTCCCCACAGTACGGCACACGCCTTCCTTGCTCCAATAAAAGATTAACTCGCTCAACCAAGTGTGTGATTGTACATACCTAACCCTCTGTGATTGTATTGGCTGCTAGTCCACCTTGGGACTCGCGTTGCAGAAACGAGGCAGGCGCTTGATACGGGCGTATAAGACCGAGAAGAACATTTACCAAGACGAGACGAGTTAACGAGAAGAACGTAAAGTTACAAACAGAATGCTACAATGGCCTCTATTCTAAGGACACGAAGTTCGGTTGGAGCGGTAAATATCAGTTCTCAATGCAGATTAGGCACGTGTTGGTAATAGATGAATCGTCTCACGTTGCCTGGCGCCGTCGATGCTGGTACAGTCCTGGTGGTCGGCGCACTCTGGGTAGTTGGGACAGACACCGTCGGAGCGGGCGATTGAATGTGCGGTCTACGAGCTGCTAGTAGAACGGGCTGTGACTACAGCCTGACTGGGTGTTCAGACGTCCTGACGACGGCGTCGGGAGACCACGGCTACCGCCTCATTGTAGGCAGCTTTGTTGTTGTTGTTGATACCTTTCTGGTGGAACATACCCACGCGGGGGATTGGCCTAAAAACAGTGTCTCTTTTTTGGGCTAAAACGCCCACCTGATAGCCCTATACAATCAGCCTGTAGGAATTAGGGAAATGGTTACAGAATTAGATAATAGATCTAGGGAAGGTTTCGTGATTTATGCCATTTTTGGGAGAATAGGCTAACAAACTTTTTGAACGGGTTAGCAGGAAATGTGTCTGGTGTCTGATATGTACACGTGAATGGCCGCAATAATGCCTCTATGACAACACCCCAGGAATGTGGCCGCGAACGAAAGGAGCACAGGCATCGACAGAGGTGGTGCGGATAGATACCGTTTCTAAATGAAACAAAAACCGCGGCAGAACAAGAAAAAAGTGTTCAATTGTTTCAATTTCACCGCAAGCAGCACAAAGACCGGAAGAAGTGAGACCAGCGCGATGCATCGCGCTATTCTCACATAGTACACCATCGACGATTTTAAAGTACTTCACCAGGAGAACACGTTCTCGCATACACAAATTGAAATAATATTGTAGGCGTACAGCACTACAACTTAATTCCAAGCACTCTTGTGAATCGCTCCTTTCAGGGGTAGTGCTGTTTTTCAGAAGGAATAGCTGGGAGATTTTTTTAGATGCGAAGCATCTCATGCTCGGGGCTGTGTCCCTTCCTGCCTTGTTGTTGTACGCCGTCCGCACTCTACTGCGCATGCGCGTAGCCCGGCTTCGATCCCAGGACTCTCTGGCCGCAACGGGAGGTACGTGGCACTCTTCCTACTGCGCTACAAACAGAGACGGGAGCATGTGCTACGAACGCGCCTTAGGTCCTACACTCATTCAAACTACGTGAAGAAGATATTGATACAACGAAGGTACGTGAAGCTGAACGCCAACGGGGACGGCGAACTGAAAACTTTTGAGGAGAATGTTGAATTTCTGCAGGAAAGCTGTGACGGGAATTTCCACGCGCCTGGCAGCTCAACCAGAGAAGAGAATGAAGAGGGCGGGCAGCGGGGTAGGAGCGTGAGCACGCAATGAGGAAAGACGAGAATGAGGAGGTGTTTCATCAGGCAACGCGGGTGTCGGTCTTTTCGCTGTCTCTGCATTTCTCTACATTTTCTGTCTCTACAGAGGGGTTCACACTACGTTCCCATTCGTGCTCAAATAAATAAATTAACGGCAAAACAATGGAACCTACACGGAACCCCCATGATGCTTCGCATCATCCTCATGGTTCTCTACGGGAAGATGGTGAAATTTTCTTACTACGGCAGCTCAAATAGGAATTTAGGGTACAGTTTCCAAGGTTCAGGCTCCAAAGGCTACCGACGACCTTAATTCAGTTTATCACCTAAACTTTCACTGTGTCGAAAGCCACCGCACACCGCGCAAGCCCGCGACAAATATGTTAAGGCTTCCTTTCAGCCTGCTTGTTGCTTCGTCGGATACTCGCGAAGCGCCATCGAGTGTTCACGATTCCGAAATTTTGAAACGCAGAGGTTGTACGGGAGTGAGATAAAAAACTCAACGTGGTAGTATTTAGAGAATTGTTCACGAGCGCAAAATACTGATCAAGGCAAGCCACGGTGCTCTGCCTCTGGGGAAAAAATGCGTTACGATGAATGTTACGGGCATGTAACGCTGAAACGTACCCCTTCACTGTTGCCTTTGAAGGCTACAAGCTGAGCAGTCGACAGGGTGCAAGACTGCTACACGAGGTGTTCGCCTGTCGGTGTCGATTTCATTCATCTTTGTTTTTAGACACTTCTGTACCCCAAGCGACATAC